>NW_012103443.1:38060-77603 GCF_000951045.1 Mandrillus leucophaeus
CCTCCCGAGTAGCTGGGACTACAGGCGCCCGCCACCTCGCCCGGCTAGTTTTTTGTATTTTTTAGTAGAGACGGGGTTTCACCGTGTTAACCAGGATGGTGTCGATCTCCTGACCTCGTGATCCGCCCGTCTCGGCCTCCCAAAGTGCTGGGATTACAGGCTTGAGCCACTGCACCCAGACTCCATCATCCCTTTCTAGCACACCACAGCTCCTTCTCCAGTCTTGGCACAGATGTTTATGTTGGGGTCTCTCCCTAATGGCTTATGACTGAATTGTTCAGCAAGAGAAGGGGAGGAGGAGGGGTCAAAAATGTTGATTAAGTTATCTTAAGTTCTCTAAAATAATGTTTTTTGTTTTTGTTTTGCTTTGTTTTTGAGATGGAGTCTTGCTCTGTTGCCCAGGCTGGAGTGCAGTGGCACAGTCTGAGCTTACTGCAACCTCTGCCTCCCGGGCTCAAGCGATTCTTCTGCCTCAGCCTCCCAAGCAGCTGGGACTACAAGCATGTACCACCATGCCCAGCTAATTTTTGTATTTTTAGTAGAGATGGGGTTTCACCATATTGGCCAGGCTGATCTCACTCCTGACCTCAAGTGATCCGCCTTGCCTTGGCCTCGCAAAGTGAAATAATGTTTCATTCGGAGGATCACCTTTCTAATTATTATAATGAAAATTAGAGCAAAAATTAGAATTTGACAAACATAAATTACTTTATCAGAATGTTTTTATATTAAATAAGATCACATTCTCTGAACAACTTTCATTGAATAATTAAAATCAAACAAGAGACTAAAGAGTTCATATTTATTCAGATGGTAGCATGCTGTAAACTATCAGTTATAATATTATCCTGTCCTTTCTATTCTCGTATTTGATTTTCTCACTAAATATGGCACTGGTATTTGGGTAGGCTGAATCTTTACATAAAAGTAATTATAAAATATGTTCTGTACAAAGCAAAACAAAATTGTAAAAAGAGAAAAATCAAAATGTATGATGACCTTAAATAAACTTATATTTATAACTTGATTTTTTTTTCTTTCTCCTTTAAATAGAGGAGTCTTCATTTTGGCTTCCCCTATATGGCAACATGTGCTGCCGACTAGTTGCCCAGCCAGCTTGTATGGCTGAGGATGCATTTGCAGGATTTCTTAATCAGCAGGTTAGAGGACTTTAAATATCCTACAACAATTGTAGCTCTACTTTAAATCTTAATATACTGGCGGTTGTTTCACCTTCTGATACTGAGAAATATTTTTTAAGTCTTTTTTTAAATGTCAATTTTCTAAATGTTATCAGATATAAATGGTAGGGGATGTGGGGTGAAAAGAATGACAAAGCAGGGAGGGATCTACTGCGATGTTGATGGCTAAGGTGCTACCTCTCCATGCTCCTCTGCTTCATTAATAGCAGCAACAGGATAATCAGCAACAGAGGGCTCCTTGTGGAAACTGATGAGGTCTGCTCAACACCTTTCGCATAAAGGTCTTTCTGGCAGACAGCGTTTGGCACGGTTTAGGACTCTGAGCTTCCAGAGCTGCCTCTGTGCCACCTACTCCTGATTTATTTATAACCATAGTTATTTATATTCAGTAAATAATTAATTGTGAACTTCAATGAATCAATAGCTTTTTCTAAAAGATTCCATTAGGAGGAAAGAAAATTTGCATTCTAACAGGGTAGTTGACATTTTCCGATGCTCTGAGAACAGTAAGGGAAAATAATATTTTGAATATATAGAATTGTTTTTATAATTTTCCTGAGTCATTTGATGAATTGCCATAGAATTCTAAGCACTAATTTTTAATCAACTAGATTTTCTAAAACACCATTGATCTATGCTTTTATGTGTGTAAAAGTTAAGTGGTGGTTTGTTGCCTCCATTTCATTTAATGCCTTTAAGAATTCCAAACTTTTCTTCTCTGATATTAACATACTCTTGGATTTGGGGCAATTAACCTTTTGTATATCAAATTAATGGATAATTCTATCACATTTTAAAAATTCTAAATAATTTAACTTTGATAAGTATTTTGATGAATTTAAAGTGATAACTTAAAATTGATAGTCTCTTGATTTTTTTTTTTTCCAGCAAATGGTAAAAGGTCTGATTAGTTGGAGAAGGCTGTATTGTGTTTTGCGAGGAGGTAAACTCTATTGTTTTTACAGTCCAGAGGAAATTGAAGCTAAAGTGGAACCAGCTTTGGTAGTACCCATTAACAAGGTAAAGGAAATGCTATTTTTAGAAAAAAAGATACATCTTAGGAAGTTTGTTTTTGTATGTGCAGTTTACATTGTTGTTGTCTTATAAATAAAAGAGAAGCAGTGGTAAAAACAGATTACTTCATAAATATGATTTAATCTGTTTCTTTTTTTCTGTTAGAGCTTATCTGTTATAAGAAAATGTATATTTCCTAAGAAAACATAGTAATGTACATCTATACCAGTAAATAGGTTTTAAAGCAGAGAATGTAACTCCGCATTAACGGTATATTTAAATTTTTTATGAATTTATTTAAGAGATTAAACATAAATTGTTTAATTGTTTAAGCTCATGTTATAGTGATGCTTTTTCTAGTTAGTATTCAAATGAAGCCATAAAAAGACATTCTTGACTATACTTCCTGATTTCTTATGGGATTGATGGGCAATTGTCCCATCTTCTGTCAGAATAGAAAAGCCTGCCAGTCCATTTAGAATAGTTGAGTGCTTATACTGCATTTAAAAAGTAGTACCACACCACCTAGAGAATTTGTCAAGTATATGTATAGTGGTTTGATACAAAGGAGACTATTGAAATCTAGCTACAGTTTTTTCATCTAGAATCCTATAGGACAACTTTTCAGTATAACGCAGACTTAGTTTCTTCTACTTCACGGTCTTAAATTTAGCTTTGTCTATTATTCAAGTCTAGCGTTGATTAGAGGATTTTTCTTTCCTTATTTTTTAGAGCATTCGTACTCTAGAATAATTGCATTTCTAGACCGAAATATGGTTTTTGCCTCTAGGCTGCCCCTAATTGTTTCTAGTTGTTCTACTTTGCTTGTGTTTGGCGTGAAGTGTGTGATAAAACATGAGGCATCACATTTGTTCTCCTTATCTTTGAAATTATCCTTTAAAGAAGAATGTAAAGTTGTGTGTCCTTTTATATAATAGCTGTATTCCTGAACAGCCGTGGGTACCAGTCTACTAATCTATAGAGACTTGAGTTTAGTTTCATGATCTTTTCCAATAATAACATTTTTGTCTATTTCTATTCTGCTTTTAGAAATTACATTGCTTTTTACCTACAGGAAGTCTTTTAGTGAGACCTTTTATTATATAAATTCACCTAATTTAACTGTTTTGTTTAAACTGTTTTGTTTTGACAAAACAAATAAGGACATAATACCTCAGTATTATAATGAATCTATTTTGGCTTAGAAAATTAGGTTTTTGAAATATATAATTTTATTAATGAAAAATTGACCTGCTCACTTTAGTCTTTTGAAAATTTCATATGGAAAAACTGAAACAGAATAATGAACACCTGTATACCATTCATCTAGACACTTCAGCTGTTGTTAACATTTTGCCACATTTGTTTTCTCTCTAGTTAAAATTTTTTTCGGAACCATTTTAAAATCAGTTGCAAATAACAACATTTCTTCTCTGAGTATGTTAGCATATTTCTCCTAAAACCAAGGACACTTTTTCATAGCCATAATAGTATTGTGATGCTCAAAAAGTTTATGGTTGATACTTATTAACTAATATACAAAAGAAATTGCTCTAATTGTCCCCACAATATCCTTTCTAATTTTTCTTTATTGTTTGATCCAGGACCTCATCAAGGATCATGTACTGCATCTGGTCAGCATTTCCTTGGATTCCTTTCATCTAAATTGTGCCCTTCACCTTCTGCCTTTATTTATTTATGCCTTTCATTACACTGACTTTTTTTAAAAGTCCAGGCCAGTTTTCTTCTTAGAATTTCTCCAAATCTATATGTAACTAATTATTTCACTAGATTCAGCTTAAATAATTTTGGTAAAAGTTCTATGTATATGATTATGTCTGATTTGGCTTTTACTAAATAGCTGAGGAGTAAAAATGAAATCCTAGTTTTTTTCTTATATTTTATACCATATAATATTCAGTCATAAAATAAATTAAAATGTAATCTAAACAAATGATATTTTTAAAGTCATTTGTTTTATTTGAAGACAGTCTTGAAGGAATTCAACTCGCCTTATCTCAGCCCTTTAAGATAGGCAAAGCAGGTATGGCAACCCTGTTTTATAGGTACAGTATTTGTTTTACAAGTGAAGAAATAGACTTAGAGATCAGATAGGACTTTCCAACTAGTAAGGAAGATTATATGGCTCACCCTTTTCCTAATGAGTAGGAAAAAATAGATAAAAATTCATGGACTGTTTTTGCTATTTCCTCATAGGCATACTGCTAGACTAGATTTGGAAGGCCGAATTAGACTTTTTCCTCTCTTCATATCACTGTAAATCAATTTTGAAAGTTAAAAAGTAGTTGTAAAATGAGGTTCTGAGCATGAAGCCACAGTAGACTTATAGGCGATTGCTTAGACATGTGTGGAAACTTTATGATTTAAATTTAAGAGAACATTTATAATAAAACTGTGTTATTGTAATCAGTGTGTCTGTATTTTCAGTCTGATGACAAGGATCTAATTCCAGAAAAGTGGTGACAATGTTTATATGGCCTGACTGAATTGACCTTTTTTAATTGATTTACTTTTCCTTGTGGTAATAAAGGCTGATGGCCAGGTGACTAATGAGATTTTGTAGTCAATCAGTGTCATTGTTAAGATGACTGAAATCAGCAGACTTACAAATTCCAGTGTTTCTTCCACAATTGGCCATTACATATCACAGGAAAATTATTAATTTAGTAATTTGTATAGATTTAGCCTTGTACTTAAAGACAATGTGAGCTACATTTGACCTTGAGGACTGGTGACTCAATTATCTCTTCCATTGTATATAACTTGTATCTAAAGTACAAAAGAGCATTTTAAAATTAGAACATGAAATAAGAGTTTATGTTGGAAAGATATATTTATTATTATTATAGATTATAAATAAATATAATTTAGTTGTTAATCTCAAAGATAAAACTGATGACGAAGTATTCTGTTTTCCTTCTTTGCAATATTGCCATCTTAATTTTCTCCAGTGTTGGTTTCCTGTGTTTTTCTCTTTAGAAGCTTTTTTCTCTTTGTAGTTCTTACTTCTACCTCAAGCTTCCTTTGAATTTTTCCATTCACCTGAAAATTTCCTATTTAATAGTGAATTCACTGATATTCTTATTCAAAAAATCAAGCAGTATTCCAGTCAAGAAATATATTTGTTACTTCCTAAAACATGACTGTTATGTAATTATTTTTCCTTTTAAAGTAATTTTTGTTTTTGCTCAACTTACAAAATGATTCAAATGTACAGAAAAGTTGAAGAAAAAAAAACTATACTGATGGCCCATATACATACCACCTAGACTCAGCAGTTAACATTTTGTCATATTTACATTATCTCTTTGATTAAATCTATATTTTTTGATGACCCATTTGAACTTAAGACTTTGATATCATGATACTTCATTCCTGAATACTTCAACATGTAACTCCTATTAATAAAAATAGGGGCCTTTCATATATATACATAATCGTAATACCATTATCACAGTTAAGAAAATTAAAAATAATTTTCTTATGTCACCTAATATTCAGTCCATATTCAGATTTCCCTGTTTTCCCAAAATGGCCTTTTAGCTCAGGTCTTCAGTCCAGGATTATTCAGGGATTATGCATCCTCTGCAGTTCTTCTGATTTGTAAATGAGGTCTGGAGGCTTGATTGTATTTATGCAGAACATTTTTATTAGAAGATTTTATGGTTGATGACAGACAAGTACTTTATAGAGCCTCCCGTTAGGAGACTCATGATGTCAGGTTGTCGCCACTGCTGGTGATGCCCACTCTCCAACATAAAGTAATCTTCCCTCTTTACAACTAGCAAGTAGTCAGTGAGGAGACACTTTAGCACTGTGTGACTGTCTTGGTTTCCTAACAGTCTTTCACATAATGGTTTTAGCCACCTGTGATTGTCTTTGCCTAAATCAGTTATTACACAGGAGATTCTGGGTGATTTTCTCATACTACTTTCCTTCTACATATGTCCTTCCTTTTGGCATTCTTTTCGTGCAGAAGTTTTTCTTATAAACTGGGGGTGAATTACAGTCTCTTGTGAAAAGGCAGGATAAATACTTGATATATTAATTGCCAATTTTCAGGGTAAGAAGTTGGTCTCATGTATTGGTGTTGCACTGGTATTGGTAATACATATTGGAGCTGATATTATCTCTCCAGGGGTAGCAGATGAGTGTTATCTTCCTCCCTGCGCTACCTTCACTGTCTCATATAGTGATAAATTCATAGGTGTTTAATCTATTCAATGTTTTAAATTACTTGGTTTTTAATTTCTAAGGTAGATGTTTTGATTGTTTTTCTTACCTTGCAGATTTGTAAGGGAGACATGCTATTAGCATTTTCTTTTTGGTTTTTTGTTTGTTTGTTTGAGACAGGGTCTGGCCCTGTCACTCAGGCTGGAGTGCAATGGTGCCATCACAGCTCACTGCAGCCTGCACCTCCCAGACACAAGGGATCCTCCCTCCTTAACCTCCCTGGTAGCTGGGACTACAGGTACATGCCACCACACCTAGCTAATTTTGATATTTTTTGTAAAGACAGGGTTTTACCATGTTACCCAGACTGGTCTCAAACTCCTGGGCTCAAGCAATCTGCCTGCCTCAGCCTCCCAAAGTGCTGGGGTTACAAGTACGAGCCACCACACCCAGCTTTTTAGTATATTCTTTTTTTTTTTTTTTTTAAACTATTTATTTATTTATTTATTTATTTTTGAGATGGAGTCTTGCTCTGTCGCCCAGGCTGGATTGCAGTGGCACGATCTTGGCTCACTGCAACCTCCGTCTCCTGGGTTCAAGCTAATGTCCTGCCTTAGCCTCCCGAGTAGCTGGGATTATAGGCACCCACCAACATGCTAAACTAATTTTTGAAGTTTTCTGTGTACCCTGTTGGTAGTGCCTACAAAATGGATAGCTACTGACCTGTAACTATTATTTACCTAAAAGTTTTAATTACCCCAGAATTTTTTTTTTTTTTTTTTAAAGTAGAGATGGAGTTTCACCATGTTGCCCAGGGTGGTCTTGAACAATGTATTCTAAAATAAACAAAGGATAAAAACCAGTTTGGTATTTTCTGATACAGCAGGTAAGGATCAAATAAAACTTTTAAGAATAGTGTTTCTCAGCTGGGCGCGGTAGCTCACGCCTGTAATCCCAGCACTTTGGGAGGCCAACATGGGCGGATCATGAGATCAGGAGATCGAGACCATCGTGGCTAACAGGATGAAACCCCATCTCTACTAAAAATACAAAAAATTAGGCATGTTGGCACACACCTGTAGTCCCAGTTACTTGGGAGGCGGAGGCAGGAGAATCTCTTGAACTTGGGAGGCAGAGGTTGCAGTGAACTGAAATCATACCACTGCACTCCAGCCTGGGCGACAGAGTAAGACTCCGTCTCAAGAAAAAAGAATAGTGTTTCTCTTTTAGTTTTTAGTATATTTCTAATGGTTGGTCTCTAAGATCTTTAAGCTTAATAATGTTAAACATTAAATACAAATCAGAGTTTTTTTGTCCTTTGGTTGTCTTCTTTTCTCATGAAAATAATTTTCCTTAATGCTACTTTAAAAATTGTTTGAAAACATAAATTTCACAGTTGCTAAGGTATATAAATAATAGTTCTGTTATTTAGATCACAGGATCTGTTCTCAAGCTATAATTCTTGTCCTTCTAAATGGCATTTCCTGTAAGGCTAAGTTAGTTCATTAATTTTCATAGGGAGCCGTCTGTGGAAATAGTCACATTAAGGGAAGAAAAGCCTAAAAGCTTTTCCCCTCCTATTTTCAATCCAAATTTGAAAGGGTGATTTACTTCAAAGCGATTGCTTCAAATTCAGAAAACTTCACAAGAATGTTCTTGAGCAAGACATTCTCAATAACAGGTACTTAACTGAATTTCCTACACATTATAGAAAGCATTTTGTTAACCAAAGCTTTATCTATTGTCAATAGGGTGAGGAGTGTGATGGTTAAAAAAAAAAGTGTGAGTCTTTGAGATCAAGCCTTCTCTTGTTTTAAATATTATATACATCATTCATTTTAATAAAATCTGTACTAAACAAGTCAATAATACTACTTACTGTAGTAGACCTTGGTTAAATTGTTTTGAAAATACTTTTTAACTATTATATTTATCATAGACCCTAGAAAGCAAAATTATTATGAAGCACATGGGATTTTAATCCAGTTATGTTAGTTTCCTTAATATCTAATCATATCAACTATTCAGATTTTTAAAAGTAAATATAACAAAATTAATTTTTCAAACATTTTCCTGTTGGAGTTTACATCTGATTTAATTAATATAAATTTAAAATAATTATATTAAACTGATACTAATCATACTTCATGGCTGATTTAACTTATAGCTGTGGATTACATATTTCAAACATTCCTTGTCATATATGTGAAGGTATCCTTTTTTGTCAGTAGAGTGTATATAAAGTCTAAAACTTGTTCTTAGCACCAACATTTTGTCTTCATTCCTGATTAACAGGACTTCAGATGAAGCACTTTTCAAATAACTCATTTGTCTTTACAGCATGTTTGTAAGGAAGATGTGAAATATTATCTGCATTACAGACAAGAAAGAGGCATTAATAATAGACTGACTTTGGTTTTTGTGTTTGTATTTTATTTTTTAATTGTTTGCTTTGGAAAAAAATTCAAGGTAATTTATACATAGAATAATATAGATGAACCCATTTGTACTCTCACACATTGCCCCCACATTACATATATTTTGAAGCAAATCCTAGAGACCATATCATTTTGCTTGTAAATATTCCAGTTATCACCCTTAAGAAAATTTATGCTTTTATATATAAGTTGTCATATGTAGATATAATTATGTGTAGTTAATATATCGTCAAAAATCCCAGCAGTCTTTAAAATCCCCAGTCTCAATTTTTTTAAGTTTTTTGAGTTAGGATCCAAATAAGGGCCACATATTATGGTTGATTGATTAGGTCTTTTAAGTCTCTTTAGAAAAAGGAATGCTTATACATTGTTGGTGGGGGTGTAAATTAGTTCAGCCATTGTGAAAGACAGTGTGTTGATTCCTTAAAGACCTAAAGACAAATACCATTCGACCCAGCAATCCCATTACTGGGTATATACCCAGAGGAATATAAATCATTCTGGAGATCATTATCCTTAGCAAACTAACACAGCAACAGAAAACCAAATACCACATGTTCTCACTTATAAGTGAGAGCTAAATGATGAGAACACATGGACACATAGAGGGGAACAACACACTCTTGAGGCCTATCGGAGAGTATGGAGGGTGGGAAGAGGGAGAGGATCAGGAAAAATAACTAATGGTTACTAGGCTTAATACCTGGGTGATTAAATAATCTTTACAACAGACCCCTGTGACGCAAGTTTACCTATGTAACAAACCTGCACTTGTACCCCTGAACTTAAAAGTTTACTACTACTACTAATAATAATAATGAATATGTTAGCTTATGTTTACTCACACCTCAAACTCCCCCCTTCACACACACACACACCATGCACAATGTATTTGCTGAAGAAATTGGTACTTTATCCCACAGGGTTTTTCCATAGTCTGGATTTTTCTAGTTGCATCCCTGGGTTGCCATTTTTCTTTTCTTTTTCTTTTTTTTTGAGATGGAGTTTCGCTCGTGTTGCCCAGGCTAGAGAGTAATGCTGCGATCTCAGCTCGTTGCAACCTCTGCCTCCCAGGTTCAAGCGGTTCTCCTACCTCAGCCTCCCTCGAGTAGCTGGGATTACAGGCATGCGCCACCATGCCCAGCTAATTTTGTATTTTTAGTAGAGATGGGGTTTCTCAACATTGATCAGACTGGTCTCGAACTCCTAACCTCAGGTGATCCACCTGCCTCTGCCTCCAAAAGTGCTGGGATTACTGGCATGAGCCACCGTACCCAGCCTGCCTTTTTTCTTACATTTTTGGATCATATTCAGATTTCTTCATTGATTAGTAAGAATACATTTTAGGAAGGGTCATATACTTTCATCGAGAAGCATATCATATATCTAGGTCTTCCACTCATTTTAACAACCACTGATGAGCATCGTTTAGATCCTTTATTTCATTAAGGATTGCAAACCGGTAGCATTTTTGCATTGCTTATAGCTGGAATGTCTACTTCATCAGCTCTTTGGTTACCCTGAAGTACAATTCTTAACAGGGAAGACAGGATACGTGCTTGGGTTTTTTTGTGTTTGTTTGTTTGCTTGTTTGTTTTTTCCCATTTATATGTCAGTTACCAAAATAATGAGATAGTTTCCTACCGTCTTTCACAGGTGACCAATGAGTTAGTGTTTAAATATCATTATGAATTTTTGGATTTAAAAGATATGTCATGTGTCTGTCCATTGCCATTGCTATTCTAATCGATGTTCTAATTGTCCAATGTTTGACTGGTAGAAGCCCCTTAGAGTTGACTCTTGAATCCTTTTGACGTAACCCTAGGAATCTTAGATTTCTGATAGGACAAGATGTTCCAGAATCATCTTATACATTTCCTGGCCCAGGCTGAGGGTCAGTCATTTCTTCAAAAAGCTGTTTCCTTTTTGTAGTAAAGAGTATTTAGAGACCATAATCTGGGTGCATTTTTTAGGGTTGTATCATCAAAAGGAACATAAATAATTTATAAATCTAGTCCTATTCTAGTAATTTTCCATGTACATGGAAATGAAGAGGTGAAAGGAAGTACAGTTTTAATTCAAAATAATAATTTTTAAAACCTAAATGAAACTTCCCTGTGACTTTAGAGTTTTTGTTTTATTACAAAATTGACTTCCCAGATTATGTTTTTATTGATATCACTTGGCATTCTCTAAGTAACACCACCATCTCATGGAGTGAAAAATTGCAGACTGACAAAAAGCAAACCCAGCTACAGATTAAAATTTCACAGTGAATAATCTCAAATCTATTTACAAATCAAGGAAAGTTGGCTATAAAACCTCCTAGATAATTAAAGTTTTGAGATTAGCAAAAACAATACAGGAAAACGCTGGGCTTAATAGAATACTTCTCACAGAACATGCTTCCTCATAAAGAATTGGATTGGAGATTATTTCTAGGATCTGGGCCTTTTGGTACAAAATTTTTAAATCATTATTTGAGTTGTTCTTTTCCTATTTCATTTGTTTATTCTTTAAATATTTTTTAGCCATTTACTGACTACTAGGCAATATTTTAGGTGGCAGAAATATGGGGGTAGGCAGGGAATTACCAAGTTCCTTGTTTTCATACCCTAAGAGGAGATACTTCCCTTATGTAGACACATAAACCCATAAATAACAGTCCTAAAATTCACCTTAGTGTTTTCTAATCGCTCCCTTTTTTGAGAATTGAAGACCTGAGCACTATTGTAGATATTTTCCCACACTGAAAAAACAACTTGCATGAACTGTCTGACACACTGAGAAACTTTACTTGTATTAATCACTTTTTCTTCGACATGCGATTTTTTGGTTAAAAGTTTTCCATTAAATTATTTTGGATAATAACATATAGAAGTTAATTCAAATTCTGCATTTCATTTGCACCTTTTAAAAACCTCTCATGTTTTAAAAATGTAGCAATATTTATGGCTACCAGAATTAATGGAGTATATACAGTAGTATTTATATATTTTTGCATTATATTCTCTTAGAAGGATATAAATGATTGAGTTCATCAGATTTTCTATGTAGTGGTTTCATTTGAAATGAAACCTTGGTAAAAATATCCAAATTCATCGATAAAAATCAAATTTCCCTTATTTAAAAATTGAATCCACTTTAATCCTTTATACAAAAAGTAGTCAGAAATGTTTATCAAAATGGAATTGGTGGAGGGAAGCACGATTTCAGTAACAAGAATACTTTTTATTTTGTAATACAACAATAGAGGGTTTTCCCCCACTATGATTTAACCTTTGATTAGTCTGATAAGAGTAGCATATCAAAGATTCTTCCTAGAGCTTAAGTCATTCTCTGCTAGCTATAAGCTAAAACAAAGCTTATAAATAAGCTTTATATTTACAGTGGATGATTAGGTGCATCTTTGAGCTCCAAGGATACCATTTAGGGCAAAATCTGTTACGTAATAAAAATACTTACTTAAAGGAATTAATTCACGAAGTTTATTACCAAGCCATAGAAGTATAAAAAGACTCTATTATGATAAAATCAAGATACTGGGCATAAGTCCCATTACAGCCCTCTAAAGACACTCACATTCCTAGATTTCTGCAGTGACAGGATAGACTGTCTCTAACATGGTTGACTATCGTTATATTTTGTGATACTCTAAAGGTTCAAAGTTATGTTGCTCTTTATACAACATACATTTTTCCCCTGTGGTTTTTAAATAAGAATTTATTCTTTCAGAAAGGAATTCCTTGCGTAGTATATATGGTGTTCACCTGCCTGTATTTATCCATTTTTCAGGGAATGGATAGCTTTTCTTCCTAACCCTGCTACTTCTGTAATGACCACATAATATCCACATTATATGTATATGTAGGTTTTGGTGTGTGACTGTATAGCCTCTCTTCACACTTTACTCAGTGAAGAATTTCTTTCTATTCTTAATCAGCTTTTATTACTACCAGCCAAAATATTCTTGTCACACATTACAGTAGGCTTAACCATGATTCTCTTGAACCACTATGTACAGTGCAGTAGCCACTATCCCGTAGTGACTGTTAGACACTTGCAATGTGGCTGATCCAGATTGAGAGGTGCTGTAAGTGTAAAATACAAACTGGATTTTGAAGGCTTAGTATGAAAGCCTTCAACATATTTCAGATATGCTGAGTTACGTGAAATACATCATTAAATTAATTTCAGCAGTTTCTTTTTACTTATCATGGTTTTTAGAAAATTTTCAATTACATACGTGGCTCACATTGTATTTCTACCAGACAGCATTGCCCTAGAATAGTGTAAATGAATCATTATCTAGGCATCAAATCTCTATCTTTGTGCAATAGATAGTTCTGGTACAGACTTTATCCCCCAATATTCCTTGGTTAAAACCACATGTAGTTGCTAGCTTACCATGTGGCATGGCTGTGCCTGTGTGTGACTTGGGAATAGACTTCTCAGAATCTTGTAAGTGTAGAATCAATAAGTGTCATCATAATAGCATATCTAGTATCACTCAGAAAAAAAGGTTTAGACTGTCAGCGTGAATGAAACCATTGCGTTTGTGGTAGTCTTGTACTTAGCACTTTAAAACTAATTTTAACTATAAGATTATATTACTTTATGGATCTTTAGCTATGAACTTTGTAAATGAATGTTACATACAAAATAAATGTTAATGAGGAAAACCTAACTTTTGCTACAGTAAACACTAAGTTATGGTTTTACTGCTTTAACTAATAGCACTAGATATTATGCATGAAGATTAGAATAGGAAACATACTTTACTGATTATTTTATTAATTTGAAATATAGTTAATGTGTAATCCACATTACAGTTATGACATGCTGTACTTGTTTTATTGGAAATTTTAAGATGTATATAAAAGACAGCAAACTTCCACTTAAACTGAGATAGATCAAAACAGGGGTTATGTTTTAATATCATGTAATTTAGCATAAGTGCTATATATAGCATACTTTAAGACATTATTCAGGTTTTTTTATATAAGGCATTCTTTTTTAAAAACCTTCTAGATTGGAGTTTGAATATAAAAAATTCTCAAAATTACATGTTTTAAATTTCAAATGATGAGCAATAAGATCATGGTTACGGCCGGGCGCGGTGGCTCAAGCCTGTAATCCTAGCACTTTGGGAGGCCGAGACGGGCGGATCACGAGGTCAGGAGATCGAGACCATCCTGGCTGACACGGTGAAACCCCGTCTCTACTAAAAAATACAAAAAAAAACTAGCCGGGCGAGGTGGCTGGCGCCTGTAGTCCCAGCTACTCGGGAGGCTGAGGCAGGAGAATAGCGTAAACCCGGGAGGCGGAGCTTGCAGTGAGCTGAGATCCGGCCACTGCACTCCAGTCTGGGCGACAGAGCGAGACTCCGTCTCAAAAAAAAAAAAAAAAAAAAAAGATCATGGTTACATCAGGTGTAAATATGGTCGCTAAGCAATAAAACATTTGTTTGATCATTACAGAAATTTCCTCATGCAAAACCCCACTTTTTTTCTTAAATTTTAGGAAACCAGAATCCGGGCAATGGATAAGGATGCCAAGAAAAGAATCCATAATTTCTCTGTCATCAATCCTGTTCCTGGACAAGCTATAACTCAGATTTTTGCAGTTGACAATAGAGAAGATCTTCAGCAGTGGATGGAAGCCTTCTGGCAGCATTTCTTTGATCTTAGTAAATAGATATTTGGATTTTTTAGTTGTGTATATTTATGTAGCCTAAAAGGATGTGCACAGCAATCTTACAATTATAATCTTATAGTTTATAGCAAAACTTTTTTATGTTCTTGAAAAAATGGTAGTATATCATCAATGCAGTGATGCTTTTTGCTCTCAGTCTCTTTCCAGTGCCTGACTGACTATTGTGTAGTATATGTTTGGATTCTAGCATCTCTACCTCCTACTTTTTGAAGCTCCTTTGGTCACTAAAACAGTCAGATCATATTGTCTCAAAATGTTAGGATTTAACTGTTGAAGGCAATGTGTTTGATCAAAGGGATAAGAAGCCATTTGAGGAACAAAAAACTTTTCCAGGATAATGATGATCCTAAAATATTGAAACATTCAAGAGTCTCACTTTTGTAGCCTTCCCTTAACTCCAGATTCGTTACCATCTTCTTGGACATCATCCAGACAGGTTTTTTAAAAAACCATACACACATGATTTTCTCATCTCAATAATACATTCCAATGACATGGACATAAAAACAATGGGATGGTAATGTAATAGGACTCTAGTGTGTAAAATATATGAGGTTCTAATATTTCTCAAGGAGGAATTTTATCAACAGGAAAATATTGACTTCATAACAGTTCTTTGTGTTTACTGACAATAAGTCTAACAGCATATTATCATTATGTTGAAAACTTAGAATGTTGATAATATCTGTTTCTGATCAAACAAACCCTACTGATGGATACTACCAGTATTTTGTCTATTGAATGCTATTCCATAGAAAGTTGAGACATTTCCAAAAAGGAAATTATTTCTGAAACTCATAGAAATAATCCTAGGGACGGACATTTTAGGAATTCTGTTTTCTGGAACACTAGGAAGAAGAGGTAATACCTGCAAGCCCTCAAGTTAGAAGTTGGGGAAGAGGCAAGAAGGGGATCTAAATTTATGGATTATTTCCCATATAACAGATTATTTCATTTATTTCTCTTAACACTCTTGTGGGGTAGCAATTATTTCCCTTTGCTCTGAAGATGAGAAAACTTAGGCCTGAAGAGGTTTCTGGTTCACAGCATTGAACTAGAGGATTCCCTCCATGGCTTTCTTGGATTTTGGACTTGTTTAGGACTTGTTTTCCTTAAGTATCATCCCTAGAAACTCAATAAATGTTCAAATATTCATTTCATGCTTATCAGCGTGTACCACATTTATTTAGTTAAAATTTTCAGGCCAGGCACGGTGGCTCATGCCTGTAATCCCAGCACTCTGGGAGGCCGAGGCAGGTGCACCACCTGAGGTCAGGAGTTCGAGACTAGCCTGACGAACATGGTGAAACCCCATATCTACTAAAAATATAAAAATTAGCCAGGCGTGGTGGCACATGCCTGTAGTCCCAGCTACTTGTCGCTTGAAGCTGGGTGGTGGAGGTTGCAGTGAGTGAAGATCTCACCTGTACACTCCAACCTGGGCGACAGAGCAAGACTTGTCTTAAAAAAAAAAAAAAAAAAAAAAAAAATCGGCAAATCTCAGGTGTGTAACTTAAAAGACAAGAACTTCCTTGCTTTTGCTAATCATAGCTAAAACTTGAACCATTTTCCTAAATGCTCTGTCTTAGAGAATCCATGTTATAAATGACTATCTTATGTTTAGAAATGATTCTGGTATTTTTATTTTATTTATTTTATTTTTATTTTTTTGAGATGGAGTTTCGCTCTTGTTGCCCAGGCTGGAGTGCAATGCCACGATCTTGGCTCACTGCAACCTCCGCCTCCTGGGTTCATGCGAATCTTCTGCCTCAGTCTCCTGAGTAGCTGGGATTACAGGCATGTGCCACCACACCCGACTAATTTCGTATTTTTAGTAGAGACGGGATTTCTCCATGTTGGTCAGGCTGGTCTCAAACTCCAGACCTCAGGTGATCCGCCCACCTCGACCCCCCAAAGTGCTGGGATTATAGGCATGAGCCACCGGGCCCAGCTATTTTATAATTGTTATGTTCATAAAAACAGGGGGAGAGGTAAATGAAGGTGATAATACCAAAATCTTGTAGTCTAGATACCAATTACTATTAGATGATCATCTCATGCTTTCATTCTCTAGATTATGTGAAATAATTTATCATGCTAAAATGGGGATTTGAAGGAATAAGAATCTCATGACATTTTTGTACTGTCAGCATAATAAGTGATGACAACTTGGTCTTGGGTCTGGTTGCTTTTTTGGTATTTAATGCTTTTTTGCATAAAAACTGCCAACCTATGTAATTTTTAAAGTACAAATTCTATTTATACTTCAAAATTCAGAATTCATTGTGTATGGATATATGAAGCAAAGATGGAGGTATTTATACCATACTAAAAAATTGACTTGTACTTTAAAATTTTAACTTTCCTAGTGACAGGTGCAACCTCTTGTGATTCTGGTTGAAGTATGGTACATAGAACAAAGTACAGGATAGATATTCAGGGCAGAGTAAAGTAAGAGAAATTTAATATTGAGAGCAAATCTCAATTATTTGGCGCTATTTAAGAATAGAAAACCAGGAGGGTGTGATAATTAGAACTCAGGAGGAAACACTTATGGAAATGTATCTGTTTAGCCTGGGGAAGTATAGCCTCGGGTGGATGTTGGTGGGCAAGAGGGATGTAATAGCTATTTTTAATATTTGTGGGTTAACAAACATGTAAAAGAGGAGTGACGTGTTCTGGATGGTCAATAGGAGTAGAGCAAAGAATGAATCGAAGGTCAAAGATATCAAAAATTGAGATAGATTTGGAACATTAAAACTTTAAAATATTTAACAGTATAAATATTGAGTTACATTAAGAGCGTAGCATAAAAAATTATTTTGACTGGGAATACTATAACAGTAAATGATACTTTAGGAAACATCTTCATTATATAAATTGTTATGTGAACAAAACATACCCATTTAATATTTCATATTGCGCCCTTGTTTTCATGTTAGCATATTGGCTAGCATGTATAGCTATGCATAGAGATTTATTTGCTGGCAAAATCAATGGTTCAATCGTGAAGTCTTGACCCATGAACACATTTGTACCTCTGACTTTAGTAACACGTGGAATAATGTGGCATTATATTCCAGTTTTCATTGTAACTCGTATTCTGATACTAGTTTAACAATGAAATGCTTTCATTTATCAATACAGAGAAGATACTGTACTTTATAATAATTTTTCTAAGAATGTGACAGAAATGTGTGCCAGTTTAAAGTGTTTCATTATTTTTCCATTAGATACGGGTTTTTTTCCCTGCCCCCAAGAAGAAAAAAACTGACTTTTATATATTTATCTATAAAAGGAAGTGTGGGGAGGAATAAGTTATCAGATCTCAGATCCTAACATTCTAGAGATCAACCTTTGAAGCCTTGTACTTAAGAATTTACTCCCTTCCTCAGTTGCTATGTTGCTTATTTTGAAATTTTTACCATAATCTGTGCTTAGCATCATAATAAAACATACTGAAAGGCTTTTTTTGTTTCTTAACTAATGGTGGTGGATTTTAAATTTATGCATGTATTATCATATTACTGTAATAGTATATTTAACTACAAACAACAAAAATGAGTAATTTTATTAAACATGAAGTATCCTTAGTTTTTAAGTCATAGAAAAAAACCAAGTTGGATATTAAATATGGATATACAACATAGGTGTATTGCATTTACTTTTCTACTGGTATAAGATAGGCTGTAAGAAGGTGAACCCCAGTAACTTACTCTTATAAAATTAATATATAGATATGTAGGAACTAGCATAGTTGCTTTCCAGCATGCAGGTGCACAATAAGTAAGAAAAGATTAAATTTTTAGACATCACTCAGGAGAAATCTAAAAAATTTAAGACTAAAATAGTGTGAATTAAAATAAAAAATTAATGTCCACACTTAAATTTTAACTTAATAGTTGAAAGATTTTAGTCAAGAGTATTTTTTCTTATTTCAAATGCCTTTATTTAATGTGTCCTTCCTAAAACAAATTAGACTCAGAATTTTATTGAGTGATATGACTTTATAGTAATAGGTTTTTTATATACCTTTTAAAACCTAAATGAAAATATAGTGATTTTCTAAAGTTAAATGATTTTGAAAAGCATGACAATCATCTTAAAGGAACAGTTATTAAATAAATAACTTTTCTTTCTTAATCAAAATTTTCATAGTTAAAACCATTTTTGAGAACCTCACTCCTTTATGTTTTTTTCTATTTCCTTCTAGGTAACTATATTTCAGTTGATTAACCTTTCAACGTCTTGAATACTTAATGTTTAATATTTAAAAAAGAGAACCTGCACAAACTTTTGCAATAAATAGAAATTTTAAAGTAGTTATTAACCATTTAGTGAAATAGAGTAGTATTTAATAGCCTAGAGATTTTAGCCTAATGTTTGCATAGAAGTATTTTTTTTCTTTTTCTTTTCTTTTTCTTTTTTTTTTTTTGAGACGGAGTCCCTCTCTCTATCGCCCAGTCTGGAGTACAGTGGTGCAATCTCAGCTCATTGTAACCTCCACCTCCAAGTGATCCTCCTACCTCAGCCTCCTGAGTACCTGGGACTACAGGCACCTCCACCACCACACCCAGCTAATTTTTGTATTTTTAGTAGAGAAGGGGTTTCCCCATGTTGGCCAGGCTGGTCTTGAACTCCTGACCTCAGATGTTACCAGTCAGAAGAAACCTAGGCCTTCCAACTTGCTGGGATTACAGGCGTGGGCCACCGCACCTGGCCGAACTTTTTTTTTGAATAGATTACTTTTATGTTCAGAACTGGACTTTGAAATTATGGATAGTACTAGGTTTTTCTGCAAGCCTCCCTTAAGGAAGTGCTTTATTTATAAATTCACTGATTTTTATTCAAAGCAAAAATGTATTGCTATCTATTAAAAATGAAATACATATCTTCACATTTATGTTTTAAACTGGTCTGCCTTTTTTTCTGTCTGTCTTAGGCCAATGGAAGCATTGTTGTGAAGAACTTATGAAAATTGAGATTATGTCACCACGGAAACCACCTTTGTTCTTGACAAAAGAGGCAACCTCAGTCTACCATGATATGAGTAAGTGGTGTTTGTCTTTTCTGTGCTACAGGATAACAAAAACAACATTGTCCATACACACGCAGCTTATTCTATTGACATTAAAATGCTAAAATTTTCAGGGCACAATCAAAATGAATGAAAAAAGACTATGATTATAGACTAAGGAACTCATGTTTAATAGATGAATTAATACAGAATAATGAATACACATATTTTTCATAGTCTGAATGCTCAAGATCAGACAAAAAATTTAAGGCTTAAAATGAGTAAAGGCGCACTGAAAATAAACATTAGCTGAGTAGCTGATGAAAATTCTGAAAATAAACACTTGCAGATTCTAAAATGTCATCATGTTCAGTAATTTTTTTCTGTATTTTATTAAATTTGTTGTAAAGTAGTGTTGATAGATGCATATTAATGAATGGAAGCTTTCATCTCTAGCCAGAAAAAAAAATTGGTTAAGTTTAATACTTTGGAAAATTTTAAATTTCTAGACTCACTTTTATTCAATTTCCCACACCTTGAAGGG
The DNA here is from genome assembly GCF_000951045.1 of Mandrillus leucophaeus. Lineage (NCBI taxonomy): Eukaryota > Metazoa > Chordata > Mammalia > Primates > Cercopithecidae > Mandrillus > Mandrillus leucophaeus. Next base: position 58,185 of record NW_012103443.1, read on the forward strand.
TGTTTATTTTTTGCCGTTGCCTCAGTAAATAATGTTGTGAACAAGAGCAAGTCAGTCTAAATTCTGTTTAATTTGCCACTAATGTACCTGTACTTACATTCACTTTAAAATGTTAGGTTAAAAATGGTACATTTGGGTTCACACATTTTAAAATACCAGTAATTCATTTAATAGACATTTATCTCTGTTATTTTATTTTTCCCAAGGAAAATTTCACCTACCACTCTTATTGCCAAAGTGGTATGAGGGCATTACTCTGTTCTCCTGGGTTTTTGGTTTTAAGCATTTTCCCTTTTAACAGAGACTTTGCTGGTCTACAGGAAAGAATACTCATCCAAATACAGTCATCCCAATATATATCTAGCTTTTGTAAAAAGGAAATCTCTTACCTAGCAGTTAGAATAAGGTTTTAAATCCAAGAAATGTTATCCCATATATACTTAATGTATAGAATTTTTTAGAAAAGGCATATAACTCCCCTTTGAAAGCTGGATTTTGCTGATTTATATAGGAATATATTTATACATGTGTGTGTATTATGTACTTTATATTATATATGTTTTTTATATATACTATGTATTATGTGTGTTTACATATATAATATATGATTGGTGCAGTGCATGATCTTTTTAGTTCTGGTGGTGTGGTTATTTTTACAAGTGAATGTTTTCCTTATCACAGTCTTTGATGACCATTATATATAGCATACTAGTTTGGAAAAGAAGTTATTCAGATAAAGTGCGTACTGGTTTTGAATTTTTTCATGTTTTTTTTTCTAAAAATTATTATAGGCATTGATTCACCTATGAAACTTGAAAGTTTAACGGATATAATACAAAAAAAAATTGAAGAGACAAATGGGCAGTTCCTTATTGGTCAGCATGAAGAATCCTTACCACCTCCTTGGGCCACACTCTTTGATGGTAACCATCAAATGGTCATCCAGAAAAAGGTACTGTCTCCTGCAAGTGAGCCATTACATGATGAAAAAGGGAAAAAGAGACGAGCTCCGCTTCCTCCTCCTGATAAACTTCCATTCAGCTTAAAATCACAGAGTAACACAGATCAATTGGTTAAGGACAACTGGGGAAAAACAAGTGTATCTCAGACATCGTCTTTGGATACCAAACTATCAACCCTAATGCATCACTTACAGAAACCAATGGCTGCTCCTCGAAAACTTCTCCCTGCCAGGAAAAATAGATTAAGTGATGGTGAGCACACAGACACTAAAACCAATTTTGAAGCCAAGCCAGTGCCAGCTCCAAGGCAGAAATCCATCAAAGACATTCTGGACCCTAGATCATGGCTGCAGGCACAAGTTTAGAAAACTCTTAATGATAAAACATTTAACAAAATCTATAACTGTGAAGCTTAATTCAGAGGCATTATAGAGTAATGTGTAAGTATATAGGTAAATATGATAGTGATTTATACCAATAATTAATAAGCTATTAGGTATAGAAAAACATTTTATAATGAAGAAATGGATTTCTCTTTTACTCCTGATTTTCAGAATGTGAGTGATTTTTCCAGCAGTGTGCAAGAGGCAGTTTCTAGACAATATCCTAATTGTTGGAAGGGTTAATTTATTCCTAAATTAGTACCAGGCAGTGAATAAGCCCTAGGCGGAATAAAGCATTAAAATTTCTTTTGGGGAGAGACTGTCTAGTAATTTAAAATGTGTTAAATATGAGCCATATTCTCATTGTGAGAATTTTAATACTAATGGAATGTTTCAAAGGTTTTATTCAAACCACAAATTATAGAATCCACCCAAGAAAATTTTCTTCTTAGCATTCTGGAATTCTCATCTAATGGTTCACTGGCTCTCATCTATTGTTTAACTCACTAGTTTATAGGCCTGACCTTTTAAATTCCTGGGATAAATTTTGGAATATTAAATTCTTCATCTTAAAGGGAATTTGTAATGTGCTATTCAAACTTGTTTCCTTGATGAGCCCTGAAATACTGTTGACATTAACTTTCATAAATGAAGCATAACACTTATTAGAGAAATGGTAGATGAAATACTCTTTACATTCAATTTTCTGTGTGTGGTGCTGATTTCCATTGTGACTTTGGAATTTAGGGAAGTGAGTAGCTGATCAACACCTTAAAATTCATTTAATACGTATTTAAAAAGAAGATGGGAGATTCAAAAATATCAGAAAAGTTGGCCATGGTAAATAATTTTCAGAATTCTTTTTTAAAATTTTAATTAGATTTCCTTTTCCTAGTAAGAGTTGATGTCTGCTAGCGGTATTTTTCATTAAAAGTCATATTCTTACAACAATGACATTGGAATCATTTCCATAGGAGGTAATTTCCATAGCAACTAATCATAGTGACCCAAACAGGATTATAAAGTCAAGTGAGGAATAAATACCAGAAAAATACCTTAAAGGAACAAAAAAATCCATTTTTTATAATAATGCTTTTTGTAAACAAGAGAACAGTTTTAAAAATCTAATCAGAATTTCCAAATAAAACAGTTTCCATCAGGTGTCAGCAACAGCACTAAAAATCTCAAATCACACTGAACCCTAAATGTCATTGCAAGAAATAAAAAATTAAGAATTAAATTGCTGCCCCGTGTATAATCTCGAGATCTTTTTAAAGCTAGGAAGAACTCTATTTGGATCAGAACTACATGATTACAAAGTAAAATGAACACTTGACCAAAAAACCACATTAATTTAAACGGAGCCTTTCATTATTTTCAGATAGCAGGGTCTTTTTCATTTATAGAGAATGATGTAACTGCCAGGACACTTTTGTGTTTGCCCAGGACTCCTAGTAAGTATTGAATCGTGAAGGGAGTGATGATAACAAAAGGTTTCTTGTGACTGGTAACACCAGGACAGACACAGGTTTGGGTGAGAAGAAAATACTATATGCCTGCTTGATGGCATATAGAGATCATCACATGTGTGGAAACCTTAAAAAGTGGATATAATTTTCTAACTAGAAGGCTCTCGTAAGTTTCTGTTATGATTGCCATTTCAATAAATGACATTAAAAATCTAAAGGATAATGTTTGAATTTTTGGTTATTTTTTAAAACCTCATTGCTGTTTTTGACAGCATTTGTGATTGTCATTGCCACTAAATTATTGAGCTAGAAGATGCTGCAGGCAAAATTGTTTCTGAAGCTGGCATCTAAGCATTCTTTTTTTTTTCCTAGTTGATGCCTGCCTTTATTACAAATCAGTATTAAAACTTCCAGATTATATTCTTGTCATTGTTCCTCATGCAAATAATAGCAGGAAGGATTTAAGTTGTATAAGAAAAAGAAAATATTCATATAGAAATTACCTGGCAGTTACGCCCTCAGAGCAGAACTTTGAAACAGGTCTGAAGCTCTTTTTACCTAGAACCATTTAAAAGCCTGAGCAAGGACCACCACCTCCTCCCCACCAAATTACTCAGTCTCTTTCTGGGGAGGCCTAGCTTACTCTATGTTACAAGTCTGAAATGGGCCTGGTGTGGTCAGCTCCTGAAATGCTAATTTACCTCTTCCCAAAAGAGTGTAGTTATAATACGAAGTTGGTTATTTTCTTTCTTTCCTTTCTTTTTGTCTTTGTTTCTTTCTCTGGCACCCTCTCCTCTCTCTCTGTCTCATCCCCCACTCCCACTTTCCCTCTGTCTCTCCTCCTTCCCTTCCTTTACAGTTATAAAAAAAAAAAAATCTAAAAATAGTAAAGCACTGGGTTAAAGAGTGTTTCAAAAGAAGTGTTTGTTTTCTCATTTCTTAAACCAGAAGTTTATGACAAAGAAATATGCCATGTAATATGAAAGCTGCTTCAGCTTTTTATGAGCTTTCACATTCCTTGTTTGTCCTTTTAATTTGTTTCTTGATATATGAAGACTATAAACTTGAAGCAAAGAGTTAGCTGTCAGCTCTTGATAATATAATTGGGGAAATAGAATAGATATTTTATGATATGATAATTCTGATGATCTAAAGATAATGTCTTAGACAATTACATTTACATTTCAAGCTCTGGGATATAAATTACGTATTCAGCATTAAGATAGTATTATTTTTAATTGCTACTAAGTGGTAACTTTTGTATTTTAGTATCTTGCAAGGGCAAAAAAGACATTTTTAAAATTCTAAATGCATACCTCCTAAGGTAAATAGTCTTTCAAAAATATCAGGCATGCCAACTCTTGCTGAGTTTTGTTAAATCCTCCTTAGCTGTCTGCAGTGCCCCCTGACTTCTTTTAAATGGTTGTGAATATATGTGGAAAACTAAATCCATTTATTATAAATGCCTTATCTTTACCCTTTGGGATCCTACTAAATGCATTTTACCTGGTACTATTTATTAAAAATGGAAGCTGTCTTGAATTAGAGACACCTCACGTAAGGTAGGTTAAGCAGTCAAGTATTTCTTTAGGCTTATGTTGTTCAGCACCTCAGCCACCTACTGAGAAGTTAATTAATTCAGTCCAAAATGAAATTATAGGGCAGTTTGGTGCAATTTATGTTAAATGCCATTTGAATGTAATCACCTGTGTTACCACGACTGAGGTACAACTGTACTACATGGACAGAATGCTGCATTGCACCATGAGCAAGAACTGCTCTGCAAGAAGAATATTTGTCCCTGTGGTCTGAATTTATCAAAACTCATTTTCTTGTTAAAGAGTGAATTATCAAATAGTAATTAAACTTTAACTGATGACCATTTATATTCTAGTAGCTATCTTCACTGTTAGTCTTAAATTATAATGTAGACAAAGTTGACATTTTCCCCTTACATTTCAAAGGCATTATTATTTTTAAATGTTTACATATGTTTACATGTTTGTGTGTAACTGCTTCATTGCTATTAATAGTTAAATGAAATCTGCTGGCCGGGCGCGGTGGCTCAAGCCTGTAATCACAGCACTTTGGGAGGCCGAGACAGGCGGATCACGAGGTCAGGAGATCGACACCATCCTGGCTAACACGGTGAAACCCCGTCTCTACTTTAAAAAAAAAAAAATACAAAAAATACAAAAAAACTAGCCGGGCAAGGTGGTGGGCGCCTGTAGTCCCAGCTACTCGGGAGGCTGAGGCAGGAGAATGGCGTAAACCCAGGAGGCGGAGCTTGCAGTGAGCTGAGATCCGGCCACTGCCCTCCAGCCTGGGCGACAGAGCGAGACTCCGTCTCAAAAAAAAAAAAAAAAAAGAAATCTGCTTATTCTGGATCATGGATGTTCTTAGTTAACTCTGGGAAAGATGTTACCTTTGGGTTTTTAAAAGACAAGTCTTTGTTCGAAAATATATTACGGTGTGTTATTTTCCGACGTGCTTGTGTAATTGGCTTTGTTTATAATTTTTATTTTTTAATTAAATATGGTTCCAACTTCTGGATTAAAAAGTATTATATCATGAACATACATTTTTTAAAGTACCAAAGGCATTTGGTAAGCAAGCCCAAGTCATGTAATTGAAACTTCTATACATTAAAAGAACTGATTTCCGGAGACATTTTCTAACTTTTTATCTTTAAGTGCTCCTCTAGACTAGACTGATGTAAGTAGACAGTGTGGTGGAATCAGTTTAATCAGAAAAAGACATAGCAAGTAGCTGATGCTAATTATTATAAGACTAACATTTCTATAGCCATGTTGTATAATTAACATTATTAAAATGTTTACATATAATCCTTCTTAAAGTATACTCTTTAAAAAATCCATTGACATAACCTTACTTTTAGTTTAGTGATGCATAATTTCCCCAGAGCTTAAGCCACTGCAATAAATTAGGTACCTAGGATATTCAGTCGCTGCTAGCCACAAGGAGTCTCCTTATTTTAATGTACCTCCCTCAGTACTTTATTCCCGCAGAGCACCTCAGAGACGGGGGAGAGAAATGAGCAATCCTGGCTCAGTTGTATTATTTCAGCATTTTATGTCTAAATCTGTAGTGTGGTCAGAAATATTGAACATTAAAAAAAAAAAAAACTTTAGGGAGAGAGGCCTACTAATCAATGTGCTTAGAGAAACAAACTATATTCAATTAACAACAAAAAAAAGTTACAGAAATTTTAACAAACATTTTTCTTTATCTGAGTATAGGAGAAAATACTAATCCCGACACATTTGAAAATTAGGAAAGATCATTCCAGATCTTATGGAAAAGTGTGTTTTAAATTGCAGCGGTTTGCTTTTGAGACATGGTAATCTCGTAATGTAACTACTAAAGAAGAGGTAGATTGAAAAGATCTTGTATATACATAATTATGTCAGATGTTTCAAGATATCAAAATAGTTTTGTTGAAAATGAATACTTTTTGGTGTCTTGTTTAAAATATTTTTATATTTTGTTTATCTACTCAAAATTATTTTTATGAATGGATGCATTTTTGTTGAACTTAGCCCTCTTAATAAATATCTTTAACTGAATTAATTGTAACAATTTTATAATTTTATATTAATAGGGAGAAGAGTAGTAAGAGGAATTATTCACTTATCTCAAATATTAAAATGTGTGTTTTATGTATACAAAATATAAAAGTATAGATATGAGATACATACATACATACATACATACTCATACACATGCTGTGTTAGATTCTTCAGGTATTTTCAGTTAGTTTTAAAAAATTCTTTTAAAATGTGCTTCCAGTGAAGCAGAATAAAAAGTTCAAATCACCTTCCACAGTTTACAGAAACCATTACAACCCAGCTCCAACCTGCCACGCCCTACTGGGTACTTCATGCTCAGTTCCTGTGCTTGTAGGACTAGCTGTTGGCTAGGGGTCACTCTTAGCTCCTAGAAACTGTGCTGTGGCCCTTGCAGGTAGCCCCTTCAGCCTTCAAAGTCAGCAACAGTGCATTAAGCCTCCCTCATGCTTCAAATCTCTGACTATTTCAGCTGCTCCCAATTGAAAGTGCTTGCTTTTAAAGGGCTCAAATGATTAGATGAGGAATGCCTACCATGATAATTTCCCTCTTGAGTAATTCCAAGTCAACTGATTCGGAAATCCCTTTTGCATGCAATATAGTCATGAGTGTGATATCTCATCGTCTTCATGGGTAAAGAGCCATGAATTAGAGCCACTGGAGTGCTATTTTAGAAGTCTACCCACCATACCCTATTAGATTTTTCAAGGGCAGGAAGCATGTTTTATTGACATTTTAACCCTGTCATAGTATTCTGTAATGAGAGTGAGTACAGATTATTGGGTAATATGTGTAAGATACTATGCTGTGTTAAATATTTTGTATAAATTAATCATTACCATATTCTCTCAATAGCCCCACTTAACACACATACAAGAGTGGAAGACTTGCTCTGGGTCATATACTGCATGGTAGTTGACTATGGACTCTGGAGTTAGACTTGGGTTGAATTCTAGCTCTGTCATGACTTAGCTGTATGATTTGGGGCTTTTCTTAACCTCATTTGGGTTTTTTATTTTAATGTTTAAGATTTTAAAAAAACCTTATAAGATAGTTGTGTTTATTAAATAAGATAACACATAGTCTAGGACCTAAAGATACTTAAGTTCCTGCCTTGTTTCTACAGGTTGACATATAGTATGTAACACGTGTATGAAGAGGGAAGAGGATACAGCTGATAGAGACCCAACACACACATAGTAACTTAGTCATTTATAACCCCTCTCCTATTTTCATTTCTTGCTTGATGTGAACATGTTAGGCTCACAGTGCATAAAAATTTAGTAAATACCTAAAAGTGTGTCCAAATACTTATTGTTCATTGTCTCTTGAGCTCTATATTTGGCATTATTGGGGCTTATGAATTAAAAGACAGCCTATTTTTAAGCTCACGTGAATTCCAGTGAGTTGAACCAATCATTAGAGCTTATGGAGATGAAGCATGGTTTGACCTGCCTCCCATATAGCTAACATAAATCTATCTGGATACAAGCAATCTCTACCTACCACTGGGAAACTTAGGTTATAAAGATTTAAAAATACATAAAACACTATGGGCAGTATGAAAGAGTAATCAGTATTACACAATTTAGCATCTAATTTTAAGTGCTATGAAAGAGCTGTGAGGGATTGAGTTAAGGCTGGGCACGGTGGCTCATGCCTATAATCCCAGTATTTTGGGATGCCAAGGCAGGCAGGGAGTTCAAGAGCAGCTTGGCCAATATAGTGAAACCTTGTCTCTACAAAATATTTTTAAAAAAATAGCCACGTGTGGTGGCACATGCCTGCAATCCTAGCTACTTGGGAAGCTGAAGTGGGAGGATAACTTGTAACTTGAGCCTGAGAGTTCCAGCTGCCATGAACTCTGATCAAGTCACTGTACTCCAGCCTGGGCAACAAAGTGAGACCCTGCCTCAAAAAAATAACGAGTTAAGAAGTGCAAACGTATATACTATGAATATCTTGCAAAGATGTAAGGATTAATAATAATAGGGTTTTCAAATCTAGAAGGAATAAGTAAAATAGAAAATAATTCATCTAATGGGTTCCTGGAGGAGTTTCAATTTTGCAGCTTTCAAAGGGAGGTTAGTAGAAGTGGAAAGGAATGAGTGGATAGGGCAGTTGGCTGGGCAGAAATGGAATGAGCATACTGTAAAGTAAATTGTAGGTAAAACAAGTAGGCATGATTGAAGCAAATGTGGCAGTAGGGGAGAGATGGGATGTGTTGTACCACACAAAGGACCTTGAATGGCAGTTCAGGAAAATAAGACGGGTTAAGCTAGAATAGTTGGCATCAGAACTAGAGCTGACAGAGTTAGAATGGGCACCCAGCTCCTGGCTACCATTAACTAGCCACGTGGTCTTGCACAATGTATTTACTCACCTGTTCAACTTCCTTATTAACGTTAAACAGTTGAGTAAATACTGTGTTCAATACAACATGGCTAGTTAACAACTGGGATGGCTGCTGGTGTTTGTCTCAAACTGATTTAGACAGTCCTAGGTCCCTGAGTTGATGCTGTTGGAGGTGGCAACCAGTAGGGTGATGCCAAGTGAGGGAGTCTCTGGGTCTCTCCTAATTTGGCCAAAGCAGCTCTAAGTTTGTCTGTTTTATGTTTTAACCCCATGAGGTAATATTTTAACAGTCCCCAATTACTCCAGATTAGTAATTGGAGGCACAAAACAATTAAGTAACTTGCTCACAGTCTCCCAGTAAGTAAAGAAGACAGGATTTGAACCTAATCGGTTATTCAAGACAGTGCACTCATCCTCCTCAGTATACCAACAGCCTCTAATAAACGTGAAATAGCAAAAAAGCATTGAGACCAAGGTTTGCCAGACTAGCCTCCAAACTCTTTTTTTCCCCAGTAATGTGGTCACTTGATGTATTCCTTTGCATTAAAGCCCCAGATGAAAATCCATTTCCTTTACAATTAGATCCAGCCTATATTATTCTGTGCATAATGCTTGGCCCTGGGTTAAGGGAGCATTTGGGTATATGTAAACCTAGATAGACTCCACTATCAGGCTGCAGAAAGCACTAAAAGAAATATGAAGGAGAAGAAAAGATAAATTCTATCTAGAGACATCTGGGACTACTAGAAGAAGTGGTATATGAGCCAGACCTTGAAGTATGAGTTGGTTTTCATTAATTACATTTCTTTAGGTAGAAGGCAACAGAAACTCACTTAAACTGAAAATGAAGAAAAAAAAAAGGTGGGTGAATTTATTTATTTATTTATTTATTTTAATGGGGGGAAAAAAAAATCTCTGTTGCCCAGGCTGGAGTACAGTGGCATGATCTTGGCTCACTGCAACCTTCCCCTCCCAGGTTCAAACCATTCTCCTCCCTCAGCCTCCCGAGTAGCTGGGACTACAGGTGTGTGCCTCCACGCCCAGCTAATTTTTGTATTTTTAGTAGAGATGGGGTTTCACCATGTTGGCCAGGCTGGTCTTGAACTCCTGACCTCCGGTGATCTGCCTGCCTCAGTCTTCCAAAGTGCTGGGATTACAGATGTTAGCCACTGCACCTGGTGGGCGAATTTATTGATAGGCTATTGGAATCACTCAGAGGACTGAAGAATGCCTAGGAAAGGTTGGACAGGAAAACTCAGGGGTTCTCAGCAACATCAAGATTGAAATAAAGTGCGTTCCTCTCCTCGCTTGTTAGAATGGCCTTTCGGAGCCATGAGTTGGAAATTCAAAATGAATCACAGAACATAATTGCCTAGAACTATGATTTCAACCAGGGGTGATTTTTTTTTTTTTTTTTTTTTTTTGCCCACCACAAAACATTTGACTATGTCTGAAGACATTTTTTATTGTCGTAACTAGGGTCAGAAGGTGCTGCTTGTATTTGGTGGGAAGAGACCAGGGATGCTGCTAAACATCCTATAATACACAGGACAAGATCCCCACAACAAATAATTATCCAGCCCAAAGCATTGGTAGTGCCAAAGTTGATAAACCCTGGCTTGGAATACCAAATAATTACCATCTAAAATAAGAACAAGTGTAGTTTAAAAAAAAAAAAAATGTAGAAAATAAAACAGGAATTAAAAGAAAGGAAAGCTCTTAGGAGACATTTGGGAAGGATTTTTGGAGGAAGTAACAGTTGAATTGGGCCTTGAAAGACGTAGGATTGATTGGGCTCCGCAGATACGGGGAAAAAGCATTGGGAGCAGCGGGAACAGAATGAGCAAAGGAGTAGGAGCATGATGGTAATTTAGAATACGTTCACAAACTCTCTGACACTCTTCCCTTCAAAGGTGGAGCTTAGTTCCCCTCCTATTGATTGTGGGCTGGACTTAGTAATTCATTTCTAACTCAGAGAATATAATGGAAGTGATACTGTGTGACACATGAGGCTAGGTCATAAAAAGATAGCACACCCTTACTGTTCCCCTCTCTTGGGATCACTCACTTAGGGGGAAGCCAGTAGCTATACTCAGTCCTGCGAGAGACCCATGTGGAAAGAAACTGAGGCCTGTCACCAATAACCAGCCCCAACTTGCTAGTGAGACACCTTGGCAGCAGACCCTCAAGTCTAGGCATGACTGCCACCTTCTGAGAAATTTCAAGCCAGAAATGCATGGCTAAGCAGCTCCTCAATTCTTGACCTATTGTAACTGACAATAGGATAATGAATGCATATTGTTTCAACCACTAAGTCTTGGGGTTGTTTCCACTGTAATTGATTGTTAAAAAAGCATGAAAATGTAGCATCTACCTAAAAACCCGAAACTGTTTCATTTGTATATGGTTAGGGATTACTGAGAAATAAGATTAATAAGGCAGATGTGGTCAGATCATGGATGGCCTTGAATGTCAGTCTAAAGTTTGCTTTTTTTTCTGGTATGCTGAAGAAATTTGTCATATGGGCTTTAGTGGATTCAGATCACATCTCTGACAGATTCTCTCTGAGTAGTTGGGGCAGGGATAGCTACAGATAGTATTGGGGAGCATCCTCATAAATTGTCTCTAGAAGAAGAAAAGCAGCCTGTAAATGCCACCACTACACATTAAGTTCACTGAGGGCACAGGCCACTTTTTTAAAAAGGCATGCTTTGTCAATATAAGTATGCTGAGAGAATCATGCCTCACCTGACTTGATTTAAAAATTTCTAAAAAAGAAAAAACAGTGGTTCACATATATCCAGGTCACTAATATGACACTATTGACTTGATTTTTCTTGCCTGGCAGCTCTTTTGCAAGGAGAGGGTGATACATTAAATTGCATCAACCTGTGACATCTTAAGGTGACTGAATGTATCAAATTCTCTTTTCGGTATGCAAGAGGAAAGGAGAGGCCTGAGGGCTCTGAAGGGTGACACAGAGGGGTGAACAGATTGAAGGGAGAAAACTTTAGGGACCTCAGGCAAACCTCACATGTGTCCAAGGACTTTGAATAGAGTTCCTGATTTCTGCTTCCCTCTGAGGATTATTCAACTGAACTTTTTCCCTATTTTTTTCTTTTTTTTTTTTTTTGTAATTTGTGATGCCAAAAGTGTTCCTTAAATAGTCAGTTATGAGAACAAAGCTGCCGTCATCCCTGAATCAGTCACTCAAAGGTTATCTGGGAAATCAGAATAGTGTGTCTGGTATACTTCAACATCTTTGTTGTATTAGGCAGCAAAGCAGCCCAAGAAATTAAGTTTAGTAAAACTTTGAAATCATTTGGAGATAATAATTCCACTTTAGACCGATTTCAACCCAGATCAATTACTAAAATAAAATGCTTAGGGTGGAGAACCCAGAAAGCTTTGGACTAAATGTACCACAAGTCTTATCAACACCAGGTTAAATAGTCTGTTTAATGTTTTTGCCATAAACTTCCTGGGACGCAATCAATAACTTGTACTATTAATAAAATATTTTGGGAAAAAAGTACTCAGCCAACTTATTGCTAGTTCCTGTCATAATACAGGACTCTGCTAGCTGCCTGGGCATCTGAGGATGGAGGATGAAATTAGTTGGATTCATTCATAGGGTTTAGTTGCAGTGTCAGGAAAAAAAAAAAATTTTCTGACCAGTAACCAGTAGTAAAATAACCATTGTACAATGTTGTACTTTTGTTGTAGCAGCAGAACTGTATTTCCAAACAATACTTTATGTAGACTTTTAATACATAAGACAGAGCCAAGTGGAACTACTTGAAAGCGGGAAGGGGGTGAGGAGCAGCTGGCCTCCCACCATGCCTCTCCCCCACCCCCACCCCCACCCCAGCACTCTAAGAAGCTTCTCTATAGGACACACATCTTCTGTCAAGGGACAGAAAGCTACTTTCCCTATTGCTTTAATCTCCTTTTCAGCTACTGCGTTTTGTCTTCCTCCATGGTTGAAAAGTCTCCATATTTGTCATCTTCAAAACAAGATAAGGTTCACTCATCAATCTTATTTTTAGTAAATCAGCAGTTGAACTCACCTTTCTTTAGCAAAACCTAACTACATATACAGAAAGGAAACTTTTTTGGAACTTCTCACTCTCTGAATGCATTAAGTAGAAACATTAGCTGAATTATAAAAAGTGCCCCTAATATAAAACAAAAAAAGATGAAATGAAAGCATATACTAAGAATACGCAAGACTGAGAGCTCCAGGGCAGAGGAGCCAGGCATGGAGCAAACAAAAGCAAAGGTATGATAGCCCAACTCCCTCCTGTGGCAGCCACACCTTACAGTCTCCAGCCATTGCAACACTGAAAGCACATTGTCCTGGGTTCAAATCCTAGCCTTGCTACTTTCACCGACTGGCCTTTGGCAGTTCAACTTAACTCTTTTAAGGCCCAGACCCTGTAAAGTGGTAATCATAGGACCACTGCAAGAATTCAATAAGAGTTTATATATAAAGGCGTAAAATTCCAGGAAAAGAGCAAATAATCAATACATGTTAGCTGCTGTGGCTATTACTATTATCCCAACCCCAGAGGTTGTTCTAGGCACAGGAAGCACCTGATGTACTGTTTTGGAGACTCCCCACATTGGGGTGGCTGCAAGATGAGGAGTCAGCAGTCACATGTAACTGCCATGAATTCAGATGTTAGATTAACCGGGTCTCTTCCTAAAGGAACCAAACCAAGAACTTTTTCCTTTGATGTCTCAGCACAATTTGAAACTGAGTCAATGTCTTTGCCAAAAGCAATCTTTTTTTTTTTGAGATGGAGTCTTGCTCTGTTGCCAGGCTGGAGTGCAGTGGCGTGATCTCGGCTCACTGCAACCTCCGACTCCCGGGTTCAAACAATTATCCTGCCTCAGCCTCTGGAGTAGCTGGGATTACAGGCACCCACCACCACACCCAGCTAATTTTTGTATTTTTAGTAGAGATGGGGTTTCATTGTCTTGGCCAGGCTGGTCTCGAACTCCTGACCTCATGATCTGCCCACCTCGGCCTCCCAAAGTGTTGGGATTACAGGCGTGAGCCCCTGTGCCTGGCCTGCCAAAAGCAATCTTTGAATCAAAGCTGGAAGAACTGATGCAATCAATATTCATTAGTTTGGGACTGACTTGGTGCCTGAGTACCAGTCAACTTGGAGGGTCTGCTATCAAAATTATGAGGTTTTTTTCTTTCCCTTTTTAACTGTGGAGGTCCTATTTTTGATAGATTATAGAAATAAGGAGTGACAAGTCAAGCCGTCATGAGAGGAGAGTCATCTGAAGTTGGTACTGAAAACAAATTTGGCTGGCAGATTAGAAAAGGGAAGCAGAACAATGGGAAAAATGTTAGCAAGATTTCCTGGGAGTTGGGGATGGTGATGATGGCAGGGGCCCTGGAGTGACCGCTTACCAGTTAGTGGTTTACCTGTTAACTTTGGCGGATGTTTTACTAGTGAATGGTAAGATTTCTGATTGAGCTTCAGGCAAGACTGTCTAGTGAAAACTATACTTCTCTTTACTCTTCAGTAACTAACAAGGCCTGTTCTTTACTCAGTTCTTATTTGAGATCTTTGTTAAGAAATTATAAAATATAAATAGAATATTAGCCTCTTGGGTTATTTGGTTGTTGAGAAATTGTTCTCTAGAGAAAATATAATTTCATAACTGCGGTACTTAGTTAGACTAGGAAGGCTCCTCAGAGATAACCTACTTCAACCTCCTTCTGTAGGCAGAAGCCATGCTCCCAACCCATCATATTGATGAAGATCCAGCCTCTATTTGACATTATTCTTTAAGGTTGTTTGCTTTTAGAATTTTCAGCCCATTTCTTGTAAGTTCCAGTTCTAAGAAAGACTTTTTTACATATTAAGACAACTCATTTTTCCTGAAACTTGCAATCTTTTCCACTGACTGCCTTTTGTGATTCTGATTGGTGGTGACTTTCTGGTTTTCTCTTCACCTTTGTGGGGGACTAAAGGTGATTTTTTTTTCCGTAATAATAGTAATCAACTACCTAATCTCCAGAAACTGATAACTGCCAGCAACTTCCAAATTCCTCTTCACATAGCTTCTCAAATACTTCATTAGAACCAGTGTGAAAAATTTAAAATACAATGTGACATTTCTCTAGTAGAATATAAGCTTCATGCAGGAAAAGACACTTGTCTTCTTCCTATATTCTTAGCACCCAGTACAGCACCTGACACATAATAATGACCTTGGAAGAATATTTAAGAGTCACTGAGTAAACATTTTGTAGAGCTGTCCATGTTTATTTTCCATTCAGTGTTTACCAGGTGTCTGCTATTTGGACAGTCACTTCCAATTGTTCATTAGTACATGACTTTGGTAAATATATCCCCTGTGAAGAGAAATATTATAACTGCTATGGCATTCAACACTGGTATTTCAGTTACTTAAATAATCCACCCACTGATGGAGTGAGCTTTGAATTAAATGCTTTGAAGAATAAAGTGAATCTTGATGAAAATCAAAGGCTGAAGAAATCTTGTTTGACAGAAGGCATGAACAAAAATGCTAAAATTAATACTGTTTGTGGAGAAACACTCATTCCACCGCAGACTAAATGGAGTTCAAGAGTATCAAAATGCCTATGTGATCAAAAGGCAGAAACAGCTTCTTTTTACTAGGTCTGTTAATATTCTAGGACTCATAATATTCTGCCTACATGAGCACCTGTGTTTGTGGTAACTCAAAGTATTTGAACACCTTATCTCATCCAACCTCAAATTTCCTGTGAGGTAGTTAAGCACCGAGAGCTCTTGGTACTGTTTTCAAGATGAAGCAGATGAATTAGAGAGGCCGTTCACATACCGAATTTCACAGAAGCCTATGGAGGAAATGACGGGGAGACTTACCAGTTAACGCCCAGTTGCAGAAATCAGTGTCAGAGCTTGAAAGGACCTTATAAACCCCTGATCCAATGTGGACTCTCCTAGTAAGACTCTTGTTTGCAGTGACTTGGTTCATTTCACCAACCACACAAATTTTAAGTAATTTTTAATCATAAAAGTAACAGAGAACATAGTAATACATATATACATACAAACATGATACAGAAAGGTATCAAAAAACAAAAACATATATTACTTCCTCCCCTAATATTCCAGAGCCGCTTTCCAAAGATTCCTGTTACCCAGAGGTAACCACTGTTAACAATTTTTAATGTATATTTCCAAACATTTTTTATGCATTTAAAAGTGTGTGCATGTGGGTGATGGGTGCACCAAAATCTCAGAAATCACCACTAAAGAACTTACTCATGTAACCAGATACCACCTGTTCCCCTAAAAACCTATTGAAATAAATAATAACATAATAAAAGACTTAATAAAAAAATAAAAATATGTGCATGTATATGTACACGAAATGACAGCTGATCTTCAAATAACATCATTCCATTCAATGTCATTTCATTATACTGTTAATTGGAAAAAAATTGATTTCTGCCTGGGGCCCCTGTTTGTGTGGAGTTCTCATGTTCTCCCCATGTCTGTGTGGGTTTTCTCTGGATATTCTGGTTTCCTCCCACATCCCAAAGATGTGCATGTTAGGTGAATTGGTGTATCTACATTGTCCCAGCCTGTGTGGGTGTGTGTGTGAGGTGCCCCCTGCTAGGGCATGGCGTCCTGGCCAGAGCGGCTTCCGCTTTGCGCCCTGAGCTGCTGGGATGGACTCTAGCCACCCTCAACCCTCAACTGGAATAATTGGATGATTATCTTGTTTTTATTAATCTTTCTTAAATGTATATATAGTTCACATTTATTTCAGTGTTTAATGTTAGAAGTGTTTTAGTCTTTAGAAGTGTGGTGATGTTTCTGTGACCAGAAATATGCCATAGGAACTTAACTCTTGTTTATATCAATTAACCTGCAGTAAATTTGGTTCCTTTGTGTGTTTCCTTAAAGCTGAAGTTTCCAAGTACCTACTGATGACATCAAGTGAGGACTTAACTTGTGTGTTGCAGCTCCTATTAAATTGCTACACTTGGAAGCATAGTAGTCATTTCAAACTTTAACAAGATCTGCTATTCTGTTCCAATTCTGACCTTCTCACAGTTTTATTCATCTAGTAAACACCACCTTGATCCTTCTAGTTATTCAGGTCAAAACCTTTAAGTCATCTTTGGTTCCTCTCTATCCAGAACACCATATGTCCAATTCACCAGCAAATCTTATTGAGTATATGTTCAAAATATCTCCAGAATCTAACCACTTATCACCATCTCCATTGCTTCCACCCTAACTCAAGCCACCAGCATCTGTTGCCTGAATTATTACAATAGCCTTCTAACTGGTCTCCCTACTACTACATAGCTTTCTACTGTCTATACTCAGGATAGCAGACAGAGGGATCCTCTGAAAACACAAGTCAGATCATATACCTTCCATACGCAAAAAACATTCAAATGCTCCCCAGTTAATTCATAGTAAAAGCTGAAGTAAAAGACTGTCCATGGGCTGCTGACCCCATTACCTACATGACTTAATCTCCTGCTACTCTAGAGAAACTTCACTCTCTTTGTTCCACATATACTGGCTTTTGCGCTATCCTGAACATGCCTGGCATGCTCCTGCCTCAGGGCCTTGCGCTTGGCTGTTTCCTCTGCCTGGAATGCTCTTACACCAACTATCATCACTTCATTTGAGTCTTAATTTAAATGTAACTTTCTCAATCAATCCTTCTCTAGCCCCTCTTAAAATTGCAACTCCATCCCCAAACTCACACTCTGTATTCCCTTTCCTGCTTTCGTTTTCTCCTTAAAATTCATTTTTACTCATTTGTCTTTTTAGTTATCTGTCTCTCTAAGGTAGATTATGTTTCTAAAGATGACTACATTAACTTTCATCCCGCATGTTGTTTTCTAATGTGACATTGTCATTCTCCATCAAGAAATGGAGCCTATTTTACCGTAACTCACTTGAATCTGAGTTTCTGCCTTCCATGCTTGGGATGCCTCCTCTTGGAATTTCACAGCCGTATTAGAAGAACAAATACCCTGAAACAACCATGCTGTAAGGGGGCCCAAACTAGCCAGGTGAAGAAGACGCCATGTACCAAAGCTCTGGACATGTGAATAAAGCCTTCTGGAACCGTCTGTGCCAACGTCACCAATCAGCTGAAGGGAGTCAAGGAAGAGATCCAGTCAATACTGGATGGAACAGAAGAACTGCCAAGCTGAGCTGTGAATTCCTGACTTATAGAATTGTGATGAAATAAAGGTTGTTGTTTGAGGACACTATGTTTTGGAATAGTTCGTTAAGCAGCAATAGATTCTTGAAATATTCCCATACTATAACGCAAGCTCCACGAGGATAAAGATTTTTATCGTTTTTGTTTTATTTTATTTTTTTGCCTGCTGCATCCCTGTTGCCTGCTGTAGTGCTCAGAACGAGGTAGGTTCTTGATAAGTATCTGTTGAATGAATGAATATATGAATGAAAGAACATAATGAAGAGAACATTACTAGTGGATCCATGTTTATTTCCAGTGCCATGAAAAAATAGGATATGGAACCTAAATATGGCAGTAATAAGAGAAATTAGTGGCCATGGGCATGCTGCCTTGCAGGGCCAGCTTCCCAGGCTGACCAGGATGCAGAGAACACTTGGCAATATATCTCAGGAAAACCAGTTTCACAGACATTGTCTTCAAACTTTTTTTTTTGAGACATTAAATCAACCTTTTAATAAGCCAAATCGTCTTTTAAGATGAAGCTTGTCTTTTTAAATGTAAAGTAACACAGACACATGGTAAAATTTTATACAGCACAGAAAGTAGTAGAAGGAGAAGAGTTTCATTTTACCTTGTTTAACAGTTCCTTTGGTAGTAGTTAGAAAATGTCTAGGCATGAGCGAGGCCTTAAGATTCATTCTATTTTGTTCCCTCTTTTTTCACTCTACCTAGTATCTTAAAGAGATTTTCCTAAAGGCATCTACAACAACAATTAGCTTTTACTTACTGAATGCTTACTATAGCTACTCTTGTTAGTCTGTGTAGTGTTGCTCTAAAGAATTACCTGAAGGCGGGCACGGTGGCTCATGCCTGTAATCCCAGCACTTTGGGAGGCTGAGGCGGGTGGATCACCTGAGGTCACAGGTTCAAGACCAACCTGGCCAACATTGAAAACCCTGTCTCAGCCGGGCGCGGTGGCTCAAGCCTATAATCTCAGCACTTTGGGAGGCCAAGACGGGCGGATCACGAGGTCAGGAGATCGAGACCATCCTGGTTAACACGGTGAAACCCCGTCTCTACTAAAAAATACAAAAAAAACTAGCCAGGCGAGGTGGCGGGCGCCTGTAGCCCCAGGTACTCGGGAGGCTGAGGCAGGAGAATGGCGTAAACCCGGGAGGCGGAGATTGCAGTGAGCTGAGATCCGGCCACTGCACTGCAGCCTGGGCGTCAGAGCAAGACTCCGTCTAAAAAGAAAAAAAAAAGAAAAAACCCTGTCTCTACTAAAAATACAAAAATTAGCCAGGTGTAGTGGCACATGCCTATAAATCCTAGCTACTCGGGAGGCTGAGGTGAAAGAATCGCTTGAATCCAGGAGGGGGAGGTTGCCGTCAGCAGAGATGGCACCACTGTATTCCAGCTTGGGCGACAGAGTGAGACTCCGTCTCAAAAA
>NW_012103443.1:77653-115256 GCF_000951045.1 Mandrillus leucophaeus
AAAAAAAAAAAAAAAAAATACCTGAGACTGAGTAATTTCTAAAGAAAAGAGGTTTATTTGGTTTATAATTCTGCAGACTGTACAAGAAGCATGGTGCCAGCATCTGCATCTGGTGAGGGTCTCGGGCTGCTTCCACTCATGGCAGAAGTTGAAGGGGAGACAGTGTGAGCAGAGATCACATAGCAAGAGCAGAAGCAAGGGACTAGGGGAGGTGCAAGGTGGGAAGGGCCGGGCACAGTGGCTCAAGCCTGTAATCCCAGCACTTTGGGAGGCTGAGGCGGATGGATCATAACATCAGGAGATCAAGACCATCCTGGCCAACATGGTGAAACCCTGTCTCTACTAAAAATACAAAAATTAGCTGGGTGTGGTGGCATGCGCCTGTAATCTTAGCTACTCAGGAGGCTGAGGCAGGAGAAACGCTTGAACCCAGGAGGTGGAGGTTGCAGTGAGTGGAGATCCTGCCACTGCACTCTAGCCTGGGCAACAGAGCAAGACTCCATCTCAGAAAAAATAAATAAAAAATCTCTGGCAGGAACTAATAGAACCGGAACGCACTCACACACCCCTGGGGTGAAGGCATTAATCTATTCATGAGGGATCCACCCCCATGACCCAAACACCTCCCATTAAGCCCACCTCCAACATTGGGGATTAAATTTCAACATAAGATTTGGAGGAACAAATATCTAAAATATAGCAACCACCATACAATAGACGATTTCATCCTCACAACAACCCAGTGAAGTCGATGTGATCATTATTCCCATTTTATAGATGAGGAAACTGATACTTGAGGGGACAACGTAACTTGCCCAAAGTCAGACACTTTGAAAATGAGAGATTCAAATTCTGACTCCACGGCTATGCTTTTAACTTTCTTTCTCTACTGCCTCTGTCACAGAAAGTGAACTCCTTATCTCTAAGTGCTGCATTGTTGTATTCCATAGCAATGACTGGACTAGCAACTCTGAAACAATCTTTTGTGCAATCTAGGCTCGATAAATAAGTATATATATTAAGGATAGTGGAAACCAGGTTTCTTACTGTTGGTAATGGAACTTGCATGTATGGAAAGGGGAAGACTAGAACATACACTGTAGTGTTGGGTTTGAGTTGGAAGTATCACTGTGGGCTATTTTTTTTTTTTTTTAAACATATCTATCCTAGCTCTGTCCATTGAGAATGCCTAGAAATAGTGACTTACCAGTAGCTGTAAACATACTGAGCCCCCAGATCTTGGTTCTAAATACTATTCTCCAGTAAAAGGAACCAGAGATCCTTGACTGATTCTGGTGCTGGGATAGGGACAGCACATGATGAGCCTGGAATATCTTGTTGCTCCAAAAAATACCCTCAAAAACCAAAGCTGGAAACATTTGAGCAACAAAATAAAGTATTATTGGATGATAACACAGAATGTAAAATAACTATTTTTTATCCATACTGATATAAATTGTTGAATAGGTAAATAATAGGAAAGAATTCAAAATAATTTATGCAGATTCTCTACTATCAAGGAGGTGAAGCATAACTTCACTTCTTAAGCCAGTGCTTCACTTGGTGACTTCCTTTCAAAGCGTACAGTATGAAAAGGTAGGAAAAAAGAACCGTAGCTTCCAAATAGAAGAAGCTGACAACACCATGTCGGGCTGCTGGGAGCTTTCAGTTGGCTCCTCTGTTCCTTTGACATGCCTCCATCAATGTGTTTTTGTTTGAGCACTTCTTTTCTTTTTGGTAAAACAAAATACTCCAGGCTCTTCCTATATATTTCCTCCCCCAATCCCAGAACCAGCCATTTCTCCAAAGAGCCCTAGTTTGTTTTATTTTGAGAATGGTATTAGAAACCAAGATCTGGTAGTTCAGTGTGCTCATTTTTACTGGGATTTCATTGCTTCTAGCCTCTGCAGACAGAAGAAAATATATGTGTATATATGAATATACATATTCATATCTATAAATATTTCTATCTATATTAAGTTAAACATGAGTTTAAACTGATGTCTCCAACTCTAAACCATGACCACAAAGATCAGTGTAGCCCCCTCCCCTTCATCATCTGTAACCTCTCACTGGAACAGTGAAAAACGTGGCTCCTACTATCCATTATCCACTTATGTTCAATTTCAGTATATATGTATAGTGGTAGCTAGCTTTTTTATTTTAGCCATTCTAATTAGTAGATAGTAGTATCTTCTAAAGGTTTCAGTTTCCATTTTCCTTGTGATTAAAGATGTAGAAGATCTTTACATGTGTATTCTTCCCATCGGTATGTCTTCTTTGGTTACATATCTGTTCAAATCTTTTGCCCACTTAAAATTAGACTTTTTCTTCTCATTATGTTTCAGAAGTTATTTGTGTACTTTGGATTCATGTCCTTTATCAGATATGTGGTTTGTAAGTATTTTCTCCCAGACTCTTGCTTATTTGTTCATTCTCTGACCAGTGCTTTTAATTTTGATGAGATCAGCTTTATCAGAATCTTGGTTTTTATTTTATTATTTTACAAACTACGTTTTTGTTGTCATGTCTAAGACGTGTTTGTCTAACCCAATGTCACTGATATTACTTATATGGTTTTTACTTCAAAAAATTGTACAGCTTTGGTCTGTGATCTATTTTATAGTTTATTTTGTATATGGTGTGATATATTGATTATTTTTTTTTGCATATGAATATCCAATTACTCTAGCACCCTTTATTTAAAAGACCACTTTCTCTTCACTGAATTGCCTTTACAGTTGTAGAGTTTGTAGAGTTAATTGTTCATGTTGTTGTGAGCAATTTTTTAACGCAGCAACTCCCTATTTTGTTCCATTGACTTATTGTTCTATCTTTACACCAATACTACATTGTCTTAATTACTTCAGCTTTCTGATAAGTCTCAAAACCAGGTTATTATTTCTAAAACTTTATTGTTTTTCAAAATTGTTTTGGCTATTTGAGATTCTTTGCATTTCCATATGAATTTTAGAATTGGCTTGTTGATTTCTACTAAACTCCTGCTGTCATTTTGATTGGGATTATATTTAATCTATAGATTAATTTGGGAAGAGTTACATTTTTTTTTCTTTTTTGAGACAGGGTCTTACTCTGTCACCCAGGCTGGGTTGCAGTACACAATCACAGCTCACTGCAACCTTGACCTCCTGGTCTCAAGTTTTCCTCCTTCCTTAGCCTCCCAAGTCTCTGGGACTACAGGCATGCACCACCATGCCTAGCTAAGTTTTTGGTTTTTTGTAGGGATGGGGTCTCACTGTGTTGCCCAGGCTGGTCTCAAACTTCTGGGCTCAAGTGATCCTCCTGCCTCAGCCTCACAAATTACCGGGATTACAGGCATGAGCCATCATTCCCAGCCAAAAGTGATATCTTAACTGTCATCTGGCCCAGGAACACAGTATATTTTTCCATTTGTTTAAGTCTTCCTTAATTTCTCTCAGAAATATTTTATAGTTATCAGGGTACAGATCTTGCATATCATTTGTCAAATTTATTCCTAACTAGTTCATTTTTGTGGTGCTATTATAAATCATATTTTTTAGTTCAATATCTTCTTTCATTGCCAGTATATAGAAATGCAGTAGATATTTGTATATTAATCTTGTATCATGCAACCTTGCTAAGCTCACTTATTAGTCCCAATAGTTTCTTTACAGAATCCATTGGATTTTAACATAGATGATTATGTCATCTCTAAATACAGTTTTACTTTTTTTTATTTCTATCTGAATTTATTTCTTTTTCTTGCCTTACTGCACTAATTAAAACTTCCACTATAATGTTGAATAGAAGTGGTAAGAGCAGAAATTCTTGTATTATTTCTGACCTTAGAAGGAACATCCAGTTCTTCATCACTAAGTGAGATGTTATCTATAGATCTTTCATAGATGCTCTTTATTAGGTTAAGGAATTCTCTTGCATTCCTAGATTGCTGAGAATGTTTATCAGGAATAGTGTTATATTTTGTCAATGGCTTCTTCTGCATCTATTGAGATAATCACATGGTTTTTCTTTTTTAGTATGCTAATGTAGTAAATTACATTTGTGACTTTTATATGGTGATTTTGAGAAGTTAAACTTATATTCATGGGATAAATGACCACTTTGTCATTATCCTTTCTATATATTGGTAGAATCAATTTGCTAAAATTTTATTCAGCGTTTTAGCATACATGTTCATGAGGGATTTGAGTTTGTAGTTTCTTTTCTTGTATGTTTTTGTCAGATTTTGGAATCAGGCTGATGCTGACCTCAAAGAATGAGTTGCAAAATATTTCATCCTCTTCAATTTCCTGGAAGAGCTTGTCTAAACTTGGTATTAGTTTTTCTTTAAATGCTTGATAGCATTCATCAGTAAAGTCATCTGGGCCTAAATTTTTCTTTTTTTGAAAGTTTAAACAAAAAATTTAATTCCTTTAATGGATTTAGAGCTATTTCGTTTATCTATTTATTCTTGAGGAGTCTTTAGTAGTTTGTATCTTCCAAGGAATTTATACATCTCTTCTGGGTTTTCAAATTTACTGGCATAACATTGTTTGTAATATTCCTTTATTACCTTTTTAATATCTGTAGACATTATTGTAGTGTCACCTCTCTATCCTTATATTGGTAATTTCTTCTTATTTTTTTCCTGACTATTCTGGCTAGAGGTTTATTAATTTTATTGATCTAGAATATCACTTTTCATTTTACTGATTTTCTTTATTGTTTCTTTGTTTTCAAGTTCATGGATTTTTACTTGTTTTCTATGCTTTCTCTTCTGTATACATTGGATTTCATTCGTTTTCTATTTTCTAGTCTCTTAAGATGGAAGCTGATTTGAGACTGCTCTTCTTACCTACTACAGGCACTTAGTGCATCAATTCTCTCCTGTGTACAACTTTAGCATTATCCTACGAATTTTATTCCACAGTTTTCATTTTTATTCCCTTCAAAACACATTTTTGGGCTTTTTTGTTTTTTTTTTGAGACAGAATCTCACTCTATCGCCCAGGCTGGAGTGCAGTGGCACAATCTTGGCTCACTGCAACCTCTGCCTCCCAGGGGTCAAGTGATTCTCCAGCCTCAGCCTCCTGAGTAGCTAGAATTACAGGCACATGCCACCACGCCTGGCTAATTTTTGTATTTTTAGTAGAGACGGGGTTTCACCATGTCGACCAGACTGGCCTTGAATTCCTGACCTCAAGTGATCCACTCGCCTCAACCTCCCAAAATGCTAGGATTATAGGCGTGAGCAACCATGCCTAGCCTCAAAACACTTTTAAATTTTCCTTTCAGCTAGGTGTGGTGGCTAACACCTCTAATCCCAGCACTTCAGGAGGCCTAGGTGGGCAGATCCTGAGGTCAAGAACTTTTATGTCTAGCCAGAGGATTATAAATGCATCAATCAGCACTCTGTGTCTAGCTAAAGGTTTGTAAACGCACCAATCAGTGCTCTGTGTCTAGCTAATCTAGTGGGGACTTGGAGAACTTTTGTGTCTAGCTAAAGGATTGTAAATGCACCAATCAGCACACTGTGTGTAGTTCAAGGTTTGTAAACGCACCAGTCAGCACTCTGTCAAAAGGGACCAATCAACTCTGTAAAACGGACCAATCAGCAGGATGTGGGTGCGGTCAGATCAGGGAATAAAAGCAGGGTCCCGGCAACCCGCTGGGGTTTCATTCCACACTATGGAAGCTTTGTTGTTTCACTCTTTATAATAAATCTTGCTGCTGCTCACTCTTTGGGTCCATGGCACTTTAATGAGCTGTGACACTCACCACGAAGGTCTGCAGCTTCACTCCTGAAGCCAGCGACACCACGAACCCACTGGGAGAAACGAACAACTCTGGCCAGGAGGAAGGAACAACTCCAGACGTGCCACCTTTAAGAGCTGTAACACTCACTGTGAAGGTCTGCAGCTTCACTCCTGAAGTGAGCAAGACCACGAACCCACCAGAAGGAAGAAACTCTGGAAACCTCTGAACATCAGAAGGAACAAACTCCTGATACACCATCTTTAAAAACTGTAACACTCACCGGGAGGGTTCGGTGGCTTCATTCTTGAAGTCAGCGACACCAAGAACCCACCAATTCCAGATACAAAGAAACTTGAGACCATCCTGGCCAACATGGTGAAACCCCATCTCTTCTAAAAATATAAAAATTAGCTTGGCATGGTGGAACATGCCTGTAGTCCTAGCTACTTGGGAGGCTGAGACAGGAGACTCACTTGAACTGGAGAGGCAGGGATGGCAGTGAGCCGAGATTGCACCGCTGCACTCCAGCCTGGCAACAGGGCAAGACTCCATGGCGAAAAAAAAAAAAAAAATTCTTTCATCTTTTATCATGAGTTATGAAGAGTGTTATTTAATTTCTAAACATTCGTAGATTTTCTAAAGATCTTCCCAGTATTGATTTCTAATTTAATACTATTGTGTTAGAAAACATGCTATCTTATGGCTTGAATTCTTTTCAAAATATTCAGATTTGTTTTATGACCCAGAATGTGGTTATCCTTGTAAATATTTCATGTGCAGTTGAAAAAAATGTCTAATCTGCTGTTATTAGGTGGAGTTTTCTTTAAGTATCAATTAAGTTCAGTTGACAGATTGTGTTGTTCAAGTCTTCTATATACTTACTGAATTTTATCTACCTGTTTATTATTGAGAGAGAGGCATTAAAATCACCTCGAATTATGGATTTATTTTTCTTTGCAGTTCCGTTTTTACTTAACGCCTTTTGAAAATCTGTTACTAGTTCATTAGTAATTAGGATTTTTATGTCCTCCTGATGAACCAATCTCTTCATCATCATGAAATGACCTTCTTTCTCCCTGGCACTATTCTTTGCTCTGAACTAGTTCTGCTGATATTAACATAGCCTCTACAGCTTTCTTTTTCTTTCTTTTCTGTGTAATACCATGGTTATCTTCTTCCATCCTTTTACATTTAAAGCCATTTGTTCTTTGTATGTAATGCAAGTTTTTTGTAGGCATTGTACAGTTAAGGTCTTGTTTTTTAATATGACAGTCTCTGCTTTTTAATTGAGCTGTTTAGATCATTTATGTTTAATGTGATTATTGATGTGATTAGGTTTAAATCTATCATCTTGCTGTTTTCTATTTGTGCCATCAGTTCATTGTTCTTCTTTTTCTGCCTTCTGGATTAACTGAGCTTTTAAAATTATTTTGTGTATCACCCTTCTTACCTTTTTAAGATACAACTCTGTTGTTTTAGTGGTTTCTTTAGGGTGTACAGTAAAGGCCATCTTGTTAGATAAGCTATGGGGCTTCTCTGTTGTATCACTACCTACCTCCTAAAACTTTCACAGGAACATTTTTACTGTCTACTCTGTGCCATGTACTTTTCAACACTTTAAATACATCAGGTCATGTAATATAACAATACTAGGAGAGATGGACTGTTACTCCTATCTTAGACATTTGAAACTGAGGCCTAACAGTTGTACTGACACTTGCTCATGGTTACATAGCTAGTAAATGGTTTGGAGTTTGGATTAAACTCCTCTTTCCTTAGCCCTGGGTCTCTGAGTTTTAGTAAGTTTATGTTGGTGACGTCAAATCAATACTATATGTGGTAACTGCCTCCTTTGAAAATTTAGTTTTGTGTTATTGCTTTTATTGTTATTGTTTTAATTCACAGACCTGTTTGTGGTAACTTAAGCATTGAGGATTTCCTTGCATTTTTAATTTTATGTGATTTGGAAAATTGCCATACCGCATGTCTCATTGCATGGCCCTCTCAGTTCCTGCAAAGTAATCCATCAAACACAAACCACGGCATTTATTGTTCTAAATAGTCTTCCACTGGGTATTACATTGAACTCCACCAGCTCTGAGAGTGATTTTCATTTCTTTATTTGCTTTTCTTTTTTTTTTAACCAACTTTACCAGTCTGAGTTTTTAAATTCTCCCCTAGAACTGATTACTAAAAAGTTATAATTTATTGTTTTTAAAATGTGATCTTTTCCCATTTAATATGAATGTATATTTCCTTTTTTTTTCAAGAAGATAATATACCAAAATAATAAATTGCTCTAAATTACTCAGTGATTTCAGTTAGTATGAATCTATGTTTAGCAGGTTGGCATATAACAGTGGTTATCAAAGCGTGGTCCACAAATCTCTGGTGGTAGGGGCAGGTAAAGGGCGTGTCTCTGACACCTTTTGGTGATCTGAGAGGGCAAAACTATTTTTAAAAAAACACTAAAAAGATTGGGAGGCTGAGGCGGGTGGATCATGAGGTCAGGAGATCGAGACCATCCTGGCTAACACAGTGAAACCCCGTCTCTACTAAAAAATACAAAAAATTAGCCTGGCGTTGTGGTGGGTGCCTGTAGTCCCAGCTAGTCCGGAGGCTGAGGCAGGAGAACGGCGTGAAACTAGCAGGCAGAGCTTGTGGTGAGCCGAGATCACGCCACTGCACTCCAACCTGGGTGACAGAGCGAGACTCAGTCTCAAAAAAAAAAGACACTTGCTTTCTTATGTTGACATTTGCACTAATGATAAAAAGGCTATATTGGATAAAACTGCTGGTACCTTAGCAGAAACGCCAAGGCTATATTAGTAGTCATTATATTCTTTACTGCAGTGCATTCAAAGAGAAAGAAAAAGACGGTTTTATTTAATATCCTTGATGAAGCAGTTAAAAATCATTAATTTTATTAAACATTAACCCTTGATTACATGTTTTTAATATTCTGTGTGACGAAAGAGAAAGTATGTGTAAGTATTTCTTCTGCATACCAAAGAACAATTGTTTCAAGGAGAAGCACTTGTGTGGTTGCCTGAGTTGTGAGTGCAACTAACCTCCTTTAAAAAAGAAATAGAACCTTACTTTTACTTGAAGGTGCAACTGAGAGACAACTTATGGCTATTTATACTTGGCTATTTGGCAGACATTTTTAAAAAAATGAATGAAGTCAGCCTGTCATTATAAGACATACAATTGACAGTATTTGTTGCCAATGCTAAAATGTATGCTTTCAAGTGAAAATTAGAACTTTAGAAAACTTGTATCTGTCACCTTGAATGTGACAGCTTCCTAATACTTAAAAACTCTTCTGATAAATTGATAGCGATGTTAGAAACTATGATTTTTTACGTTGCATAATAAAATGTATCAACATTTGGAAAATCTCTGTAACTCAGCCAATATTTTCCAAATGGCCAGTGCATGATCATGCCTGAGTAAAAGTGCAAGATAAACCAATGGATACTACTGTAACAGAGTACAAAATGTTAGTTGATATGATCTCAGATTCTACATTACAGCTATTATTTGTCAGACTTTGGTATAGTATCAAAAAAGAATATCTATGATTATATGAAAAGGCTGCTAAAATACTCCTCCCTTTTCCAAATACATATCTGTATAAAACCAGTTTTCTACATATATTCAGCCAAAATAACATATCACAACAGAGTAAATGCAAAAGCAGATATGAGAATACAGCTATTTCTTATCAAGCCACACATTAAAGAAACTTGCAAAAATGTAAAACAGTGCTACTTTTCTCACTAATTTATTTTCATTTTGGAAAATATGTTTATTTTATTATTTTTATATATATATATATATATATATATATATTTTTTTTTTTTTTCCTGAGATGGAGTTTCGCTCTGTCGCCCATTATAGAGTCCAATGGCAAGACCTAGGCTCACTGCAACCTCCACCTCCTGGGTTCAAGTGATTCTCTTGCCTCAGCCTCCCAAGTAGCTGAGATTACAGGCATGCACCACCACACCCAGCTAAAATTTGTATTTTTAGTAGAGACAGGGTTTCACCATGTTGGCCAGGCTGGTCTTGAACTCCTAACCTTAGGTGATCCACCCACCTCGGCCTCCCAAAGTGCTGGAATTATAGGCATAAGCCACCACACCCAGCCAAATATATTTATTTTTAATAAAAATTATATCAGGCCAGGCGCAGTGGCTCATGCCTGTAATCCCAGCATTTGGGAGGCCAAGGTAGGCGGATCACGAGGTCAGGAGATCAAGACCATGTTGGCTAACATGGTGAAACTCCGTTTCTACTACAAATACAAAAAATTAGCCGGACATGGTGGCGCGTGCTTGTAGTCCCAGCTACTCAGGAGGCTGAGGCAGGAGAATCGCTTGAACCCTGGTGTTGCAGTGAGCTGAGATTGCGCCACTGCACTCCAGACTGGATGACAGAGTGAGACCCCATCTCAAAAAAGAAAAAAAATTATATCAATATTAACATTATGGGTTTATTATTTTTAATGGATTAAAAATTAAATGGTTTTAAATTTCTCAATTTTAAATTCTAATACGGTAAATGTTGGTAACTATAACCCCACAAGCAAATGCTTTTCAGGGTCCTCAATAATTTTTAAGACTATAAAGGGATTCTGAGAAAAACAAGTGTGAGAACTGTTGGTAGATTCCCAGCTCACATTGATTCCTTTTCTCTGATAACTGCTCCTCCCTCTATCCATGAAGGTTATTGTTTTACCTAGGCTATCATCCTCCTCTCCTCCTTGGATCAGTGTATTGAGGGATAGAGGAGTTAATGGGTAGGGGCATGGGGTGTGGATTTTGACCCCAGCAGGGCCTATCTTACTCTCACCTTACAATTCAAGTAGGGTCAAAAGTGTGTTAGTGTGTATCTAAAGCCTGACCCCATAGTATATGATGTAAATTACCATAAAGGATCCAACCTCCCACGTAGTGGAGAGAACAAGAGGGGAAGCTGGTTTGAAGACTGTGAAGAGAATAAAGCAGATACACAAAGAGGGGGAAAGAAGAGAGACAGACAGAAAAGCACAAATTTCTAGGGTTTCCCAGATCTCTATTCTTTGGTTCTAGTTTATGCCTGAAGATGGACTTGAGTTATATAAAAGATACATATATCTTTACTATCTTCAAAGAATTAGAACTCTATCAAACATTCTTCCCAGAAAATTATGCTGAACAAAATTTAATCTTTCTGTGACTGTTCAAAGGATTTTAGAATCTTGTAATGCTCCAGTGTCATGTTACTAAATATTATCTTTTCCTTTAGCCAGCTTGAGTGGGTTTCTTTTACTTGCAACCACATTGAATCACTTATAGTTAGGTACCACCTGCCTGCTTGCTGCCGTTACTCACACCCGTAATCACAGACCTTTGGGAGACCATGCCAGGAGAATTGTTTAAGTCCAGAATTTTAAGACCAGACTTGACCACATAGCAGGAAAAAAAAAAAAAAAAATAGCCTGGCTTCGTAGTACTCATCTCTACGTAGTCTCAGCTACTTGGGAAGCTGAGGTAGGAGGATCCTTTGATCCCAGGCAGTCAAGGCTGCAGTGAGCTATCATCATGCCACTGTGCTTCAGCCTGGGCAACAGAGCTTGACCCTGTCTCTAAAAAAAAAATAAATAAACTAAAATATGGTAAGGTAGAACATACGTGATCTGTTCTCAACCTTTATAAGGTTTATGATGTGCCATACATTTTAGGGTCTTATCAGCTAGAAATACGAAACCCAGGTTTTATGGAAATGTAAAGATACTATTTCTATATTGAAGTTAAAAAAGAATTACCATAGGCTACACATGGATTAATTACTATCTTCAAAGAATTAGAACTCTATCAAACATTCTTCCCAGAAAATTATGCTGAACAAAATTTAATCTTTCTGTGACTGTTCAAAGGATTTTAGAATCTTGTAATGCTCCAGGGACATTACCATTTTATAAATTGTACAAAAAATTCTCATTATTTCAGCTTTCTGGTAGTTTGGATTCAGAATAAGTGAGAATTTACCGTAATATTTTGAATTATTAAGTTCTGGGGAGCTCAAAGTACTACTTCAAATATACATGCATTATATCACATCTTTTTGAACAGAATAATGAAATTTACAAATGGAAACAGCTAGTAGTGGGTGGGTTCAGGATACAAAGTCATGTTTCTCGATATTCTAATGAATAATTCCTACATTTGGCTATTTTGAACTGATCTTTCTTTTCCATTTCAAAATATAGTCTCTTTTAAGCTAAAGACCAAATAGGGCTAAGGCCAGCAACAAATAATTCAAGCTATAATTTTATTGTATTATGAAGTATGTATTGATTTTATTATAGGTTTCAGCTCATAAATTTTCAGGTGAACCTAGATTCTCAATTTTTTTTCACGAAAGAGAAGAACTCAAACATAATGGTAAAAGAAAATCAGATGCATTTACATATGCTTCTGGCTTTCATCAAGCAAAAAAAAAATAGTTTAAAATGTATAGAAAAAAAAGAAACTTTTAAATTAAAACTGTTTTTGCTCTAGCA
Source organism: Mandrillus leucophaeus (assembly GCF_000951045.1). Taxonomy (NCBI): domain Eukaryota; kingdom Metazoa; phylum Chordata; class Mammalia; order Primates; family Cercopithecidae; genus Mandrillus; species Mandrillus leucophaeus. The sequence goes on from NW_012103443.1 coordinate 89,943, forward strand.
ATCAGCCTTGACATCAGCATAGTATATTTTGACTTCCTAATTATGGATTATCCACGACCAAATATAATATGTTTAATGTATAAATGACACTCTTGCCACACAAACTTCCTTGTATCTCTCTCCCTTAAAATGTAATTAGTTTCTTTTTGCTACTAAAAAATTTAATGCTCTCAGAAGCCAAAGCTTATTTCTGTATCTCCTGCTGTTTTGGAGTGTCTGTACCTTTCCTCCTGCCAGTTAGCATGGATAATCAAAAGTGAACTGTAAGGAGAAATCTTCCATTTAGGAAACATCAATTTGTACTAAGTCTAATCTAAAAGATTAATATGGAGCATGTGGTACATTCAATAGGAAAATGGCATTTAAATATTAATACTAGATAAATACATGCTTGCTGCTATCTTTGATAATTCATAAGTCATACTCTTCTAGAAGGAAGTAAATCAGTTTTTTTATTTTATGCTGCTGCTCAGTAACATTATAAGGCAACATGTAAATCAGGGAACCATTTTCCTAGTCAGAACTGACAAGGGGAAGTGAAAATGTTGGGTCCAATTTCAACCTCATTTCCTTACAGCCTAGATTTGTGTCACATGCTTGATCCTGACTGGTGCTTTCCAAATTAAATGTATATTTCTCAAACCAATATCTTAAGTGGTAATGTTCCAACAGTCCAAATGTCGATTACCAAAACAAACATTTGTTTCTCTAGCAAGTGTTTTCACACAAAAGCATTTGATTCTCGTACTGCAGCAAACAAACATTTGCTTTAGGCGGTTAAGGCAGCCAAAAGTTCTTGCAGAAACATTTCACAGGCTGGCTGGCATCCCTCTTTGGAGCAGGGCTTGCTGATGTCCGAGAATGCATGTGAAGCCAGCTGCTGACCAAGAGAATCCTTTGCAAGACATTGAGGCCATTAAAACGATTTAGCATTTTTCAAAACACATCTTTTGGGAAAATGTGCTTCTGGTTATGATGTTTCCATTAGAAAATGTCTTCATGTCTTCACAATGCCTCATTTGCTAATATAAATTCAACCTTTGATATAATCACATAACTAAAGTCTTATGAAAGTTCACAAAGGCACATAAAAACATTCACACAACCCAGGAATCATGATTTATGCAAGAGCCCATGAGAGTTCATTACATAAATAGTCCTATTACTACATTAAAGTCTATTTTCTCTCTTGAACAAGATGTAGATTATCTGTGTAAATATATTTTCTTAAGTGCACATCTACTTTACTGTCAAGATACAGCTTCCACATAAAAATCCTCTTGTTTTTCATATTATTTAAATGCTTTTGGAATGAATCAATATTTCTGAGGAAGTAATTTACTTAAATACATGTTCTTTAAAGCATGGGGAAATTGATTCTTAACTTCTGTTCCAAAGACACGGTTTCCTAGCAACTGGGTCAAGATTGATTCTTTGGCTAGTTCTAAACTGAGAATAGTCACTACCCCACTAAAGGCAAAGAAGAGTTCTTAGTTAAATGAATGAACACACACACACACACACGTGCACCACACACACAAAATGTCATTTAAAGCATATTTGATAGAACGCATGGCAATTTGGACCTCTAGCTGATCAACTTCCAATAAGAGTTTGCTGAATACCTTCCATGAGTTTGATTCTATTTTGGCATTGATGGGACTGGGGAACCACGATACAGACAGCAGGTAAACAGCTGTAATCATCCTAGTAACAATGCATTTAGCAGGTATTATGGGCTAGTGTCTACAGGTGAAATAACTTTAACCATCAGTAGAATAAGGCAGATCAGGCCTGGCATGGTGGCTCACTCCTGTAATCCCAGCATTTTGGGAGGCCATGGCGGGCGGATCACAAGGTCAGGAGATAGAGACCATCCTGGCTAACACAGTGAAGCCCCGTCTCTACTAAAAATACAAAAAATTAGCCAGGCGTGGTGGCGGGCACCTGTAGTCCCAGCTACTCCAGAGGCTGAGGCTGGAGAATGGCATGAACCCGGGAAGTGGAGCTTGCAGTGAGCAGAGGTCACGCCACTGCACTCCGGCCTGGGTGACAGAGCGAGACTCCGTCTCAAAAAAAAAAAAAAAAAAAAAAAAAAAAAAAAAAAAAAAAGGCAGATCAAGGGACAACCAAGGTCTGTCTGATGTTAAAACCCTGGAAACAATACTGTCTTTACTTGGAAAGCCCAAAGTATTTCTTGTCTTCAAGAAACTTTCAGTCTAACTGTAAAGAAAACATACCCCAAAGAATTAGGGAACAACCTGAGAGAGTAGATGTGTAAATGTTAATAATATTAAAGTAACAAAATATTGAGTTTATTGAGTCCTTATTTAATATCAGGGACTGTGCTAAGGACCTGGCGTCCTGGTGGAGATGGAGTTTGGGCTGGGCCTTGAAGGAGGTAGGGAGAGGTGAAAAGCAAGGAGGGAGGGTCCTTCCAGAAGATGAAACAGCATGAGCAAAGGCCTGGGGGTGGGAGGTGTGCTGTTTGGGACCTGACAGGCTTGGGGTGACAGGTTGGTGTGGAGAAGTTGCACTGAACAGGTAGGTGGGCCTATATTATGGAGGACTCTGAATACCAGACTGACATGCAGAACTGACCCAGCGGGGAAATGTGTACTTGTTCTAGGTTCTTGAATATTGGGGACGTGATAACTCCCCCTGTAATTTCTAGGACAAATGGAATATGCATTTTCTGTTAGAATAGCTACTGCCAGAGTTCTCTCTAAAAAGGTTTAACGTTTATGCTACCATCCATATGCCAATAATATCTTAAGAGTTTTCTCACTTGACATTTTTTCAAACATTTTAATATTTGCTAATTTCTTCTTTAAATGTGATATTCCCTATTTTTTGAAGTGTTATAGATACATAGTTGTACATATTTGTGGGGTACATGTTATGTTTTGATATAGGCATACAGTGTGTAATGATGGAAAAATCAGGTAATTAGGGTATCCATCACCTTAGGCATGTATCATTTCTTTGTGTTAGGAACCTTCCAGTTCCGCTGTTTTACTTATTTTAAAATATACAATAAATTATTCTTAACTATAGTCACCCTATTGTGCTATTGAATACTTTATCTTATTCATTCTATCTAACTGTATTTATTTATTTATTTATTTTGAGATGGAGTCTCACTCTGTCGCCCAGGCTGGGTTTACACCCATTAACCATCCCTTCTTTATCCCCACTGAGCCCCACCCTTCCTAGTCTCTAGCAACCATCTTTCTACTCTTATCTCCATGAGTTTAAATTTTTTAGCCGCTGTTTTTTAATTTGTACACCTTTGGCTTTGAGTGTGATTGTGCAGTGATTTATTTGTTCATTTCCATTTGCATTTATTTTTCTGTGAATTGCATATTTGTATCTCTTATTCTAATTGGTAGTTTGGCACTTTTGTTAATTTACAGAAATTTCAAAAATATATTATGAGGGCTGGGCATAGTGGCTCACGCCTGTAATCCCAGCCCTTTGGGAGGCCAAAGTGGGTGGATCATTTGAGGTCAGGAGTTCGAGACCAGCCTGACCAACACGGTGAAACCCCGTCTCTATTAAAAATACAAAAATTAACTGGGTTTGGTAGTGCATGCCTGTAATCCCAGCTACTTGGGAGGCTGCGGCAGGGGAATCACTTGAACCCGGGAGGTGGAGGTTGCAGTGAGCCGAGATCATGCCACTGCGCTCAAGCATGGGCGAAAGAGTGAAACCCTATCTCAAAAATAAAAAAATATATGTTATATATGCGTGTATATATATGTATATATTATATATATGTATATATTAGATATATATCAGGTTTGGTCTTTTTATCATATATTTGCAATATTTTTTCAGAGTATTATTTGTCTTACGGCTTAGATTAAAGTGTTTTTTCAATTTTTTATATTTATGTAGGAAAAGATACTAATCCTTTTTAAATAAAAATTCCAGGCATCATCTGCCTAGAAGGAAATGCCAAAATTATAAAAATATTCCAATATTTTCTCCTAGTACTTAAGATTTTTGATACATTTACATTTATATACATTTGATCCATCTGGAATATAATTCAGTTTAGGTGTAAAGTAGAAATTTATTTTCATTTTTGCTACTGATTTGAAATGCCTAATTATCATATGCTAATTTTCTACATATGGGTCTACTTTTGGTCTCTCTCCTATTTCCTTACTGTATGATGAAAAGGCATAACACTGGTTTAATTACTATTGTTTTGTTTTTAAAAATCCTAGCATAGCACAGCACAGTTGTTATTAAGACCTTAGATACTACATAGTAGATAAGAGCATTGGACTCTGGGGCCAGGGGACACTTTACCACTTACTTGAACTGAGACACTTTGCTTAGTCATTCTGTACCTCAGTTGTCCCATCTTTGAGATAGGGATAATAATAATGTGATTGTGAGGATTTAACGAATTTTTGTATGTAAAGTGCTTAAAACAGTGCCCACCACATAGCAAGCATTTATAAAGTTATTGGCTATTATTTGTCATAATTTTTCCCCAGATTTTCTTGCTTTTCTAACTCATCTTCTGAATAATTCTTAGAATCAGTCCCTAAGAGGGCTTATTCAAGGGATTCCACAAACATAGTTCCCTTCCTGTGAAGAATCCTGATGCCAGCTGTTAAGAGAATTCTTTCTTTTAACCTGGCACAAAGTAAGCGTTCAATAAATGGCAGTCATTATTTTGGTTATAATTATTGTTTTGGAAGGCACGGCAATATGCAAAGTGAATACATTCTCCTCTGATGTCTCATTCTCCTCCACCCCTAATAGAGCCTACAGGAGAGGGGAAAGAGAGAAAGCTGGGGGTAGTGGCAGGAGGGCATGGGGGAGGGTGCAGAAGGAGCAGCTTCTCTTAAATTCTTTTGGGAGAATTTGTGTCTTTTTCTTGACCCTCAGAGCATTCTCCTTTGGCCCTTGCCTTCAAATAACTTTGGTGAGAATTAGAAAAATCTTCCCCATTTCTGTATTTCAGCCATGATTCTTAGATGATTGAAATAATTAATGCTCCCAAGAGCTGCACTAAAGTGTTAACATGTGCTTTAGCACAGAGGTATTCAGTAGTTTAGCTAAAGCCCTCAGGGGCCAGCAGGCAACACAAATCAGTGGTCATAGAACTTTTTGTTCATGAACCTCCTAAAAATGTTTTGCAAAACTATGTACCCCTTATCAGATTTTTAAGTTCACATCTAAATTTTTTGATAATAAGTTTAATAGTTATTTTTAAGATGGTAATTAGAGGTGTATGGTAAATGGCAACATTTTAAAATACAAGTTTAGACCAGGCACTGTGGCTCATGCCTGTAATCCCAGCACTTTGGGAGGCCGAGGCGGTCAAATCACCTGAGGTCAGGAGTTCGAAACCAGCCTGGCCAACGTGGTGAAACCCTGTCTCTACTATAAATACAAAAATTAGCTGGGCATAATGGCAGGGGCCTGTAATCCCAGCTACTCGGGAGTCTGAGGCAGAAGAATCACTTGAACCCAGGAGGCGGAGGTGAGGTTGCAGTGAGCCGAGATCATGCCATTGCACTCCAGCCTGGGCGACAAGAGTTAAACTCTGTCTCAAAAAAAATAAATACATAAATAAATAAAAACATAAAAGTTTACATCCCTCTAGTAAAATGTAAATGCCATAGCAATTTGATACCATCAACTGTAAATAAAAAATACAAGTTCTTTTTGACATATAGAAATTTTACTTCTTTTTTCTCCTTGAACTTGTATTTTAATTTCTATTACCCCACAAAATTTCATTCTAATAGAGTATGTTTGTTTTCAAGTGTTTTATGCATCACCCTATCAGGCTTCTTGATAATATAAATAAAAATACAAACTGAAATTTTATTTCCTGCTACCATAAGGCCATAGGTGTTCATGAAATTTATCTTCTGGAAAAAGTGATCAAAACAATATAAATATACTTTAAACATTTTTATGAATGATTATTAAACATGAAATTAAAAATTTATTAAAAGTGCATAGCTATATAAGATGCATGGGGTTTTATTTGTTCCAATTAGTTCATGTATGCATGGATGGCTATTATTTAATGCTAGAATGAGATAGGGTTCAGCATCAACTCTGTTCCTATTTTTGGCATTTATAGCTATAAAGTCTGAGAAACCTGGTTTTTAAAAATAAGTAAATGTGAATAGGAATTGTTTTGTTACTTCCATATGAATATTTTGAATTACCTCATTGTCACGGAGAAAGTTCTAACACCCTGAGGCAATGCGCCACAGTCAGATTTGAGATGGGCAAAAGGTGTGCATTTCCTTTGCAGGGCAGGTTAGAATCTCAGAAAGCAGAACATGGGGCAAGATGTTTATTAGGGATCAGTACCTGTGAAAGGAAGTAGGCCTGGGCACAGACGAAATCTGCTAAGCCTTGGCCAACCTGGCTAGGAGCTCTGCAGTGAGTGCCTCCCATTAAAGTAGTCTTGGAGACAGGTCTTTATACCCCTAGAGGCTTGGTCATCAGGTGTGGGACCATCCCAGGAAGGTGTGATCCCTGCAGCTGAGGCCAACCCTGAAAGAGCTGGGTCTGTCTGTTGGGGGACTGTCTGCTGGCCTCACTCTCCACAGATGGACAGTGGATTGAATTCCTAGGGCCTCCACAACCAATTACCACAAACTTGTAACTAAGAGTAACAGAAATTTATTCTCTCACAATTCTGGACACCAGAAGTCCAAAATCAAGGTGTGTATAGGGCTGGTTCCTCCTGGAGGCTCTGAGGGAGAAGCATCCCATGCCTTTCTCAGCTTCTGTGGCCCCTGGCCATCCTTGGCTTTCCTTGGCAAGCACAAACGTTCCTCTAGTCTCTGCCTCTGTCTGTATATGACCTTCCCCTCTGTGTCTCCCTGTCTGCTTTCTCCTTTTCAGTCTTTTATAAGGATCCTTATCATTGGATTTAGGGCCCACCCTAATCCGGGATAATCTCATCTCAAGATCTTTACCTTAATTACATCTGCAAAGACCCTTACTCCATGTAAGGTAACATCCTGAGGTTTCAGGTAGACGTATCTTTTGGGGGGTCACCATTGGCCCCACTACAGGCAGCAAGTCCTTTGCTGAAGGCATAGCTGGGCAGCCTATCTTCATATCTACATTTTACCAAGTAGGAAAAGAGTGATTGGAAAGGGGAGCTGAGAGAAAAACAGGACAAATGTGAGGCTCAGAAGGCAAGCAGGTTGCCAAGCAGATCAGCTTTAGAAATGAGAACATATGGAAGACAAGCGTCTGGAAATTGATACTCCTTGGAAAGCCTTTTTGTACCCTAGGGTGACAAGTAACCCAGTTTGAGGATTTAGTTCAAGCTGATGATTTCCTTGCAGGAATACAGATCTTAGGTTGCTAGATCTCTAATTATTGGAGAGAATTAGAAATTCATACTTTAAGTAATATCTCCTTGTTTTCAAATATTAGCTAGTTCAAAACAAACAATGTAGGCACAAGGGGAAAAAAGTCTGTGGGCTGAATATGGCCTCTGAGGTAACCTGCACTTTACAATGTTTCTAAAACTATTCCTACCACAGCAAGTAGAAGAAAGGCATCTACCTTTGATGACCACAGATTTACCATCTCATTTAGAGGGCTGTATCAGTCAGGGTTCTCTAGAGAAACAGAACCAACAGGATATATATTTATATAAAGAGATTTATTTTAAGGAATTGGCTCACACAACTGTGGGGGCTGGCAGGTCCAAAATCCGTAGGGCAGGCTGGCAAGTCGGAAACTCTGGCAGGAGTTAATGCTGCAGTCTCAAGGCAGAATTTTTTCCTCTGCAAACCTCAGTTCGTGTTCTTAGGAACTTCCAACTGATTGGACGAGGCCTGGCCACATTTTTGAGGGTAATCTCCTTTACTTGAAGCCAACTGATGATAGACGTCAACCACATCTGTGAAATAGCCTTCCCGGCAACACTTAGATTAGTGTCTAGTCACGTAACTGAGTACCACAGCATAGTCAGGTTGACACATACAGGTGACCATCCCAAGAGCCATTACTCACCATGCTGACATGTTAGCTGCCTCAATCGCACTCATTGGTGCAGAGGAGGAAAGTAAGGCCCAGGAAGGGGAAGTGACCTGTCCAAGGCCACATAGCTGGCCAGGAGAATGAAAATGCAAGGCCATGCTCTGACCTCTCAGGCCAGTACCATTTCCACTATCCTACTCTCATGCAGCTCAATGTCTCAAGACCAAATCACAGCATTTTAGAGAACAAAAGCCCCTCAGAGGTCATATGGGCCAAACTCCGCATTTTATCATAAGGTTTAGAGACATTAAGCCGTGAGAATTTTGATTCCCAGGGAAGAGCGTTTTCCACCCACTGCATTGCCTTTCACAGAAGATGGAGATGATTGCACTCAAAATCAACTAATCTTGGTTAATTTTTTTCTTTCAGAACATCTCTCTGAAGAAGATGTTCTGAAAACATCTTGCTGATAAGAAACTTGCTACTTTCAGGTAGCATTCTGAGGTTTCTGGTGAATGTATCTTTTTGGGGTCATCATTTACCCCACTACAGGCAGCAAGTACTTTGTTGAGGGATGGCTGGGCAGCCAATCTTCATATCTGCTGCATTTTATAAAGTGGGAAAAACAGTGATTGTAAAGGGGCGCTGAAAAACAAAAAAAGACAAATGCAAGGCTCAGAAGGCATGTGTTATGGTCAACAAAACAAAACAAAACAAAAAGGGCACTAGTCTTATTAATCGAAAGTTCAAATTGTTGGGTGCCAATCAATGTTTTTTTTGTAAAAATTTTGTGGACATTCACTGATTATATTTCTAGAGCAGCAAAACTAAGAATTAAGCAGTTCCTTGATGGATTCGCTTTTGAACTCTCAGTTACACTTGTGGTAGGAGTGGCTCCATTTTAGTAGCTCACAACAAAGTGAACTCCAACTTTAATCAGTTATATATTACATTACATCCATTCCTATGACTTATTCAATCATAAGTCACATTTCCAAATCATTTTCTTCCATCATATGCCCCAAACTCAGCTCATCTCAGTCATAGACCAGAAGGCATGAGCCTTATCGTTAGATTTTTCTGAGTGTGCCTGTAACTAAGCCTAACGTGCATGTTGACAATCCCAGCATGGTCAGAGACACTAAAGGGCAAATTAGGGTGATGAAGGGTGGTCAGCATGAAGCTGTCTAAGAGGTGAGGGCCAGAGATGTTTCTGTTTTCTAATGTCTAGATGTGAGAGGCCAGGGGTTTCTCAGTGTGTCTCTGGGAGCTGTACTGGTGAGCAAGTCCTTCCTCTTCCTAACTGCTCTTCTGTGACAAAGCTCTGACTTTTATTTCCAACAGGGTCTTCGTATTTCTCATACATTTTGTGTATTATTTGAGGGAGGTTTAAAAGCAGAGGAGTTTTTTTGTTTGTTGAAAAGAACGGAAAAAAAAAATTGATTTATAGGGCTTAGCTGAAGGAAATGAAAATCCCTAAAACTACATAATCTCTTTTCTCTCTGTCCCTTCTCCATCTCTAATTATTTTTTTAAAAATTTAATGGAGGTAGAAGAATGAATAAAATTTAACAGTAGCATGGAGTTTACTGTTTGTCTAGGAGGGGAGGGGAGAATCAAGTCTCTGGATACCACATGTCCTCCAAAATAGCAGTGAAAAAAAATAATTAGCAAATTCTATTTATTTTCACAGCCAAAGTCACGATTCACTTCCCACAGAATCAAAACCTAGAATCCTGATATCAAATTTAATAATACGAAATTCTTTATTTTCCAAGATAAATAGGTTTGGGAAATGGCCAGTGGAATTTTCCACTTCAATTAGCCACAGTGGGAGTTTACATTATTACACAATTGCAAAGAAGTTTAGTAATGAGCATCACAATGGAAAATTAATAAAAGCTCAGTGTAGCCCGGCCCATTCAAGTAATTGTCAATTAAGGCTACAATCAATACTGAGCTAATAGCTCATGAACAAGGATAGTTGGGTACTTACTTCATTAACGTTGCAAATCGATGTCAACCATTTGGGAATAAGTGCAGAGAAATGAGCTCATATATTGGAGGTAATCATAGTTGGGGAACTTGCTGGATAAAAGGAGACTAAGGATTCAGTCTGCAAATAGACGAATGTCAGGGAGCAGCAGCCCGATCTGGTTAACTAGTGTTCTGGTTAGCAGAAGGCAAAACTTTTGTTTCAACCCTTGATGCTGAAATCCTTTGGAAATACCTTCGTTTCTTTTTCTATACTTGGGATACTGGCAATTTGCATTTATTTCCCCTTCCTGTTTGCCTTAAGCCACTTATAGTTCTTCCTCTAGCATTAAAAAGAAAGACTATTAATATTTCTTCCATAGTCCGTTGTAACACCAGGCAGCCCATCCTAAGGTGCATCTGTTCATTCAACCGGTAGGCCTTCAGAAGGCATTTACTTAGACAATAATCTCTTTAGGATCAGTATTGGTGAGCACTGGGCACCATTCTTCCTCCCCTGCTTCTCCTCCCCGACAGTAGCACTGAAACAAATATGTACATAATACCAAGTCAGAATGTAATTTGGAAATAATTTTAAAATGTATATGCCTAATGGAAGGAAAATGATCATATAGAGAATACCCCAAGCACTGCATTGTTGCTGACTTTCCAGTCTGAACAGTGCAAATCCAGCACTATGTAATCATGCTCATACATTTCACCACCTCCCTATTGTCATTCAAAGAATTTATTTCCTAGACCTTATTGTCTGAGAATTTATGGCCTTCTTTCTTGCCTCATCTCCTTCACCAGAATGTACAACCTGTGGTCTGCATGGATGCTCTCATCCTCTGTTTCTATTCTTCTTGTGGAAGCCCATGGCCCCATCCTGTTTGATATTTCTCCCTATCCCTCTGTTCAGATGTGAGCACTCCCAAAACGCGTGGTGTCTGTAAAGCTGTGTGAGAAAAGGAAGACATGGGGACAGGTCCTAGGTCAAGACTCAGTGACAAACCTGAGTTATAAGGCTAAGAGGGGATTCTATTGCCAGCCTTACAGATCTGAGACTTGACAACCTTCTACATTTTAGTTGGTCTGTATTTTATTAAGAACACATGTTTAGAGCATGCCAGTTGGGACTCAAGGAAAAGCACATATCTCCACAAAGTGGGAATAGCAGGTAGACCGATGGGGGGAGTTACGCCTTATCCTTCAATCTATGAGTATCTCTTTAGTAGAAAAGTGGAAAAGAGGAAGATTGGAAGAGGGGTAAATGAATAATCACTGGGCTCCTGCTGCTAGTGCCAGGCACTAGGCTGGACGCTTCATCAACATCATGTCACGTGAAGAGCTATTGACTAGGAGTTAGGAAACTAGGATTTAGGAACAACTTTTTGTGACCTTGAAGAGACATCACTTAACCCTTACTGGGCCTCCATTTTCCCATCTATGAGAGATGTCAGGATCCAACAAGACAATGAACTTGGCAAGAGATAAATCTCTCTTGGCTGGGTGCAGTGGCTCATGTCTGTAATCCCAGCACTTTAGGAGGCCGAGTTGGGTGGATCACCCAAGCTCAGGAGTTCGAGACCAGCCTGGCCAACATGGTGGAACCCCATCTCTACTAAAAATACAAAAAAATTAGCCTTGTGTGGTGGTGGGTGCCTGTAATCCCAGCTACTTGGGAGGCTGAGGCAGGGAGAATTGCTGGAACCCCGGAAGCAGAGGTTGCAGTGAGCCGAGATCATGGTATTGCACTCCAGCCCTCCAGCCTGGGTGACAGAGCAAGACTCAGTTAGAAAAAAAGAAAAGAAAATCCAGTTAATTTAAAGAGTGCTTATGAATATTCAATAATAACAACAATGATAAAAAGATGTTACTTTTTTGTATTGAATTCACCATGATTTTCTTTTCCAAACCAACTGTTCTCCTTTATGAAGAAGCCATTGGAAGTCCATAATTGTGCAATAGCAGTGAAGTCACCAGCCCTTGCTAATTCCAGAGGAGCTGTAAATTAGGATACACACATGTGGCCAAAGGAAACCATTTCCTTGCCTGTCACCTCGTATGTCAACGATCAGTCAGGAGCAGGCTTTTATGGCCCCCATAAGAACCAGGAAATGGGGCACCCTGATGGAGCCGCAGACAGGCTCTGGATGACCCCACCACTAACTGCACACATTTTGTAAGCTTGCCTGCCAGGAGATGCTTTCTTCACAGAGTTAATATATGAGGTGTTTACTATAGCACTTCATGAAGATTCCCTTCTCCACAAATCCCTCCTCTATGGAGGCCCCCTCCCCTTCATTTTAGGAAGAGGGCCTAAGAATGCTCCATGCAGGTTGTAAAAAGAAGGTACTTCCCACATCACAAGTTGCTCCCTGCCATGGGTGTGTAACAGGCACACATGCACCTGCCTCCAGCAAGTGCAATAACCACTGGATCAGTCAATTTAATCCTCCATTTTCTCCAGCATACATCTCCGTTTCTCTACCATTCTACATTGCAGTCACCAGCAAGCTGTTGATCAGAAGTGTGTGCTCTACCCTCTCCTTCCTGGCCAAGTCTCCTTGATGGAGTTATGCTCAGATGTGCCTGGGTAATGCTACCAGGGGGTGTTTCAAGAAACGGCCATTAGAAACCCACAACTGTATTTGTTCTAAGGATGTTGTTATTTACTGTCTCACAGAAAATCCCTTTATGAAGACCATAAAAAATGTCTTTGATTCAACATTAGAAAGAGCTGGGCTCTTCCTAAGGCTCTGGCTTCTTGTTATTGCTCCTAATTTTGTTTCTGTGAATATAGCAACTGGCCTTTGCTCTCTTTTCACTGACTGCTAGAAGACTTTGTAGTTTGCCTCTACTCAAAAACTGCTCATTAAGGATTTTTAACCACTGACTTTGTCCCTGGTTTTATCTTATTTCCCTAACTTCCCATTCCCTTGATCCATTTCATCATTTATTATTGTGTTTTAATAATGTATGGAGCTCTGTACACAACTTTAAAACTTTCTGGAACTGGGTGTAGCATAAATACCTAAAAAGCAGACCATCCATTCCAACATATATTGAGCACCTACTCTATGCCATCCTCTGTGCTTGGTGCTGAGGTCCTTAGATAAAAATAATATAGATCGCTGCTCCTGGGAAATTTACAGCCTGGGTGTGTTGTAATGCCCTATGGACTTCAGTGACTTGGAATCACTACCAGGCATACTTTGCTTACATGGAACCCTGGATATGTGGGAGATGAGCCATAACAAGGAAGGGCCAGTTCTGACTGTGTAGCTTATGGGTCATTCTTTCTTCCCACACTTTCTGCAATGTACTGGGATTGGTCTTCTGCATGGGGCTATTTGTGTCTATATTTCCTCCAGAATGCTAAATCTGCAGTGCAGTTTATACCCTTAAATTCCAGACAAGAGAAAGGTCTCAATTAGTATTCATCTCCTCGATGGACAGATAAAGGGATGTTACTTTCTTGCTTAAATACTCCAGTGTAAAAAAAAAAATCATATTTAGCATAAAATTTAAATTCCTTACATTGGCCTGTAATGAACTACTCTATCTGTCATGCATCCCTACCTCTCTGACCTTTGCTTTACTATCAATCTTCCTTCTTTTGTTACTTCCAGCACTTGGAAGTTTTTGTCCTCAGGATATGACCAGACTAGATCCTTTCTTCATTTAGGTCTCAGCTCAAATGTTAACCACTTTGAAGAGGTTTCATCCACATGAAAGTACTGTCACCACCAGTGCCACCTCCATCACTGTGGATTGAATGTTTCAGGGTCTTTGACTTTAGACCACTCATGTTGACTGTTGAATCACACATAGACTACTGAAATAACCTGCTGATTTCACAAGGCCAAGTTTATTGCCCAGTGCAGTAAGAGATATGGCTCCTTTGATGGAATCCTAGAAGCATCTTAGAAGGGGGAGGTCAAGGATGGGATATTGATAAGATTTTGAGGAACTAGTTTAGGTGAGTCTTTTAATGTAGAGACTAATTAGAATTGTGCAAAGTTTGATATAATAGTTTGGGACTGATGACTATAGTAAAGTGAGGTTTTCACATAGCACTGTGACAGGTATGCAAACCCCTTGGTTTGTTCTGAGAAGAGGCCAGCTACTCTGATGAGGACTAGTGAAGAGTCTGTTGGTCAGACAAATGCATTTCCAGGAGCTTCCTGAAGCAAACAATAACATTATTTGCAGCTTCATCATTTTAGGACTAGCCTTTTATGGAGTAGGGCAATCATGTTAATGCTGAGTCAAATACTTGGACAATGTTAGGATGTACAGTAAGCTGTGTGCTTATAATGGTTTCAGTTCTCATTCATCACAATAAAATTGTTATGTTTACTTAATTACTCTTTTATTATCTGTCTCTTCATTATCACCACATACAAATACAATTTCATGTGCATGCCATTCCTCCTGTTCATTTCTGTGTTGAGTACCTACAATAGGGCCTGACACCAAATGGATGCTAAGTATTTATGAAATTTAAAGTAAAATCACAACTTTGCCTGTGTTCAACATCAAAGGCCAGAATGCTGCATTATCAACTTCTTGCTGAAGTCTAAACAGCCCCTATTTCATTCATCGGGAACCTGTACAATGGAAATGTGGGTATTGTGTTTGGATTAGAATGCTCCCAGAGTCTGAAGGGATTTACCCTATCATTTATAATGAATACTTATTCTCTCATTATAATGAGAGAATATTTTATTCACTTAATCCACAAGTGTTTTATGAACCCCTCCTATGGGTCTAGCATGGTGCTGGATGCTTGCTATATCAAGCATCTGATTGCTAATTGCCATCTGCAAAAATTGAGGGGTCTGAGCAAATCTGTTCTTCTCATTCCCCTACATGCCTGAGTTGAAATAACATTGAACATTTTTAGCCACTAAAAAGACCTGCTCATAAAGAGATGACACATCTCTTTAAGGAAAATGGAAAAACATTCCTTGCTCATGAACAGGAAGAATCAATATTGTTAAAATTGATTGCTGAGAGAAATTTACACATTCAATGCTATTCCTATCAAACTACCAATGACATTCTTCAAAGAAGTAGAAAAAAACTATTTTACAATTCATATGAAACTAAAAAAGAGCCCAAATAGGCAAGGCAATCCTAAGCAAAAAGAACAAAGCTGGAGGCATCATGTTACCCGACTTCAAACGGTACTACAGGGCTGTAGTAACCAAAACAGCATGGTACTGGTACGGAAACTGACACACAGACCAATGCAACAGAAAAGAGAGCCCAGAAATAAGGCCACACACCTGCAACCATCTGATCTTTGACAAAGCTGACAAAAACAAGCAATGGGGAAAGGACTTCCTTTTTAATAAATGGTGCTGGGATAACTGGTCAACCATATGCAGAAGATTGAAACCGGACTCCTTCCTCACACCATATACAAAAATCAACTCAAGGTGGATTAAAGACTTAAATATAAACCCAAAACTATAAAAACTCTGGAATATGGCCTAGGAAATACCATGCTGGACATGGGAACTGGCAAAGATTTCATGATGAAGATGCCAAAAGCAATGGCAACAAAAGCAAAAATTGACAAATGAGATCTAAATGGAAGACCTCCTGCACAGCAAAAAAAAAACTATCAACAGATACAACAAAATAAACAGAAAATCTACAGAAGGAAAGAAAATATTTGCAAATTATGCATCTGACAAAGGTCTAACATCCAGCATCTATAAGGAACTTAAACAAATTTACAAGAATAAAACAACCCCGTTAAAAAGTGGGCAAAGGACATGAACAGATACTTTTCAAAAGAAGACATACATGTAGACAACAACCATATGGAAAAAAAGTTCCATATCACTGATCATTAGAGAAATGCAATACAAAACCAAAATAAGATACCATCTCACACCAGTCAGAATGGTTATTATTAAAAAGTCAAAAAAATGACAGATGCTGACAAGGTTGCAGAAAACAGGGAATGATTACACAATTCTGGTGGGAATGTAAATTAGTTCAGCCATTGTGGAAAGCAGTTTGGTGACTTCTCAAAGAACCCAAAGCAGAGTTACCATGCAACCCAGCAATCTCATTAATTGTGTGTGTTAGTCAATTCTTGCCCGGCCATAAAGAGATACCTGAGAGTGGATAATTTACAAAGAAAAGGGGTTTGATTAGTTCATGGTTTCATAGGCTGTACAGGAAGCATGACACTGGGATCTGCTCAGCTTCTGAGACACCTCAGGAAACTTATAATCATGGTCGAAGGCAAAGGGGAGAACCCATACTTCACATAGCCAGAGCAGGAGGAAGGGGATGGGAGAAGGTCATTTTTAAATGACCAGAACTCACTCTCTATCAGGAGAATATCACCGAGGGGGAAATCCGCCCCCATGATGCAATCACCTCCCACCAGGCCCCACCTCCAACACTGGGGATTACAATTCAACATGAGATTTGTGTGGGGACACAGATCCAAACCATATCATTGGGTATATACCAAAGGTATATAAATTGTTCTATCCTAAAGACACATGCATGCATATGTTCATCACAGCACTATTCACAATAGCAAAGACATGGAATCAACCTAAATGTCCATCAGTGATAGACTGGATAAAGAAAATACCTATACACCATGAAATACTATGCAACAACAAAAAATAGAATGATATCATGTCCTTTGCAAGAACATGGATGGAGCTGGAGGCCATTATCCTTCACAAACTACGGAACAGAAAACCAAATACCGCATGTTTTCACTTGTAAGTAGGAGCTAAATGATGAGAACACATGAACACAAAAAGGAGAACACACACTGGGTCTACTTGAAGGGAGAGTGTAGGAGGAGGGAGAGGATCAGAAAAAGTAACTATCGGGTAGTGTGCTTATTATCTATGTGATGAAATAATTCGTATGCTAAACCCCCATGACATCAGTTTACCTATATAACAAACCTGCACAGGTGACCCTGAACTTAAAATAAGAGTTAAAAAAGACATGCTCATAAAGGATATTTAAAGACATAAGAAAATATATAACATTAAATATAATGTTATGTGAAATTAAGATATATATAAAACATACATTCTTAGGTTTAATGCTATACATTATATATAAGAAAATTTGTTATACATTATATGTAAGAAAATATGTATTTTCATATATAACTTATTTATTTATTTATTTATTTATTTTTGAGATGGAGTCCCGCTCTGTCGCCCAGGCTGGAGTGCAGTGGCGGGATCTCCGCTCACTGCAAGCTCCACCTCCCAGGTTCACGCCATTCTCCTGCCTCAACCTCATGAGTAGCTGGGACTACAGGTGCCCACCCACCATGCCTAGCTAATTTTTTGTATTTTTAGTAGAGACAGGGTTTCACCGTGTTAGCCAGGATGGTCTCGATCTCCTGACCTCATGATCCGCCCGCCTCAGCCTCCCAAAGTGCTGGGATTACAGGCGTAAGCCACTGTGCCTGGCCTTTATACATATAATTTTATAGAGGAAAAGGATAACATAAAACTATGTTTGGTGTAATCCAAATTTTATAAATAACTATATGGTTGACAATAAACTTCTAACGCACACACAGACTGACAAAGAATAGACCAAAATGTTAGCAGTGCTTAACAACTCTGGATGGTAAAATTATGCCTAGTTTTTATTTTTATTTTTTATACTGCTCTAGTTTTTGACAGTGAGTGTATTTTTTTTAGAATGGTATTTTAAAATGTCACTTTCCTGTTTGAGGGTGGGGAAGGTGGGAGAGTTGCCAGATAAAATACAATGATGCCCTGTTAAAATTGAGTTTCAGATAAACAGTTTTTTTTAGTATAAGTGTTCTCCCAATATCACATAGGACATACTTAAATTAAAAACTATTCATTGTTTATCTAAATTCAGATTAACTAGGTGTCTTTTTTTTTTTTTTTTTTTTTTTTTGAGACAGAGTCTCGTTCTGTCAGCCAGGGTGGAGTGTAGTGGCACGATTTTGGCTCACTGCAACCTCCGCCTCCCAGGATCAAGCAATTCTCCTGCCTCAGGAGTAGCTGGGATTACAGGCGTGTGCCACTACGCCTGGCTAATTTTTGTATTTTTAGTAAAGATGGGGTTTCACCATGTTGGCCAGGCTGGTCTCGAACTCCTGACCTCAGGTAATCCACCTACCTTAGCCTCCCAAAGTGCTGGGATTACAGGTGTGAGCCACTGCACCTGGCCGGTGTCCTGTGTTTTTATTTGCTAAGTCTGGAAAACCTAGACAGAGGGAGAAGTTCGTCAGAATAATCTGGGGAACTTTTCAAACATGTCCTGTGTTCCCCACAGTCAACCAGATTCTGATGTGTCTATCCACCTACCTGCCATCATTCAGACTTTGATATCTTCTCCCAAGAGTATCCTAGAAGCTGGGGGCTGAGGGTGGCATTGAAGTGGGGGCTGTGCAGTGAAGCACTCTAGGGTTGAGGAAGCGCCAACAGTATTTCAGTCATGTCTCTCTTGTTCTCCCTGCTAGGACTTAATGCATCGACACTGTGAGAACAACTCTTTGGGAAGCTGCAGGACGCTCCTGATGATGTTCTGATTGGCCTGTTTTCATAATTTTTGTCCCCAAGGCCACTGGTGGCCTGTCCCACTCTGGAAAGGCTAATACTGAAATGGGCTAGCTGGCTGGTGAGGAAGCAGAGCTCTAGGCTGCTGGAGGCCTCTGGCCTTGAAGAACCAACTCTGGATCTCTAAATCTGCAACAGAGCCTGGGGTTAGACAGAGGGAGAGCTGTCTCCCCAGAGCACAGTTGTCTGGCAAAGTCAGCAGCCACTGAAGGCCAGGAAGCTGATTGGACTGTTCCAGCTTATGTAAAACTCTCTCCTCCAGCCTCACCACCTTGATCATGGCAGAATGCATTTAGGCCAGAGGACAAATGCGTCCAGAGAGAGCAATCTTCTCTCAGGAAGGAAGTATCTAGAACCAAGTACTGACTTGACACCCTTAGGAGGCTATGAAGAATTGACAGCATTTTCCTTTTGGGGGAAAGACCTGAAATAACCCCACATGGCCACACCTCACAAAATAATACTGCAAGTGCAAATAGCTAAACATTCACCAGGATTTGTAAACATGGACTTCAAAAAGGTGATAATTAACAAGGTGTAGGGCAAGGGATAATAGAGGAGAAGCAGCAGGCTTTGAACAAAGCCCTGAACCCTCTAGGCCTCAGTTTTTATCATCTGCAAAATGGGTGGGTTTGACAAGGTGACATGAAAACTGCCTTCTAATTTCAATGTTCCAGAATGTTAATTTGGGGAATTAATTGTGGGGCAAGGGAGACATGTTCAGTCTTCATGAAGCTGAATGATGACTCAGATAAACGTAGTGTCATTTACTAAACCTTGCTGTATGGGAGGATAGGAAGGAATTGCTATTTCTCAGGTATTTACTTGGTGCCAACCATTGTACATGTTTGATCTCATTTCTATGCTTCAGAACAACTCTTGGAGGTCACTATCATTATCTTCATGTTCTATCCAGGGAAATGGAGCCACAGAGAGGTTAAGTGATTTTCTTATAGCCACAGAGCTTGCAAGTGTGCAGCCAGGATTTGAATCAAGATTGTCTTCTGCTGAACTTGGTGCCTCGCCCACAACACCATGTAGACTTCCCGTGTCCACCTGTGTTGCTGACCTGAAACCCAAGTAACCTGTATTCTTGAGCCAGCACCAGGTGAGGTATTCTATACCAGCACCTGTATTCTATACCAGCACCAGGTGAGGTACAGAAATGGGGACAAGGGGGAGCACACCCCTCTCCCACGAGGATTAATCTACAAACTGTGAATAAGGAGTAGCCTACAACCAGCAACTGTGTATCGGGGACAAATGCCAGAGGGTATCTTCAAAGGCCGCTGTGTTCCACAATTCTCCTCATATTGTCTGATCTCTGAAATGCCTTGAGCACCATCCAGAGCTTTTCATTACTTATCCTGACCCTCCCCCACCATCTCTTACCAAGTGAAGAAAAGCAGAAACCATGCCTTTTCGCCACTAACTGGTTTAATCATTTCCATGCATAGGCCTTGACTGGGCAAGATGGGAGACATATGGGTGTTGGTTTTACCTGAATAAAGGCACTAGGAGAGAAAAAAAGGAGAGGTTGGGAAAGGAGGCATCAGAAAGTCTTTGACCTCAGAGTACTTGCAGAATACTCAAGCAAGTTTCCTGATTATGATGATCAGTCAAGTGAATTATTTGGTGACTGTGGACCCTGGCCATTTTCAAGCCTCTTAGGGATAATCACAAGAAAAATAATAAGTAAAAATATTGGAGCAACCAATAGAAAAGAGTTTTCTTGGCAGACCTAGAGAATTTCATTTATTTGTATGAGTAGCTACCATTTCAATGGTGTTAGCCACTCCACTTGAAGGAAACGAATCCTTCTGGAGCACACTGAGGGACCCTCTTGGCTATGAAAATGTAAGTCTAGATGGCATTCACTGCCTGCCAGGCATGGTGGCTCATGCCTGTAATCCCAGCATTTTGGGAGGCTGAGGCAGGTGGATCACTTGAGGTCAGGAGTTCAAGACCAGCCTGGCCAACATGGTGAAACCCCATCTCTACTAAGAATACAAAAATTATCCGGGCATGGTGGCACATGCCTGTAATCCCCCCAACTCGGGAGGCTCAGGCAGGAGAATCACTTGAACCTAGGAGGCGGAGGTTGCAGTGAGCCGAGATAGCGTCACTGCACTTTAGCCTGGATGACAGAGCGATACTCCATCTCAAATACATGCATACATACATACATACAATAGAAGGCACTCACTGCCTTGACCTCATTAGATAGTTTCTTGAGTTGTGTTCCCCAAGAGCAGACCCCGAGATGAGGATCATGAGAAGTGATTGATTAGGGAAGTGCTTCCAGGGGAGTTCAGTGAGCGGGTGAAGAAAGCAGAACAAGGAAAGGAAAGAAACTGAACAAGGAGATGAGGTTGCTTCACCGCCATTCCCACAGATAAACTTTGGAGCGTTAGTTACTTCATAGTTGTCCAACTGGAGGTAAGGGAGCTAGCTGGGTTTTCTACATTGGCGAAGGCCCATGTTTGGTGGGGGATGCTGGAGGTAAAGTCTCAGTCACTGACATATCTGAGCTTGAATATATGACAATAGAAACCCCTATACAAATGCAAGCAAAGTGGCTTCAGCTTCAGGGGACACCTCTGTAGACCCACAGGTGCCTTAACAATGTTACCTCTCTCTATACCCCTGGACATACAGGACTAGTTTCTGAACAACCAGTGGGTAAATCAAATAGATCTAGCGTTGGAACCCTCCCATTTTTGAAGGCCTGATGAACTGAGGTGGTCCTGAGTGAGGCCTACTTACAAAGAAACAAAGGTCGAGTGAGAAGGAATTCACCATTAAGTTAGGATAATTGGAGTTTGAAGATGCACCTATTAATTCATCTACCTAGTATGGTGGGTTCACTTTGGTTCACTGGCTAAACGTATGAGGGTGGATATAACCTCAGGAGCCCAAGGGTGGAGCATGCATAGACAAGCATGACACTGAGCTAACAAGGCCATCCTTCCTCAGAAATCTACTGCAGTCTGAACTGTGTGTGGCATTATGGCAGTAGTGGGCAAGGATGCATTTGGCTGGGAGGGCCACGTCTTTTCCATGGTGACATAGTCTAATGTAGTCATTGCAATAACAGAAACAACTAGAGATAAAAAGGGAAATCTGTTAGTGGACTGGTCAGATTTTGCAATTCCTCCCAGAGGGATGTCTGAGAGCTCCACTGACTAGACTAAGTGCTCTGGTTCTAGGACCGTGTAGCCAGGGGGCTCCAAGATAAAGACACTACTTCTTGCTCATATAGGCATATGGTGACTCTATATTAATTTAAGTATCAGAAACAGATCTGGTGAACTGCTGATGTCTGTCAACATGTAAAGAGCTTGGAAGTCATCACTGCTATCCTTATGACAAGAAAAAAGCCGAACTAACTGAAAATCAGTAATTCTTCCTAGATCCATCAGAGAATTGAGGTTACAGGGCAACTGCTGCCCTGAAAACTACAGAGACAAACAGGTGGATTCAGAAAACCACAGCTTACATGGAGCAGAAGCCCGTGGCCACAGCTAATATTCATAGGAATGTTTTAAGCTAATATGGATGAATTGCTGAAGGCTCCGTGTGGACACACATGAGAATTTTAAAACTCTGAGGGAACCTGATCTTATGGAGGCTCTCACACATTGAACAGTTTTATCTCCAGTACTCTCTTCAGGTTCTCATTGTGAGGACTGGAGAAAAATCCCCCTGCGCAGAGGGAGGGGAAAAGTAACCTTTTGAACAACACCGAGAGCTCTCTCTTCTCCTTAACAAGGCCCAACTTCAAGGGAAACTAGTTTCCAAGTTCCTGACATACTGCAGTTTTACCAGAGCCTAACCAACCTGGAAGAATTGAGGAATACCCAATTCAGGATTACTAAAACACTGAGATCTCACTGTAGGATTATAGAAAATGTCTCCTCTGTCCACACCTCACCACCATATCAGTCCAGCTCCTGAATAATAGTAGGATTACAGCTAACAGAACTGCAAGTCTCAGTTCCTAGTTCATAGGTCTCTAAGAAAATTCAAAACAACAGGGGTGAGACAAAAGAATACTAGAGGCAGTTTTTGCCCCGATATCTGCAGCAAAAAGTAAACACAACCTAAGTAGCCAAACATGAAACTTCATGCTAAAATCCTATTTAACTTAGTTCCTTCGACCTAATCATTTCAGGCTTTCAACTAAAAATACAAGGCATGCACAAAGGCAAAATGAACGACGACAACAAAAAAACACAGTCCAATGAGACAAACGAAGCCTCAGAACCAGACTCAGATATAGCAGAGATTTTGAAATTAAAATAACTCTTAATTAATATACTAAGAGCTCTAATGGAAAAAAGTGGACAACCTACAAGAACAGTTGGCAATGTAAGCAGAATGATTTTTCTTTTTTGGTAAGAACTAAAATTAGGTGTGTTTCTTTCTTTTTTAAAAAGCTTTTTAGGTGCAGGGGTACATGTGCAGGTTTGTTATATGGGTAAACTTGTGTCACAGGGGTTTGCGGTACAGATTATTTCGTCAGCCAGCTACTAAGCATAGTGCCCAATAGTTATTTTTTCTGATCCTCTCCTTCCTCCCACCCTCCACCTTCTGATGGGCCCAGTGTCTGTTCTTTCCCTCTTTGTGTTCATATGTTCTCATTATTTAGCTCCCACTTATAACTGAGAACATGCTTTATTTGGTTTTCTGTTCCTGCATTAGTTTTCTAAGGATAATAGACTCCAGCTCCATCCATATTCTTGCAAAGGACATGATCTTGTTCTATTTCTTTTTGTCACTGCATATTATTCCATAGTGTTTGTGCACCACATTTTCTTTACCCAGTCTACCATTGATGGGCATTTAGGTTGATTCCATGTCTTTATTATTGTGAATAGTGCTATGATGAACATACACATGTGTCTTTATGGTAGAACAATTTATATTCCTTTGGATATACACACAGTAATGGGATTGCTGGGTCAAATGGTAGTTCTGTATTTAGTTCTTTGAGAAATCACCATACTGTTTTCCACAATGGTTGAACTAATGTGTGTCAGTTTCTGTACCAGTACCACACTGTTTTAGCTACCATAGCCTTGTAGTATAGTTTTTAAGTAGGGTAATGTGATGCTTTCAGCTTTGTTCTATTTGCTTAGGATGGCCTTGGCTATTTGGGCTCTTTTTTGGTTCCATATGAATTTTAAAATAATTTTTTCTAGTTCTGTGAAGAATATCATTGGTAGTTTGACAGGAATAGTATTGAATCTTTAAATTGCTTTGGGCAGTATGGCCATTTTAATGATATTGATTCTTCCTATCCATGAGTAAGGGATATTTTCCCATTTGTTTGTGTCATCTCTGATTTCTTTGAGCAGTGTTTTGTGATTCTCATTGTAGAGGTCTTTCACCTCTGTGGTTAGCATATTTTTAGGTATTTTATTCTTTCTATGGCAATTGTGAATGGGATTGTGTTCATGATTTGGCTCTTGGTTTGGTGGTTTCTGGTTTATAGGAATGCTACTGATTTTTGTACATTGGTTTTCTATCCTGAAACTTTGCTGAAGTTGCTTATCAGCTCAAGGAGCTTTTGGGCAGAAACTATGGGGTTTTCTAGATATAAAATCATGTGGCTGGGCACAGTGGCTCACGACTGTAATCCCAGCACTTTGGGAGGCCAAAGCAGGTGGATCACAAGGTCAGGAGATTGAGACTATCCTGGCTAACACAGTGAAACCCCGTCTCTACTAAAAATGCAAAAAAATTAGCTGGGCGTGGTGGCAGGCACCTGTATTCCCAGCTACTTGGGAGGCTGAGGGAGGAGAATGGCGTGAATTTGGGAGGCGGAGCTTGCAGTGAGCCAAGATTGTACCACACTGCACTCCAGCCTGGGTGACAGAGCGAGACTCCATCTCAAAAAAAAAAAAAAAAAAAAAAAAAATCACATTATCAAGCAGAAAGACTAGAGCTCTAACAGTCTAACAATCTAAAGTAAATGCTACAAATCAAAAATTCTGTAACAGAAATGAAGAAGGCCTTTGATGGGCACATCAATAAGGCCAAGGAGAGAATCAGTGAGCTTGAAGATAAGTCAATATCCTCAAAAACTAGGCCAGGCACAGTGGCTCACGCCTATAATCCCAGCACTTTGGGAGGCCAAGGCGAGTGGATCACTTGAGGCCAGAGTCTGAGACCAGCCTGGCCAACATGGTGAAACCCTGTCTCAACTAAAAATACAAAAATTAGCCGGGTGTGGTGGCGTATGCCTGTAATCCCAGCTATTCAGGAGGCTGAGGTGCAGGAATCACTTGAAACTCAGAAGGCAGAGTTTGCAGTGAGCAGAGATTGTGCCACTGCACTCCAGCCTGGGCGACACAGCAAGACTCCTTCCCAAAAAATAAAAATAAAAATAAAAAAAGAAATCATGCAAGCAAGAAAAGAGTGTGCTAAAGAAAAGTAATGTGTTGAAATACAACCAAAAACCTAGAATTTCATATCCCAATAAAATTATCTGGTTGGGTCTGGTGTCTCATGCCTGTAATCCCAATGCTTTGGGAGGCTTGAGGCAGGAGAATCACTTAGGCCAGGAGCTCAAGACCAGCCTGGGCAACATAGGGAGACCTTGTCTCTACTAAAAATAAAAATAAGATAGCTGGGTGTGGTGGCACATGCCTGTAGTCCCAGTTACTCAGGAGCCTGAGGTGGAAGGATTGTTTGAGTCCAGAAATTTGAGAGTGCAGTGAGCTGTGATACCACCACTG
>NW_012103443.1:115911-118885 GCF_000951045.1 Mandrillus leucophaeus
TTTTTGAGACAGCGTCTCACTCTGTCACCCGGGCTGGAGTGCAGTGGTCTGCAACCTCTGCCTCCTGAGTTCAAGCGATTCTTCTGCCTCAGCCTCCCAAGTAGCTGGGATTACAGGTGCCCGCCACCATGCCCGGCTACTTTTTGCATTTTTAGTAGAGGCGGGATTCACCATGTTGGTCAGGCTGGTCTTGAACTCCTAACCTCAAATGATCCGCCTAAACTGACCTCCCAAAGTGCTGGGATTACAGGCATGAGCCACCGTGCCCAACCTAAAAACATTTTTTGAAGAAATATAATTA
The DNA here is from genome assembly GCF_000951045.1 of Mandrillus leucophaeus. Lineage (NCBI taxonomy): Eukaryota > Metazoa > Chordata > Mammalia > Primates > Cercopithecidae > Mandrillus > Mandrillus leucophaeus. The sequence goes on from NW_012103443.1 coordinate 116,213, forward strand.
ATATGCTATGACAGGAGAGAAAATGGAATGATATAAAATGTGCAATTAAAACCAGAGAAGGCAGGGCTGGATGGGGTAGTTATACCTGTAATCCCAGCGCTTTTGGAGGCTAAAGTGGGAGAGTCACTTGAGCCCACGAGTTCAAGATCAGCCTGGGCAACATAGAGACCTCATCTCTACAAAAAAGAAAAACAAACTTAGCCTGGCATGACTACGCACCTGTGGTCTCAGCTACTCAAGAGCTGGTGGGAGGATCACTTTAGCCCCGGAGGTAGAGGCTGTAGTAAGCCAAGAGCATACCACTCCACTGCAGCCTGGGTGACAGACCAAGACCCTGTCACAAGAAACAAAACAAACAAACAAACAAACAAAAAAGCAGAGAAGGTAGAAAAAGAATGGAAGATAAAAATCAATCAACTAATCAGTTAATCAAAGGCAAATATAGCATGTATTTATCCAACTACATCAATAATCACTTTAAATATCATTGGTCCAAATACACAATTAAAAGACTGAGATTCTAAGTGGATAAGAAAACAAGAGCCAACTATATGCTGACAAAAACAATCCTATTTTCAATTTAAAAACACAGATACATTAGAAATAAAGGAATGGAGAAAGAGCATGCTAACACTAATCAAAATAAATCTAGAATAGCTATTATTAATTTCAGAAAAAGTCATGCTTCAAAGCAATAAATATTATTAGAGATAAAGAGGAACATGATATAATGATAAAGGGGTAAGTTATTCAAGAGACATTACAATCCTTAATATGTCCACACCTGCAATGTATTTCTGATGCTGACTTAACACGTTAAGAGCTCAGTCCTCCACAAATCTCCTGTCACTTCAGACACTAGCTGCAAGCTCCCAGTTTTCAGGCTACCCACACTTCTGATCAAATGGCTACAAATTTGGGGTTCCCACTATCCTCTTAGGCTTGATCATTCACTAGAATGACTTACAGAACTCAGCTGGGCATGGTGGTTTATAGCTGTAATCCCAGCACTTTGGGAGGCCAAGGCAGGTGGATCATGAGGTCAGGAGATCAAGAACAGCCTGTCCAAGGTGGTGAAACCCCGTCTCTACTAAAAATACAAAAATCAGCCAGACACAGTGGCAGGCACCTGTAATCCCAGCTACTCAGGAGGCTGAAGCAGGAGACTCGCTTGAACCTGGGGGGTGGAGGTTGCAGTGAGCCGAGTTTATGCCACTGCACTCCAGCCTGGGTGAAAGATTGAAACTCTGTCTCAAAAACAAACAATCAGAAAGAATGACTTACAGAACTCATGAAAGTGTTTTACTTTTGATTACAATTTTATTATAAAGGATACAAACCAAGACCAGCCAAATGAAGATGCACATGGGTGAGGTCAGGAAGAGTCCCACATATGAAGCTCGTTATCCTCAGGACACATCACCCACCCAGCATATCAATGGGATGGAAAGTGCTAACTCAAGCTCCATGTCCAGAGTTTTTATTGGGTTTCACTACATGGGCATGGATGATTGAATCACTGGTCATGTGACTGAACTCAATCTCCAGTCCTCCCTCACTGCATAGAATATTACTATAAAGTTACAGTAATTATGGCAATGTGATTTGGCACAAGGCTAGATGTGAAGTGATAGAACATAATAGAGAGGTCATAAAGAGGCCCACTCATATATAGTCATTGGATTTATAGAAAAGGTACCCCTTTATTCAGTGGAGAACAGTTGGCCTTTTTAATAAATGGTGCTGGAAGACATGTTCATATATTTTTTAAAGTTTCTTGATCATTATTCATGCCATGTGCAAAAATTAATGCAAAATGGATATAGAGTTAAAGCTAAAATTTTCTAGAAGAAAAATATGTGAATTAATGTTAACAATCTAGGAGTAGGAAAAGAATTTTTAAATAGGACACAAAAAGTGTTAATCATAAAATGTTAATAAATTGGAATTGATTAAAATTAAGAACTTATGTTTATCAAAAGACTTCAAGAAAGTAAATAGATAAAGATTTGAATCCAGATTATATAAAGATTTCCTAAAAATATTAAGAAGACCCCCAAATTATATTGGAAAGCTAGCAAAATATTTGAACAGATAATTTACAAAAGAGGATATCCAAATGACTAATAAGCATATGGACAAGTACTCAACATTATTATTCTTCAAGAAAATGAAAACTAAAACCACAATAAAATACTTGTATATGTCCATTGGAATGACTAATATTATAAAAACTGGAAACACCATGTGTTGTTGAGGATGTGAAACATCTAGAACTTTTAAACATTGATGGGAATGGAGATTATTACTTAATAAGACTATTTGGTAATAACCACTAAAGATAAATATACATCTACCCAATGAACTGGAAATTCTACTCCTAGACATATACCTAAAAGAACTAAATAAACATGTCCACAAATAGTCATATAAAAGAATGTTTGGGCTGGGCACCGTGGCTCATGCCTGTAATCCCAGGAATTTGGGAGGCCAAAGTGGGCAGATCACGAGGTCAGGAGATCGAGATCATCCTGGCCAACATGGTGAAACCCCACCTCTACTAAAATATAAAAATTTGGCCCAGTGAGGTGGCTCACGCCTGTAATCCCGGGAATTTGGGAGGTCGAGGAGGGCAGATCACAAGGTCAGGAGATCGAGACTAACTGACAGACT
>NW_012103443.1:119881-121296 GCF_000951045.1 Mandrillus leucophaeus
AAAAAAAAAAAAAAAATTTGTAGCACTTTATTCATATTCATCATGGCCTAAACCTAGAAATCACCTAATGTCCATCAAAAGGTGAATGGATAAATCTTGTGTGGTCAATTTCTATATTCTAGAATATTGTTCAGCAATAAAAAAGAACAAACTATGGGTAGATGTAACACCATGGATAAATATCAAAGAAATATGTTGAATGAAAGAAGTAGATATAAAATAGTACTACACTTTCATTTCATATTTGAAGTTCAAGAACAGGAAAAACTAATCAGTGACAGTAAGAGTCAGAAGAGTGACTAGCTCTGGGTCAGGGGAGATGACTGGGAAATGACTCTGAGGGAAATTTCTGGTGACGAAACATATATATTTTTTGATTGTGTTTCAAGTTTGTAGAAACGTAAAAATTTGTCAGCCTTACACTTAAGATTTGTCTACTGTATGATATGTAAGTTATACTCTTTTTTTTTTAGAGACAGGATCTCACTATGTTGCTGAGGCTGGAGTGCGGTGGTATGACCATAGCTTTCTGCAGCTTCAACACCCCTGGGCTCAAGCCATCCTCCCACCTCAGCCTCCTAAGTAGCTGGGACTATAGGCATGAGCCATCATGCCCAGCTAATTTTAAAAAATTTTTCGTGAAGACAGGGTCTTGCTAAGTTGCCCAGGCTGGTCTTGAACTCCTGGGCTGAAGCAACTCTCTCACAAAGAATTGCCTCCCAAAGTGCTGGGATTACAGGAGTGAGCCACTATGCCTTGTCAATACCTCAATTTTAATAGAGAAAACAATTAAACCTGAATGTACTTGTACCTCAAGCTAATAAAGCTTTTCATACCAGTTATAAAGACAAATGTAACTATCATCAGAGTGAACAGGCAACCTACGGAATGGGGGAAATTTTTTTCAATCTATCCATTTTTTTCAATCTATCCATCTGGCTAATATCCAGAATCTACAAGGGACTTAAACAAATTTACAATAAAAAAAAAAAAAAACCATCAAAAAGTGGGCAAAGGATATGAACAGACACTTCTCAAAAGAAGACATTTATGCGGCCAACAAATATATGAAAAAAAGCTCATCGTCACTGGTCATTAGAGAAATGCAAATCAAAACCACAATGAGATAGCATCTCACACCAGTTAGAATGGTGATCATTAAAAAGTCAGAAAACAACAGATACTGGAAAGGATGTGGACAAATAGGAACGCTTTTACACTGTTGGTGGGAGTGTAAATTAGTTCAACCATTGTGGAAGACAGTGTGGTGACCCCTCAAGGATCTAGAACCAGAAATACCATTTGACCCAGCAATCCCATTACTGGGTATATATCCAAAGGATTATAAATCATTCAACTACAAAGACACATGCACACATATGTTTATTGCAGCACTGTTCACAATAGCAAAGACT
>NW_012103443.1:122066-129663 GCF_000951045.1 Mandrillus leucophaeus
AAAAAAAAAAAAAAAAAAAAAAACCTGCACAAACTTAAAGTATAATAATAATAATAATAATAATAAACTGATAAGAAAGAAACCACAATGTTAATGGCAGTTGTATTGGGTTGGTGGGATTAGATATTATAGTAGTTTCAAAATGTAGTTGCAAATTCTGTGACACTCTTCACACTAGAGAAAGCATCTGTGCCCCTTCTTTTTGTATGTGGTTAGTCTTGAGACGGCCTTGACCAAAGAGTGTTGCGGAAATGACTCTATGTGAGCACTAATGCTGGTTAATAAAAGCACTTGCACCATCTGCCTTGGTCTCTGGAACTACTCACTCTTGGAGTCCTCAGCTGTAAGAAATTCAACTACCCTAACACTACCTACCATGCTGTGAGAAAGCCCAAACTACATTGACAGGGTCTCCAGTCAACAGCCCCAAGACAGCCCAGCCTTTCAGTCATCTGAGCCCAGGTGCCAAGCATGTGAGTGAAGACGCTTCCACCTGAAGATGATTCCAACTCCCAAATGTTCAGTCTTTCTACCTGAAGTTCCAGATATCTTGGAGCAGAAATAAGACATTGCCATATCACCCTGCCTGAATTCCAAAGAATCTACGAGCATAACAAAATGGTTGTTTTATGCCACTAATTTTGGGGTGGTTTGTTATTCATCAGTGGATAACTGGAACAGATGTGATGTTTATTCTTTTTATAGTAATTAGTAAGGAAAAAGTAAACAAAATTTTTAAAAAACAGGACACACTTTCAGAGGCCGAGATGGGCCATCACAAAGTCAGGAGTTCAGGACCAGCCTGGCTAATATTGTGAAACCCCATCTCTACTAAATATAAAAAAATTAGCTGGGCGTGGTGATGGGCACCTGTAGTCCCAGCTACTCGGGGGGCTGAGGCAGGAGAATCGCTTGAACCTGGAAGGAGGAGGTTGTAGTGAGCCGAGATCACACCACCACACTCCAGCCTGGCCAACAGAGCAAGACTCCGTCTCAAAAAAAAAAAAAAAGACACACGGTGTCAGCTGCTTCCCTCAGGAGAACTTTAGATGGGAAGAAAGAAGAAATAGATTGTCTCACCCCAAATGACCTTTCACATAAGATGTGTCTAATACCTCCTACCTGCCATCATATAAGAGACACCTAAAGGTACAGGTTCCAAGGTAGAAAGTGCTTGAAGTAGTGGGGGCGTGATTTCCTGCTCTCTCTTCATAGGGCTAGCCAAGGATATGATGCATTTTCTAGTTGGAGGGCTGCTTAAAAAAGCCTGGAGTTGACTTCACAATACACTGTATACATAGCACACTGCCCTAAAAAGTCATGGCTCCCTCCAAAACACAACTACAGTTAATCAGAATGTTTGAAAAAGTCAGTTCTACTTAATAAAAGCTTATTAATCCAGGGTTAAACAAAAACCCGCTTTGTGGAAATCTTTCTAATATATATGAGTTTAATTGTTAGGATAATGCTAGCTGCTATAACAAATAAACCCAACAACGTATAGTGACTTGAAACCAATAAAAGTGTCAAGCATTTTTACTCATGTAACAGTACTGGCAGGGTGACCAGGGCGGTGGGCCATCTTTCCTCCATTAAGTCATTTGAAGGCTGTATTACTCTGTTCTCACATTGCTATAAAGAACTACCTGAGACTGGGTAATTTATAAAGAAAACAGATTTAATCGACTCACAGATACACGGGCTGTACAGTAAGCATGGCTGAAGAGACTGTAGGAAACTTACAGTCATGATGGAAAATGAAGGGGAAGCAGGCACATCTTACATGGCCAGAGGAGGAAGGGAGAAAAGGCAGAGGTGCTACACACTTTTAAATAACTGGATCTCATAAGAACTCACTCACTGTCACAAGAACAGCAAGGGGAAAATCTACCACCATGATCCAATCCCTCCCACCAGGCTCCTCCTCCAACATTGGGATTACAATTCAACATGAGATTTGGGAGGTGATATAAATCCAAACCACATCAGAGGCCTATGCTGACAAAGGCTATGCCATCTTCAACATGTGGGGCTTCTAAAATCACTCTGGCAGTTTTCTCCATTTCTGCCAATAACGGGAGGGAAGAGCACCTAAAAGGGCTTATGAGAGGTTTGATTGACCAAGGCATAGAACAGAACACATTCCCTTCTATTGGCTAGGACTTGGTTACATGGCTTTCCCTCATTATTAGTAAGGCTTGGAGAATTCATCGATCTGTGAGCCCAGGAGGAAGAGAAAACAAATTGTGGTAAACATTTAGCAGTCTCTGTGACAATAGTTTGTATGTTGACTGCAAAAGTGGATGAACAAAACCAAGCCTCCTCTAAAGCAATACAATCTGGCAGAGTCCCTGGGTTATCATTCTGAACATAGATGCATATTGTTCAAGAGTTAAGAAAATTAGCATGACTGCATTCCAGTTCTATAAATTTTATCTTTATTCAGCATATTATTGTCATCCACATCTTTTAAAAAATAAAATAAAAAACAAAAAAACCGAATAACTACGTTTTACACAGCAAGGAACACTCATATATATCATTTTATTGTATCCTTACAACAATTCTGTGCAGTATATGTTTTACTCCCTTTCTTCCACGTTTTGCATATAAAGAAATGAGTCCCAGGGAGTTGAATGACTTGCCCCAAGTAGTGAAGCTAAAACTCTAATCCAGGTCTTTTTATTTCCGAATCCATAATCTACAACCATCTGTAGAGAGTTCTAATTAAGAGATATGAATGGTCAGGGCTCTATCCATATCTCTTTGGGCCTTTCCATTTCAGTGCAAGTCTGCCCAGCTCCAACTACCAGCATCTGCCTCTCTTTGCTTGAGGACTTCCTCTTGCTGCTAGAGGAGCTAAGCCTCAACCAATAGGCACTGTAGTATAAATATCTCAATTTCTTGACCTAGGGGTGAGCATGACTCAAGTAGATTTTTACACTGACTCCCAGAGTTCCCCAAGAGTCTAGCTCCAGTTAACCTCAGTGATGACTTGCTGGATAATGCACATTTTATTGGCTGCCTTCCCTTCCCTGACTCACTTTCCTGCTCCCTTGTTGGTATTTCCTTCACCTCCCAAATAGACTTTATTTGCACTTAAATGCTTGTCTTAGGGTCTATTTCTGGGGGAACTCTAAGACAATTGAGTTCCTTGGAAACAATGTTTCTTTGCACTTCCTAGCACTCATTACCATTGCTAGTTTAGTCATTGGGTGTGATCTTAACATTGGAAAAACTTTTTCCCTGTCCACGAAGACATAAATTTTAAAAGATACTAGACAAACCTTTGCCTTTTTGGTTTTCTTTGATATTGAATAGAGATTATTTTTACAATTGATCTTTTACAGTTCAAATATCATTCATATGCCACAAAACTTACCATTTTAAATCGTACAATTCAGTGGTCTTCAGTATGTTCACAGAGTTATCTAACCATCACCATTGTCTTAGTCTGTTTTCTGCTGCTGTAATATATTACTACAGACTAAGTAATTTATAAAGAATAGAAGTTTATTTGCCTCACAGTTCTGGGACCTGGCAAGTTCAAAGGGCCATATCTGGAGAGAGCCTTCTTGCTGCATCATAACATGGCAGAAGGCATGACATGGTGAGAGAGGGTGAGACTGTGTAAGCCAGGGTGGAAATCAGGCTGAACTCATCCTTTTTATCAGGAACTCATTCTTGCAATAACTAGCCCACTCTCACCATCTATTAGGGAGCCCAGAGCCTCATGATCTAATTACATTTTAAAGGTTCCACATCTAAATACTGTTACATTGGAGATTAAATTTCTAGCAAATGAACTTTGGAGTGGCACATTCAAACCACAGCAACCACTACATAACTCCAGAATCTTTTTGTTACACCAAAAGAAAACCCACACCTACTACTAGTTACTTTCCATGTTCTCCTACCACTAGCCTCTGGCAATCATTTAACTAGTTTTTGTCTGTGTGGATTTGCCTATTCTGCACATTTCATTTAAATGAAATCATTTGACATATGGACTTTTGTGCCAGGCTTCTTTTAATTAGCATATTGTTTTCAAAGTTCTTAAATGTTGTAGCATGTACCCTCTTTATGGCTGAACAATATTCCATTGTATAGATATACATTATATTTATGTATTCATCAGTTAATGCAAATTTGAGCTATTTCCACTTTTGGTTATTATAAATAATGCTGCTATGAACATTTGTGTACAAGTTTTTGTTTGAACACCTGTTTTTAATTTTCTTGGATATATATCTAGGAGTGGAATTACTGGGTTATATGGTAACTCTATGATTAACCTTTAGAAGAATTGGCAGACTGTTTTCCAAAGTGGCTGAACCATTAGACATTTCCACCAGTAATATATGAGGATTCTAAGTTTTCCACACCTCTGTCAACACTTGTTACTTTTTTTTTTTTTTGGTTATAGTCATCCTGGGGAGGTTGAAGAGGTATCTCACTGTGGTTTTGATTTACATTTACTTAATGACAAATGGTGGTGAGCATTTTTCAAGTACTTATTATATATTTGTATATATTCTTTGAAGAAATGCTAAAGAATTCTTTGCCCTTTTAAAAATTGGGTTATTTTTCTGTTTGTGTTGAATTGTCAGAGCTTTTTATATATTGTGGATATTAGACCTTTATCAAATATTTTGGTTTGCTAAAGTTTTTCCTCATTCTTGAAGTTGTCATTTTACTTTGTTGGTAGAATCTTATGTTTTCTTCCAAGAGTTTTATACTTTTAGTTCTACATTTAAGTCTTTGATCTATTTTGTGTTAATTTTTGTATATGGTGTGATGTAGGGCTTCAGCTTTATTATTTAGCATGTGTATATTCAGCTGTCGTAGCATCATCTGTTGAAAAGACTCCTGTTTTCCCCATTGAATAGTTTTGGTATCCTTGTCAAAAATCAGTTGGGCCTGGCGCGGTGGCTCATGTCGGTAATCCAAGCACTTTGGGAGGCCGAGGTGGGTGGGTCACTTGAGGTCAGGAGTTCAAGACCAGACTGGTCAATATGGTGAAACTCCATCTCTACTAAAAATTAAAAAATTAGCCAGGCATGGTGGCAAACGCCTGTAATCCCAGCTACTTGGGAGGCTGAAGGAGAACTGCTTGAACTCGGCGGGCGGGGGTTGCAGTGAGCCAAGATCACACCACTGCACTCCAGCGTGAGCAACAGAGTGAGACTCTGTCTCAAGAAAAAAAAAAAATCAATTGACTGTAGATGTATGAGTTTATTTCTGGACTCTCAATTCTATTTCATCAATCTATTTGTCTGTCCTTATGCCAGTACCATACTCTCTTGATACTGCAGCTTTGTAGTAAGTTTTGAAATCAGGAAGTGTGAGTCCTCCAACTTTGCTCTTTTTTTTTTTTAAGATTGTTTTAGCTATTCTGAGTCCCTTGTGTTTTCGTCACAGCTGGAGTTCCTTAATGTCTCCTGAACTCTCTAGCATGTACTGTCCTAGCTGAGAAAACCTGAGTCCCTGTATTTTCTAAGAGTAGCTCTTGTAATTAGGTAGGAATTATGTGGCCCCAAATATCTGCTTCACTGGCAGAAACTTAATTATTATACCTTTATTTCTTTAACTCAGAGACTTTTGAAGGACCACAGGAGCCAATCAGGCCAAGGCACAAAGGGAATTTAGGCAATAATCCTGCTGAAGGGTTCAGAGGCAGTCTTGTTAGCGTCACAGATTTCAGAGGCACCGATTTCAGAGCTCTACCACTGCTTTCTGTATGCCTTTGGGTTATGTACTTATTTAAAGTTCAGTGTCTTCACTTTAAAAATAGAGATAATAATATCTACCTCTCAGAATTATTAAGATGATAAATAGGATCATATATTTTCAGTGCTCGACAGAGTAGCAGACGGAAGACCTTGAACTATCTTTTTAAAACTGACTGCCTTGTTTCAAGCCAGATAAGCTCAAGGGTCAGGAAGTGGGACCTATGTGTGTACCAGGAGCCCTCGCGGGCCAATGTCTAGACAGGCTTGTGTGCCCTGAGAGGCCCCTACTATAGGGACTAGAGCCAGGGAAACTGTGGGCAGAAACAGAGGCAGACGTGAGCAAAGGCAAAGGAAGAGAGCTTCCTTCTAGAAGGTTCAGAGTTAGGAAAGATGCAGGGAGGGGGAAAGATGATGTGCCCTTTGAAACCAGATTGGAAAAAAAAAAAGAATTCAGTAGCACTGGAGAAGGAAGATCAATAAAGAGCCTTCTGCCTTCTGAGTTCTTCTTACCCAAGAAAAATGTTAGCAATGAAGGCTTACACCAACACATATCAGACACTTTGGGGTTTTGCTTGTCTTCCTCAAGTACTATATTATATAATCTTATATGAACTGTAGGAGGAAAATCAGGTTAATGTTGATTTTGGTTTACATCTTCATTTATTCACTGGAACTTGCCTGGGATCTGACACTTACTTAGAGGCCTGGCTCATGGCTAAGCCTAGCTTTGGATTCTTGTGAGACCACACATCACCATTTACTTACTGAACACAGCAGTCAGCACTCAGCTCTCCTTCTCCAGTAGGCCACATCTCCTGATACAAAAGCTAGATTTGAGTTTGAATGTGATGCAAGCTGCCTGGAAGCCTTGAGAGGTGTCCTAATGATAGAAAACTGCATTTCGGCTCATGCTAACACTCATTTACTTTTATTGCAGTTACAGAGATGTATCAAGGAGTCTGGTCTCAATAGGAAGAATTAGTATTGATTAGCTTTGGGAATGGTGGCATAGAGTTATAAGTATAGGGCATGATTGGCCATTCTGGGACCATACAAGAAAATGCTTATTAAATTGATAATTAGGCTAGGTTCAGTAGCTCATGCCTCTAATCTCAGCACTTTGGGAAGCCAAGGTGGGTGGATCACTTGAGGCCAGGAGTTCAAGACCAGCCTGGGCAGCATGGCAAAATGCTGTCTCTACAGAAAATACAAAAATTAACCAGACATAGTGGTGTGCGCCTGTGGTCCCAGCTACTTGGGAGTTGCAGGGGGAGGAAGATCCCTTGAGCCCAGGAGGTCAAGGCTGCAGTGAGCCAAGATCGTGCCACTACTCTTTAACCTGGGTGACAAAAGTGTGACCCTGTCTCAAAAAAAAAAAAAAAGATAACATGCTGTTTATTCCATTAAAAATACGAAGAACACAAAGTTTAAAAGATGTATGTACCCTCAGGTTCCAAGGCAACAGCTGCTATGCCCACACTAGACCCAATGAATTCCTGGGGGAAAGAGGGTTTTGGAAAGAAGAGTTTCCCTCAGCAAGGAGAGAAGGTGCAGGTCTATGCTCTTTCACTTGAAAGCAAATTCCTCTCATCTTGTATTTCATTTCTGAAAAGATTCAGTGAAAAAAGAAGTTGTTTATATGCAATTAATTGAATTTTTGAAAGTTTATCACCTGCTTTTTTTTTTTATTTTTGAGACAGAGTCTTGCTGTGTCACCCAGCCTGGAGTGCAGTGACGCCATCTCTGCTCACTGGAAACTCCACCTCCCGGGCTCAAATGATCCTCCTGCCTCAGACTCCCAAGTAGCTGGAATTACAGCTGCCCACCACCACGCCTGGCTAATTTTTGTATTTTTGTATTTTACT
>NW_012103443.1:131119-132778 GCF_000951045.1 Mandrillus leucophaeus
GTAAAATACTGGGTGAAGCATACTCTCTCTCTCTCTATATATATATATATACACACACACACACATATTTATATATATACACATATATATTTATATGTATATATATATTTATATTTTAAATGCTTAAATTTTATTTCCACGTAGTAGTATCTAAGCAGACAGTTCTAACAGCTTTCAAGAACAGGCACAAAGAATGACCCTGAGATAATTCCATGTGTCTCCCAAGTTCCTCTGAAGGCCAGGAGAAAATGTATCCTTTCAGGAGGTTTTCTAAATGCAGAGCTGGGAGTGTTGGCTCAGAGGTAGGTAGGCATTAACCTCCCTGCCAGAACAGGGAGCCCTGGTTTGATGATGAAACTTGTGTTTACGGTGCAACTTCTCATCTGAATTACTGAGGAACTGGCATTTGGACAAAGATGCATAAGACATGGCCTCTGCCTTCTGTGAAAGCAGCCAGTTGGATTAGATTAAAAGAGGTAGGTTGAAAGAGTAGTCCAGGTTACTGGAGAGAAAGGAAATGCTGTGGAGCTTCTGAGGGCTCTCCTCAGGACTATGATCATCTGGGAAGGCTACCTGCAGGTAGTGGGACACATTTGGGACCTTGAGGACTGAGTAGGTCTGAGAGGAGTGTGGTATAATGAGGAGTGGGAAATATTCCTGGGAGGAAAAAGAGCCCAAGGAAAGGGAGGAGAAAATAAATCTGAGCTATTCACATGTGCTGTCCAGGGGATTAAGGACTGACCTAACCAGCGTCCCAGACCCCAGCCAGGCTGCATCACAGCCTCCACAAACAAGTGAAGCCCAGGCCACTGAGGGATTTGCAGAACTGCTGATTTTGCTTATAGTTGAAGAAATCATACGGATACTACACTACTGTCCTCACCCAGAACCAAAGCCAAAGCACTCCACCCAATGGAAACTATAGGACATATCTACAGGAAAAAGTTTTCCCCTATGAAACCTACTCCATAGGCCTGGTGTGATGGCTCATGCCTGTAATCCCAGCATTTTGGGAGGCCAAGGCAGGTGGAACACCTGAGGTCAAGAGTTAGAGGTCAATGTGACAAAACCCTGTCTGTACTAAAAATACAAATATTAGCCAGGCGTGGTGACACATGCCTGTAATCCCAGCTACTTGGGAGGCTGAGGCAAGAGGATCACTTGAACACAGGAGGCAGACGTTGCAGTGAACCGAGAGATTGCGCCACTGCACTCCAGCCTGGGCGGCAGAGCGAGACTCCATCTCGGAAAAAAAAAAAGAAAAAAAAGAGCTACTCCATAAAATTGGAAGAAGCAACTGTTCCACCAGATCTGCAATATAGACGTAAGGACACAAGAAACATGAAAAAGCAAATAAATATTACCCTTCCAAAGAAACACAGTAATTTTCCAGTAACAACATCCCTGCAACGGTAACCCATGAAATACCCAAAAAGAAATTCAAAACAATGGTCTTAAGCAAATTCTGCAAGATGGAAAAAAAAAAAAAAACAGATAAGCAATTCAAGAAATTAGGAAACAAATTTTAATCTGAATGAGAAACTGAACAAAGAGATAGATATTAAAAAAGAACCAAACAGAAATCCTGGAAATAAATAATTCAGTTACTAAAATAAAAGTACAATTGAGAACTTCAACAATAAATATCTATTATTTCTA
>NW_012103443.1:135024-136497 GCF_000951045.1 Mandrillus leucophaeus
AGGTGTTTCACAATGTTGGCCAGGCTGGTCTCAAATTCCTGACTTCTGGTGATCCATGCACCTCAGCCTCGCAAAGTGCTGGGATTACAGGTGTAAGCCAGCACAGCTGGCCTCATTTTGTTTGTTTTGTTGTGGCAAAATATATATTTTTTAAAATTACCATTTTAATCATTTTTACATCTGCATTTCAGTGACATTAACTGAACCATCACCACTGTCCATCTCCAGTACTTTTTCATCTTCCATCACCAACATTTGTCTCTAGAAAACTGTCAACTTCCCAAACTGAAACTCTGTAGCTACTAAACAATAACTCCCCATATCCTGCTTTTTCCATCTCCTGACAATCACCACTCTACTTCCTTTCGAATACCACACACACACACACACACAGATATGTGTATATATGAGGGTGTATATATATACATATATATAAAATATATATATACCTTCATATAAGTGGAGTCATACAATATTTGTTATTTATGTTTAGCTTATTTCACTTAGCATAATGTCCTCAAAATTAATCCATGGTGTAACATGTGTCAGAATTTCCTAAAGTTTTTAAGGTTGTATAATATTCCATTGTATATATATATAACATTTTGTTTATCCATTCATCCATTGATGGATACTTAAGTTTCTTCCACCTTTTGGTCATTGTGAATAATGCTATTATGAACAGTGATTCAAGTTCTTGCTTTTTTTCTTTTTTTCAGACGGAGTCTCTCTCTCTCGCCCAGGCTGAGTGCAGAGGCGCAATGTCAGCTCACTGCAACTTCCGCTTCCTGGGTTCGCACCATTCTCCTGCCTCAGCCTCCTGAGTAGCTGGGACTACAGGCGCCCACCAGCACGCCCGGCTAATTTTTTGTGTTTTCATTAGAGATGGGGTTTCACCATATTAGCCAGGATGGTCTCTATCTCCTGACCTCGTGATCCACCCGCCTCGGCCTCCCAAAGTGCTGGGATTACAGGCGTGAGCCACTGCGCCCAGCCACTTCTACTTTTGTTTTTGGATTTATACCCAGAAATGAAATTACTGTATTATATGGTGATTCAGTGTTTAATTTTTTTGAGAAACCAATATCCTGTTTTCTATAGCAGTAACACCATTTCCCATTCCCACTAGCTATGCACAGGGTTCCAGTTTTTTACCAGCACTTATTTTCTGATGTTGTTGTTTTTAATAATGGCCATTCTAATGGGTTTGTGGGGGATTAAATATCATAGTGCACAAGGGTTCAATTTTTCAGCAACACTTGCTATTTTCGTGTCTGTTATTGTTGTTAATAACAGTCATTCTAATAAGTTTGCTTGTGGAGTGGTAAAGTTCATAGTTGTTTTAAAAATACTGTGGAAAATCCAATGCAATAAGATATTTTTGTACATAATTTTTCTTCTCCTTAATTTTTGAAATACTATGTTATCGTTCTTTGGGTAAAATACTGGGTGAAGCATACTCTCTCTCTCTCT
>NW_012103443.1:138177-142495 GCF_000951045.1 Mandrillus leucophaeus
GAGACACCATTAAGCAATCAAATATTCATATTTTGGGAGTTCCAGAAGGAAAAGAGATGAGATAAGGAATAGAAAACCTATTTAATAAAATAATAGCTGAAAACTTTTCAAGTCTTGAGAATGATATAAACATCCAGATACAGAAAGTTCAACAATCCTCAAATATGTTCAACCCAGAAAGTTTCTCTCTGAGGCACATTATGCTTAAACTGTCAAAAGTCAAAGAGATTTCTAAAAACAGCAAGAGAAAAGCATCAAGTCTCACATAAGAAAATACCTACTAGACAATCAGTAGGTATCCCAGCAGAAACTTTACAAGCCAAGAGATAATGGGATTATATATTCAAAGAGATGAGAGAGAGAGAGAAAAAAAAAAACAAAACACAGTGGCCAGGAATACTATATCCACCAAAGTTAGCCTTCAGAAATGAAGGAGAAATAAAGTTTCTCCACATACAAGCAAAAACTGAAAAAAATTGTCACCACTAGACCATATCTACAAGAAATGCTGAAGGGAGTCCTACATTTGGAAGTGAAAGGAGGATGTCTACCATCATGTAAATCCATGAAAATATAAAACTCACTGGTAGAACATACACACAAATCTGAAAGAGAAAGAACCAATATTACCACTACAAAAAAACCGCTGAACATCAAAGATAAACAGTGATGGAGAAAGAAAGGAACAAAAGATATGCAAAACAACCAGAAAACAATCAACCAAATGACAGGAGTAAGTCCTCACCTGTCAGTAACAACTTTGAATGTAAACAGTTTAAATTTCCCAATTTGAAAATAGAAACTGGATGAATGGATTAAAAAAAAAAAGACCCAACTATATGCTGCCTAGAAGGCACTCACTTCACTTGTAAAGACACAAATAGACCGAAAGTAAAAAGGGATTCCATGTGAAAGGGAACCAAAAGAGAGCAGGAGTAGCTATGTCTATATAAGACAAAAGAGACTTTAAGTCAAAAAACATAAAGAAAGACAAAGATGGTCATTATATAATGATAAAAGGATCAATTCAGCAGGAAGATCTAACAATTGTAAATATATATGTATCCAACACTAGAGTACTCAGATATATAAAGCAAATATCATTTGAGCTAAAAGAAGAGATAGACCACAATACAATAATGGCTGTGGCCTTTAGCATCCCCCTCTTATGATTAAACAGATCGTCTTGACAGAAAATCAATGAAGAAACATTGGAATTAAACTACACTACAGACCAAATGAACCTAACAGATATTTGTAGAACATTTCATCCAATAGCTGCAGGTTACACATTCTTCTCATCAGTACATAGAACATTCTCCAGGATTGCCCATATATTAGGGCAAAAAAGAAGTCTCAACAAATATTTAGAAATATAAACTATATCAAGTATTTTCTCAAACTACAATGGAATAAAACTAAAATAAATAACAAGTATAACTGAAAACTGTACAAATACTTGGAAATTAAACAAAATGTTCTTGAACAATGAGTGAATCAATTAAGAAATTAAGAGGGAAATAAAAAAATTATTGGAACAAATGAAAATAGAAACACAACATATCAAAATTGATGGGACCCAGCAAAAACAGCACTAAGAGGGAAATGTATAGCAATAAATGTCTACATCAAAAAAGTAGAAAGATTTTAAATAAGCAACCTAATGATACACCTAAAGGAACTAGAAAAGCAAGAACAAACCAAACTCAAAATTAATAGAAGGAAATAAATAAACATCAGAGCAGAATTAAATGAAGTAGAGAAAAAAGTTACAAAAGATCTAAGAAATCAAAAATTGGTTTTTTGAAAAGATAATCAAAATTGGCAAATTATTAGTTAGACTAAAGAGAAAAGAGAGCTGATCCAAATAAATAAAATCAGAAATGAAAAAGCAGATATATCTGGCATTATCACAGAAATATAAAGGATCACCAGAGATTATTAAGAACAACTATACACCAACAAACCAGAAACCTAGAAGAAATGAATAAGTTCCTGGACACATATAACCTACCAAGGTTGAACCAAGGAGAAATAGAAAACCTGAAGAGACTAAAAACAGGTAACAAGATTAAATTAGTAATAAAAAGTCTCATGACAAAGAAAAACCCAGGATTGGATGGGCTTTTGTGCTGAATTCTATGAAACTTTCAAAAAAGAATTAACATCAATTCTTTTCAAACTACTCCAGAAATTTGAAGAGGAGAGAATTCTTCCTAACTCATTCTGCAAAGCCAGCATTACTATAATATCAAAACCAGAGAAGAAGATCTTGTACTTGATAGCACAACAGGGTGACCATGGTCAACAAAAATTTACTGTACATTTAAAAATTACTAAAAGAGTATAATTGGAATGTTTGTAATACAAAGAATGATAAATGCTTGAGGTGATGGATATACCACATACCCTCATGTGATTATGATATATTGTATGCCTGTATCAAAATATCTCATGTACCTAATAAATATATACACCTACTATATACCCATAAAAATTACAAATTTAAAAATCATGCTGGGTATGATGGCTCATGCCTATAATCCCAGCACTTTGGGAAACTGAGGCAGGAGGACTGCTTGAGCCCAGGACTGTGAGACCAGTCTGGACAAGATGGTGAAACCCTATCTCTACAAAAAAATTTTAAAAATTGTTTGGGCGTGGTGGCTCATACCTGTAATCTCAGCACTTTGGGAGACCTAGGAGGGCAGATCACGAGGTCAGGATATCGAAACCATCCTGGCCAACATGGTGAAACCCATCTCTACTAAAAATACAAAAATTAGCTGGGCGTGGTGGCATGCACCTGTAATCCCAGCTACTCAGGAGGCTGAAGCAGGAGAATTGCTTGAACCCAGGAGGCAGAAGTTGCAGTGAGCTGTGATCATGCCACTGCACTCTAGCCTGGCAACAGAGTGAGACTGCATCTCAAAAAAAAAAAAAAAGAAAAAAAGAAAAAAAATTAGTTGTGCATGGCACGGTGGTGCATGTTTGTAGTCCCAGCTACTAGAGAGGTGGAGGTGGGAAGATCTTTTGAGCCTAGGAGTTTGAGGATACAGTGAGCTGTGACTGCACCACTGCATTCCTGCCTGGAAGAGAAAGTAAGACCCCATCTCTAAAAACAAAACAAAATGAAAACACAAACAAACCAGACAAGAACACAACAATAACAACAACAGCGATACACCAGTACCCCTCAACAAAATACTAGCAAACCAAATCCAGCAGAATATAAAAAAGATCAAGGGGGATTTATTTCAGGAATGCAAAGATGGTTCAACATATACAAATCAGTACATGTGATACATCACATCAACAAAATGAAGAACAAAAACCATACAATCATCTCAATAGTCACAGCAAAAAAGCATTTGATAAAATTCAACATCCCTTCATGATAAGAACTCTCAGCAAATTAACTATAGAAGGAACATAATACAATAAAGGTCATGTATGACAAACCCACAGCTAACATCACACCAAATAGAGAAAAGCTGAAAGCTTTTCCTCTAAGAAGTGGAACAAGACAAGGATGCCCACTTTCACCACTCTTATTACACACAGTATTGGAAGTCTAGCTAGAGCAGTTAGGCAAGAGAAAGAAATACAGGGCATCTAAATTTGCAGACAACATAACCTTATATAGAGAAAATCTTAAAAACTCCACCCAAATATCTGACAATAGATAAGCAAATTCAGTAAAGTTGCAGGATACAAAATCAACATAGAAAAATCAGTAGAATTGTTATATACCAATAATGAATTAGCTGAAAAAGAAATCAAGAAGGCAATCCCATTTATGATAGCTACAAAAACAAAATCAAATACCTAGGAATAAATTTAATGAAGAAAGTGAAGCATCTCTATAATGAAAACTGCAAAACACAATGAAAGAAACTAAAGAAAACAGAAAAAATGAAAAGACATCCCATGTTCATGAATTGGAAGAATTAATATTGCTATAATGGCCATCCTACTCAAAGCAATCTACACATTCAGTGCAATTTGTATCAAAATACCAATGACATTCTTCAAAATCCTAAAATTTATATGGAACCACCAAAGACCTTAAATAGCCAAAACAAGAAACAAAAAACAACAACAACAAAAAAAAAAAGGAGAGAGAGAAGAAAAAAAGCTGTAGGCATCACACTACTTGACTTAAAAATATACTACAAGTTATAGTAACCCAAACAGCATGGTATTGTTATTAAAACAGACACAAAAACCAATGGGAGAATATAGGAACCCAGAAACAGATTCACATATTTATAGTCAGCTGATTTTCAACAAAAAGTACCAAAAACTTACATTAGGA
>NW_012103443.1:143128-151579 GCF_000951045.1 Mandrillus leucophaeus
GAGGATGCAGAGAAAAGGGAACTATTATACTTTGTTGGTGGGAATGTAAATTAGCACAGCCATTATGGAAAAGAGTATGGACAGTCCTCAAAAACCTAAAAATAGAACTACCATGTGATCCAACAATCCCACTGTTGGGTATTTATCCTAAGGAAGGGAAATCAGTATTTTGAAGAGATATCTCCTCCCCTATTTTTATTGATTGATTGATTGATTGATTGAGAGATGGAGTTTCCCTCTTGTTGCCCAAGCTGGAGTGCAATGGCGCAATCTCGGCTCACTGCAACCTCCGCCTCCCAGGTTCAAGTGATTCTCTTGCCTCAACCTCCTAAGTAGCTGGGATTACAGGCATGTGCCACCATGCCCAGCTAAAATTTTTTTGTATTTTTAGTAGAAATGGGGTTTCACCATGTTAGCCAGGCTGGTCTCGAACTCCTGACCTCAGGTGGTCCACCCGCCTCGACCTCCCAAAGTGCTGGGATTACAGGCGTGAGACACCATGCCTGGCCATGCACCCCTATTTTTATTGCAGCACTATTCACAATAGCCAAGATATGGAATCTACTAAGTGTATGTCAATACTGGATATAGACATGGAATAGATAAAGAAATTTATACACACACACATACACACACACACACAGAGACACACACACAATGGATTATTCAGCCACTAAAAAGGATGAGATCCTGTCATATGCATCAAAGTCAGGTCCAAAGAAATAAATACCACATGTCTTCTCTCATATGTGGGAGTGAAAAAACTTGAGCACACTGAAGTAGAGAGCAGAATTGTGGTTAGAGGCTGGGACAGATAGTGGGGAGGAGAGGATAGGGAGGCGTTTGTTAACAGATACAAAATTATAGCTAGATAGGGGGAATGAATGCTAGTATTATATAGCACTGTAGGGTGACTCTAGATAAGAATAAGAATAATCTATTGTATATTTTCAAATAGCTAGAAGAGAGAATTTCTTTTTTTTCTTTTTGAGACAGAGTCTCACTCACTCTGTCACCCAACTTGGAGTGCAGTGGCACAATCTTGCCTCATGGCAGCCTCTACCTCCCCGGTTCAACTGATTCTCCTGCCTCAGTCTCTCGAGTAGCCTGGGGTTACAGGCATGCACCACCACACCTGGCTGATTATTTGTGTGTGTGTTTTTTGTTTGTATTTTTAGTAGAGACAGGATTTCACCATGTTGGCCAGGCTGTCTCGAACTCTTGACCTCAAGTGATTCACTCGCCTCAGCCTCCCAAAATGCTGGGATTAGAAGCGTGAGACACTGCGCCCAGACAGGTGTGAGACACCGCACCCACCTCTCGCCCGGCCTGGAAGAGAGAATTTTGAATGTTGCCAATACAAATGAATGATAAAAGATCATACATATGCTAAGTACCCTGATTTAATCATTACACATTGTATACATGTATTGAGATATCACTCTCTATTCCATAATGTCTACAATTATTACACGCCAACTAAAAATAATTTTTTAAAAAATCTGAGCTATTTAGAGACTCTTTATAAGTTTGTTTAAAAATCAATCAATAAGAGGACCATTGACATTATCTTCTTTCAAGGGAGAGGTTTTTGAGCAGAGGTGTGATACCATCAATCTATTGTTTAAAAGGAATGTTCTAGTAGCAGGCTATGGGTTTGACAGAAAGTAAAGAGAAGAAATAAGAGAGCCTTGGTATTCTGAGGCGAGGCGCGGTGGCTCACAGCTGTAATCCCAGCACTTTGGGAGGCCAAGGCAGGCAGATCACTTGAGGTCAGGAGATCGAGACCAGCCTGGCCAACAATGGTGAATCCCTGTCTCTACTAAAAATACAAAAATTAGCCAGGTGTGGTGGCAGGGGCCTGTAATCTCAGCTACTCGGAAGGCTGAGGCAGGAGATTCACTTGAACCCAGGAGGTAGAGGTTGCAGTGAGCTGAGATTGTGTCACTGCACTCCAGCCTGGGTGACAGAGGGAGCCTACTTCCAAAAAAAAAAAAAAAAAGAGAGCGAGCGAGCCTTGATATTCTGAGATGAGAGGCTCTAAACTTCAGACTAGGCTGTCAGTAACACTAAGCACTTCTAATAAACATGCCCCGACTCCAATTTTCATCTATTTATTAGGTTGGTGCAAAAGTAATCGCGGTTTTTTTCCATTACTTTTAATGGAAAAACCGCGATTACTTTTGCACTAACCTAACACTTCGCATTCCTGATACCTGGCATTTAGGCCACTAGCCTCACAGCCCAGTCCTGGCCTCTGATGAGCCAGGGCTGCTGGGTGTAATTTGCTCTGCCTTCTGGCTCTTCACACTGCTTTTCTCCTCCTGTCTCCCCAACAAACCACCCACTGTGTCAGGGGACAGGCCCATGGCCAGTCTGGATGAGAAGTCAGACTAGTTCTTCTAGTCTAGACATCCCCCATAACAAGACCTTCAGAATGACCTATAAGTCCTGCCCTACTTTGGGCTCCGGCAGAGGGAAAAAATCAGAAATTACAATAACTAAAGTAAAAGAAGAAAATAAAAATCAGCCATAATTCCTATCATCAGAAGTATAGATTAGGTTTTGCTGAAATAACAGACAATTCCCAATATCAGTGGCTTAATCCCATTGATATTTTTTTCCTCAAGCTATGATAATCATGTCAGAAGGTTGGCTGGGACATCTGCTCCAGTGTCATCATCTTTCCTACTCTAGGGCTCAGGTTGTCAGAGCTACTACCTACCATTTGGAACACCACTGGTTGCTATGGCAAAAGGAAAAGAAGAGAGCGATGAAAAGTCACACACCAACAATTAAATACTTGACGCAGAAATGACATATGTTACCAGCACTGTCACATGGTCCAGCCCAACTACAAAGGGGCTAAGCAGTGTGACTTCTACTCTATGCCTCAAAGGCATAGCCAGAAATATTTAGTCAGAAGCACAGATGCCTATCATACCTGGGGCAGTTAGAGCTATACAGATGCTTTTTTACTTACAATGGAGTTATGTCCTAATAAACCCACCAAAAATTAGAAACATTGTAAGTAAATTCTGGGCACGGTGGCTCACAGCTGTAATTCCAGCATTTTAGGAGGCTAAGATGGGTGGATCACTTGAGTCCAGGAGTTCAAGACCAGTCTGACCAACATGGTGAAACCCCATCCCTACTAAAAATACAAAAATTATCTGGTTGTGGTAGTACACGCCTGTAGTCCCAGGTGCTCGGGAAGCTGAGGCAGGAGAATCACTTGAACCAGGAGGCAGAGGTTGCAGTGAGCCAAGATCGCTTTTTGTTGTACTGACTTATTGAATATATTTTATGAATACCATCATGTATTTAACCAATCTCCTAATGCTGGACATTTAGGTTATCTTGCAAGTTTTTTATATTAAATAATGATGCACTGGAAATCCTCAGACACATGTCTTTGTGCCCTTGTGCTATTATTTCCTCAGATACATTTCCGGAAAGAAATTGTTGAATCCAGAGACTCAATGCCGTCTTTTACATTTTGATAGATACCACAAAACTGCAAGGCAGTAATGCTGTGTCAAGTTGTACTCTTACCAGTGGCATTAAGAGTTTCAAGAGCTCGATTTCGTCAGGAGTGACTTGATTCCTTAGCAGTAGCTTTCACATTAACAGTGATATTGACAACCCTTACTACATCAGGCCATGTGCTAAGTACGGGTTGAGTATCCCATATCTGAAGTGCTTGGGACCACAAATGTTTCAGATTTTGGAATATTTACATTACATATACTTTCGGATTCTGCATCCCAAATCCAAAAAATATGAAATCTGAAATACTTCAATGAGCATTTCCTTTAAGTATCATGTCACTATTCAAAAGGTTTCGGAGTTGGGAGTATTTTGAATTTTAGATTATTTGATTAGGGACATTCAACCTGTTGTTATTGAGCATCATTTCATTTAATCCTTACAATGTGTAGGGGAGATAGTATAATATCTACTTTCAAGATGAGAAAGCTGAAGCTCAGAGAGTTGAGATAACCCACACAAGTTTACACAGTTAGGAAGCGACAATGTTGGGGATAACAAAGATTCTCTCCTTAACCAAACTTTCATCAGGCTTCTCTGAGTCATCTTTTTGAGGCCTCACCCTGAAGGCTTTGTCCTTGGCCCGTTTAGTCCAGTTTTAGTAAGAATCCTGTTGGGTCAGTTTAGCAAATATCCCCCTCGCCCTTGATATCTGATGAAATTCCTCATCCCTACCTTTTGGTATTTTTTCACCCTGACCTTTCTTCAGCAAGAAGCTTGTCAAGTCGGTTTAGCAAGAATCTGCCTTACCCCTTGTTTACCCTTATAAAATGTTTACTGTTAGTAATTGTCCATCCACTCACCCTACCCTGTCCCTTGGCTATAAATCTCCGCTTTTCCTTGTTGTATTGAGAGTTGAGCCCAATCTCTCTTCCCTGGCAAAACCCCATTGTAGTGGGTTTTCGAGACTTTATTCAAGTCTCCCTTGAATAAAGTCTGCCTTACTGTCTTTAACAAATGTCATGAATAATTTTCTTTTCTTTTTTTTTTTTTTTTTTTCTTGCTTCTGTCGCCCAGGCTGGAGTGCAGTGGCGTGATCTCGGCTCACTGCAACCTCCACCTCCCGGGTTCCTGCCATCCTCCTGCCTCAGCCTCCCGAGTAGCTGGGACTACAGGCAATCGCCACCACTCATTTTTAGTAGAGATGGAGTTTCACCATGTTAGCCAGGATGGTCTTGATCTCCTGACCTCGTGATCCGCCCGCCTCGGCCTCCCAAAGTGCTAGGATTACAGGCGTGAGCCACCGTGCCCGGCCAATATATTTTTTAATAGGGATTGAAACCTGAGTCTGTGTGACTTTGTAGACACTGTTACACTCACCAACGTTTTTGACAAAAGAGTTCTAAAAATTTTGAACTTGAATCTCCAATAAATCACAGATATGCTTTAAAACAAACACATTTCCTATGTGAAAGATGCACAGCATAATTGGTTAAAAGAAGTTACTATGGTATCAGACTACCTAGCTCCAAGTCCCAGCTCTGCAACTCACAAGCTGGGCAAATCACTTACTTGGCTGTGCCTCTGTTCCCTTGTCTGTAAAATGGGGAAAATATCAGTATGTACCTCATAAAGTTGTCATGAAAATTAAATGAGTTCATATATGTGAGCACTTTGAACAATGTCTAAGTACCAGCAAGCACTGTTACGTATACACTATTAATGTTATGTGCGCAATATATCGTATTCATTGTAAAGAAAACCCTGTCCCCGCTTAAAAAACCCAAAAAGATGAGATAAAAAGTAGATTAAACAGAAGTGCGTTATTTCCTGCCTGTCTTCCTGCACCGGCTTGCACAGCTCCTGGCTTCCTTATTCTCTCCTTTGGCCACTGTGGGGATTGAGTGTACCCACTTTGAATATTCCAATGGGCCATGGAGACCCGTAGTGTGAGCCCATTAAGATCATAGACTTGGGATATTGTTCAGGAAGCCAAGAGGCTCAAGGAAACAAGTTTGCACTGAGAATGAGTCTGAGTACCCAAAGATCAGGCCAGAATCCTGCTGGGAAAGGGGCATGGCTGGCGCCTCATTTCAGCTAAGCACAAAGTTTACATCGCACTGGGGACTTTCCCTGACCCATCTCTTTTCAAGTAGCTCCCTCATCCCCAGTCACTTTATTCCATCACTTAGTTGTATTTTCTTCTTCACTGCTTCTCTGAAATTGTCTAATTTCTTTGTTTGTGTGTTTATTAACTGTCTCCTTCATCAAGATATAGGATGCCATCTATTTCATTCATATTAGTATTTCCGGTGGTTAAACCAGTTCTGGTACAGGGTTGGTGCTCCATAGATATTTATAGGATGAATGAGAAATTGAACCTTATAACCACAGGGACTGCAAGAAGCTAATAAATGAAAAGAAGGAACTTGAGAGCTTACTTAGGTAACTCCTCGCCTATTGTCCACCCCCTTCCACACACTCCCAATTTATAGATGAGAAAATTGAAATTCGGGGGTTAGGAGACCATCCAAGAACATACACAGAGCAGGACTGAGGGCTCCTAACTCTTTACTTGACATCCAGGGGCTACACCATGATGCCTTTTATTTGTGGGAGGGAATAGGAGAATGCAGAAATTTTCTTTGTGTCTGAAATAGATAAGAAGGTTTAAAATCCAGGCCCTATCATCTATCCAGTGTGAGTCAGAACAAACTGTGTCTGCCTTCCATGGTTTTGAAATAATTTTGATCTAGGAAAGAATGAAAAAGGAAAAAAGGAAGGGAGGGAGGAAAAGCAGAAAAAGGAACAAGGAAGAAGAGAAGGGAAATGCTAATGAGGATATTTCTTTCCTTTTTGGTGTTGGGAATTCTCTGGAGGGTTTGCAGCCCTGGGCTAAGGGATACCTTCTTCTCTGATTCTTCTGGGCCACAATTTCATTTGGCCTGAGGTTTCTGTGGGAGACTAGATTTCATGTCTATTTCAAAAGACAAGATTATTTGCTTACTACACCTTTTTGTTGAAATTTCTGAATCTTTTCCTATACTCTACTTCTTCTGAATTACATTCTACCTCCTCTTGCTTTATTTGTATTCCAGCTAAGCCTCACTTCCTCAATGTCCTTCCACATTCTCAACAAAGATGTATCATATATTTATTGAGCTGGAACTTATTATATACAGTTACTTTCACTTCCCCTTTCTATGGAGTCCTCAGACATCTGTTCGAGTAGCTTTATTAGCCCTACTTTTTTTTTACTTATGGAGACAGGGACCCAGAAAAGTTGAGTAATAACTTACCCTGGTATATAAGTCACATTACTAGAATTTGAAGCCAAATCATTCAATTCCAAAGCCCATGCGCTTTCTGTTATATCAGAGCTACTTCCTCTTAACACCATGTTAATCAGTTAATAGCAGACTTGGCTGCAAATAACAGAACATCCCATTAATAGCACCTTAAGCAAATGGGAAGCTTATTTTTCTCACATAATAAAACATGTAGATGTGCATTATCAGGCCTAGTGTAGCGGCCCAAGGATGTCAGGGGAGACTCAGGTTTGCTCTGTTCCACTGTGCCCACCTTAGCGTGTTACTTTCACCCTCAGACATGTTGCCACTCGTTGTAAGATGGCAACTCCACCTGCAGCCTCATGGCCACATTCCCAAAAGAAGAAAAAGGGGGAAGGGGCAAAAGGACAAAGGAAATGCCAATTGGATTTGTCTTTTTTAAAGATATTTTCTAGGAGCCTCACCAGAGACTTCTGCTTGTATTTCTTTGCCCAAATGGTGTAGTGGGGGAGCCCCTTGCTGTATGGATAAAGAAGAGGTAAGTTGGAGATTGGATCAGTCAACCGACAATACCTGCTTCATCTTACTTGGCTGAAATGCTTTACCTCTTTACTTCACATGGCTGCCTAATTGTTTTGTGAGACTTTTCAGAAGCATCCAGTAGTTCTGTAAGCCTAGAAACTGGATTTTACCATCTCCTGCACCCTGCCTGAGGCTAAGCTGGCCTCAAGGAGTGACTAGTAAAGATTGACTGGGAAGAACTGCCTTCCCAAGAAGGCCATGGGAGAGGAAGAGCTTAGGAGACAGTGACAGAGGGGAGAAGACCCATCCAGGATCATAGGACACATTCCTGGGGTCCTGCAGGTCCTGGAGTCATGTAGCTGAAGGCTGCTGCATGGTTAGGCCCCTGGGACATGCAGGATTCATAAGAAGGTAGGAGGGATATAAGCCATCTCAGTCCACCCAACTAAGCAGAGGGGAAGAAAAGCATGAGGTGAGGCTGTATCTGTTTTTGCCATCTCACTCCATTTTATCTATAGAGAGGAAATGCTTGCACACATCATAATGACATTCTTTTTAAAGCCTGATTTCCTTTCATTCATTTTAACTCTCTTGATGCTGAAGCCAAGCTCTCTGATGGCTGTGTATGGGAGAACCATTATTATGGGTGGCAAGCGGGGGAATCTGTGAGATGTTGGAAAGTCTCCTGCTCTAGAAATAGCTCTTCCTGGGACCCTAGCAATGTTGGACAGGCCACCATTTGAACTAAATCTTTTTGGCCAAAACATTACCTGGTATCTTTTTCTTTATTGCTGCCTCTTCCACACTTTTTTTTTTCTCTAGAGGCAGGATCTTGCTATGTTGCCCAGGCTGGAGTGCAGTGGCTATTCACAGGCATGTACTACAGTCTTAGACTCCTGGCCACAAGCCTTAGCCTCCTCTGTAGCTGGAACTACAGGTGTGTGCAACCATGCCTGGCTCTCCCACTTTTTATTTTATTTTGTTTTTTATTGTTTTATAAACTATAGACATTTAAAGAGGAAAAAGCCTGGGTGCAGTGGCTCACGCCTGTAATCCCAACGCTTTGGGATGCTGAGGCAGGTGAATCACTTGAGCTCAGAAGTTTGAGACCAGGCTGGGAAACATGGTGAAACCCCCGCTCTACAAAAAA
>NW_012103443.1:151629-249246 GCF_000951045.1 Mandrillus leucophaeus
AAAAAAAAAAAAAAAAAATACAAAAATTAGCCAGGCGTGGTGGTATGCACCTGTAGTTCTCAGCTGGAGGCTAAGGTGGGAGGATCCCTTGAGCCTGGGAAGTGAGCCATGATCATGCCCCTGCACTCCAGCCTGGGTGACAGTGTGAGACCCTGTCTCAAAATAAATTAAATAAAAATAAAAAATAACGGCCGGGTGTGGTGGCTTACGCCTGTAATCCCAACACTTTGGGAGGCCAAGGTGGGTGGATCACTTGAGGTCAGGAGTTCGAGACCAGCCTGGTCAACATGGTGAAACCCTGTCTCTACTAAAAATACAAAAATTAGCTGGGTGTGGTGGCTCATGTCTGTAATCCCAGCTACTTGGGAGGCTGAGGCAGGACAATCTCTTGAACCCAGGAGGTGGAGGTTGCAGTGAGCTGAGATTGTGCCACTGCACTCCAGTGGGACTCTGTCTCAAAATAATAATAATAATAATATTAATAAGAAGAAGAAGAAAAAAAATTCATCATCTCACTACCCAGGTAATCCATGTCCACATTTTAATGAATGAAAGTAATTCACCTATGTATTTTTAAAACTTCCAATAGTAAAGTATAAAATGAAACATAAAAGTCTTCATGCCTCAGCTCTTGGTCTCTGCCCAAAAGTAGCCACTTGTAAAATATTTTTTATTGCTTTTAGAAAATGTGTTTATTTCTAGACCAGTGTGCATGTCTGTCTGTCCATCTATTCCTATAAAATTGACATAAAAGGAATGATTCAGTATACACAGTCCTCTACCTCTTTTTTCCCTGTCTCTGATACACTCAAAGCTACTTCATTCTTTTTCACAACTGATAATAATCTATCAGACAGGAGGAGCCCCATAGGCTATGTAACTATCCTTTACTGATGGGTTACTTTTCCTTGTTTGCTGTTACAAACAATACTACAGGGAACACACCTGTACATCTCTCTTGACCAACATGTGCAGGGATAATTATATAGGAAAATTCTTAGCAAGCAAATATTACTGAGTAAAATAATATGTACCTTTAAAAGTAGATGGACTTTGTCAAGCTTCCTTCCAGAAATGAACCAGTCCACCACCCCTGCCCCATATCAGTGTCTCACAGTGCTTGCCTGTCAATAGCCTTCTCAGAACAGGCCTCATCACTGTTCTCATAACAGGAGTTAAGAAATAGTCTGTTGCTGCTGTTTAATTTTCAGTATTTTACTTACAAATAATATCGAGCATATTTTCATACTTTGTCTTATTTTCACTTTTTGGTGATTAACTACTGATAAGCTTTGTCAATTTTTTTTTCCTATTGGATTGTTCGTTTTTATTTTATTTACAAAAGCTTTTTGAAAATAAAAGCAATTAGCTCTTTTCCTGTCACATCCATTATAAATATTTTCCCAACTTGTCACTCGTTTCTTCTCTTAGTTGAGGGTATGTTTTTACCCACCCCTCTAAAAAAAAATCACAATTTTTATATAGTCAAATGTAACTTTATGGTCTCTGGGTTTTGAACCCTTCCTAGAAAGGCCTTTCCTATTCCAGGAGCTTAAACATAGCCATGTATTTTCCTAGAAGCATTATAGCTCATTTTCTACATTTAATATTTTTTTTTTTTTTAGACGATGTCTCGCTCTGTCACCCAGACTGGAGTGCAGTGGCGTGATATCGGTTCACTGCAACCGCTGCCTCCCAAGTTCAAGCAATTCTCCTGCCTCAGCCTCCTGAGTAACTGGGACTACAGGCGCCTGCCACCACACCCGGCTAATTTTTTGTAATTTTGGTAGAGATGGGGTTTCACCGTGTTTGTCAGGATGATCTCTATCTCCTGACCTTGTGATCTGCCCACCTCGGCCTCCCAAAGTGTTGGGATTACAGGCATGAGCCACTGTGCCCGGCCCTACATTTAACTTTTTGATCCATCTGGAATTGATGTTACTATAATAACTGAAGTAAGGATCCAGCTTTATGTTTTTTTCTCCAGTCAATTGATCCAGCACTATTTACTGATTGATTGCCTTTCCTCACTGTTTTAAAGTGTTACCATTTCATATCTTAGTTCCCATATGATTTTGGTTTCATTTATGAACTCTTCATTCTTATTCATTGATCTATTTTTCCCTAATGCCAAACCATTTTAATTATTATAGCTTTAAAATAGTTTTAGTATCAATCAGCTAGTTCTTATTGTTTTTCATTTTCAACACTTTTTCTGACTAATCTTTATAATTACTTTTAAAAACAAACATTAATATTATTTTGTTAAGTTAAAAATTGCTATTTCAGTTCGGATTTCATTAAATGTATAAATTAACTTAGGAGGAAATGATATTTTTCTATCAAAGACCATAGTGTGTCTTTCCGTTTGTTAAGTCGTTTTTAGGTCTGCCAATAGGTTATTGAAGAGTTTTTAATACAAGTCCTGTAAATTACTTGTTATATTGATCTTTAAGATTCTTTTCAGTTGCTGTGTTTTAAATGAGATCTTTTCTTTTACCACAATTTCTAACAAGTTATGGTTTAGGAAAGGCTACTGGTTTTAAATAGCTACTTAGCAACTCATCTCTTCTCTGAATTCTCTTCTTGTTTTTTATTGTTTTCCAGTTGGATCTCCTAGGTTTTCTGGGCCTGGCATCCTCTTTCAGAATGTAAATTACCCCATAAGGTGTAATATTTGTGAGATCATTTATTGATTAATATTTGGCTAGCCCTGTGTGTGCGAGGTTGTGCTTCAGTTGTAAATAAGCCCATACTTTCCTACCTGGGTACTTCCCCCGGAAGTCCTGCTTCCCCACCTCAACCACTGCCTTTCCTCTCTCTCAGTTCCTAGAACACCTGGTGCTCCCTCTTGTTTGTGAGATTTCATGTATCTTATTTCTCTATTCATCACTTCTCAGATCTTCACTTAAAAGTTACTTCCCTCGGCCAACCGCGGTGGCTCACGCCTGTAATCCCAGCACTTTGAGAGGCCTAGACGTGTGGATCACGAGGCCAGGAGTTCAAGACCAGCCTGGTCAAGATGGTGGAAACCCTTTCTTCTAAAAATACAAAAATTAGCCTGACGTGGTGGCGGATGCCTGTAATCCCAGCTACTCAGGAGACTGAGGCAGGGAATTGCTTGAACCTGGGAGGCAGAGGTTGCAGTGAGGCGAGATGGCACCACTGTACTCCAGCCTGGGTGACAGAGTGAGACTCCATCTCAAAAAAAATAGTCACTTCCCCCAAGAGACCTTCCCTGAGCCTTGGTTGACGGTACCATTTCCTTTGTTCTACTCCCTAAAGGTCTTTGACTGTTGTCTTTTGTAACACCCAAAATACTTAGAAGTGCTGCTGTCATACCTGCCTTCCTTGCTAGACTTCCAGCTCCAGGAGAAAGAGAGGCACGGCCTTCCTTGGTGCTGTAACTGGAGCTCCCAGACCACCTGGCACATATAGATAACCAAGGGGTATTTGTTGGATTGTAGCCTAAAACAGCCTGCTGCAAATCTGACATTTTTTGATGTCTTTGGTTTTACCTTAAAACTCAGAAGAATTTTGCCTTCTATTACATACTATGTTTGTACTATTTTAAATATAAAATGAATGTGTTTTTTTTAAATGGTGGAGTAGATTAACAAACACAATAGGTGGTGACCATGGGTTTCCATGCCTTTGTGAACGGCTAGAGATTTAAACTCTCCATCTTTAACTTAAAAGATGAATTAGCTTCTTAATGAACTTATATTATTATTATGCATTGAATGTCTGTGTTCCCCCAAAATTCGTATGTTGAAATCTAATTCCCAATATAATGGTGTTTGAAAGAGGAGCCTTTGGGAGGTGATGAGGTCAGGGGTAGAGCCCTCATGAGTGGGATGAGTGCCTTACAAGGCGAGACTAAAGAGATGAGCTGTCTTATTTGTCATGTGAGGATACAAGGAAAAGATGGCCATCTGCAAACCAGTAAGCAGACACTCACCAAACTGAATCTGCTGGCACCTGCATCTTGAGTTTTCCAACAAACTGACAAAGGTAATTATGAACGAGGTTTTACTTTTCCCCCAAATATTTGTTGTGGGAATTAGCAGACCCTAGTTTGCAATAGGTGAAAGAATCTCATCATTCACACTTTTCTGTGGGCTCCTCCATGCCACTTATGTGAGCCAAAGTCCTGATGAACAGTTGGGAATAGCTGGGTGAGCTACAGGCCGGCAGAAGGAACAGCCCAGCACAAACAGGCCATAGACTCTGTGTGGCAATATGACAAGAATGTTTGATGAATAAAAACTGAACTTCATAAAGATGAACTTCCCAAGCTTGGATGATAGACCCAGGGACACTGAAAAAGCAGTCACCAAGAGGGATGGAGAGAGCCCAAGGGGACTGTGTGCAGACTTCCCCCCAGCTCACACCAGGAGGCTGGTGGGAAAGGTGGAATTCCAAGGAGGGAATTCTGTCTGCTTCAGTTCAGGGTAGAGGCTGGGCACCTGGACGCCAGAGCCAGATGCCCCGTGTTCATAATCAAAGCACAGACACTTGCTAATGGAGTAATTATAGGCAAGTTAATGGGGTCAAATTAGGCAATTGCCTAAGCCCCAATTTCCTCATCTATGAAGGGTTTTAATAGAAGCATGAAATAATATGTATGAACTCAGTGCCTTGCCTGTATTGCAATAAAAGATGAACAGATATTACTATTACAGATCACTAAACCACAGCATTCAAAAAAGCCCATTTTTCAATCCCAGATATTGATTCTCCAGATCTGAGCTGGTTACTGATTTAAGAAGATGCCCAGCTGGGCGCGGTGGCTCACGCCTGTAATCCCAGCACTTTGGGAGGCCGAGGCGGGCGGATCACAAGGTCAGGAGATCGAGACCACGGTGAAATCCTGTCTCTACTAAAAATACAAAAAATTAGCTGGGCGCGGTGGTGGGCGCCTGTAGTCCCAGCTACTCAGGAGGCTGAGGCGGGAGAATGGCGTGATCCGGGGAGGCAGAGCTTGCAGTGAGCCGAGATGGCGCCACTGCACTCCAGCCTGGGCAACAGAGCAAGACTCTGCCTCAAAAAAAAAAAAAAAAAAAAAAAAAAAAGAAGATGCCCAATCTAGTGAAGACAATTGCCCACAAACATAATTTGCCCTTTGGTTTCCTTGCAGAATTTTCCAAATTAAAGCGAGCTTGACTTCGTGCATATGACTTAGTTTACACACATGGGTAGAGCACTTTCCAGGAATTTGACATGATGGTAAAGTGGGAGAGCAGCAGAAGGATCCCAGTGCTCAAGGATCAAGGAGTCAATAGGACATTTGTCTTCTACACAGCAAATCATCCTCCCTATTTGGGGCCTCTATGAAATAGACGAGATGATGTATTAAAACCTGTTCTTAGAGTCTGGGCTTGAATTCTTGCTTTGCCATAAATGTTGTAGATGATGTTTGGTGGGTTATCTAACCTCTCTAAGCTTCAGTTTCTACATTTGTAAGGAAGGTATAATAACATAACCCCAGAGAGTTATTATAAAGAGAAACGCTTAGCACAGAACCTGTGTGTGTGTGTGTGTGTGTGTGTGTGTGTGTGTGTGTGTATGTGTGCCACACCTACATACAATGCAACAGGGAATATACCTGTACATATATATGTGTATACACACATACACACACACACACATATATGTATACACACACACACACACACACACATGCTTGCATAAATATCTGGGAAAGGAAATATTTCGGGCCTAAGCAAATCAGTTCTATTACTATGCAGCCTCAGTGTCTCAGGAGAAATGTTGCAGACTCCCACCTCCCCTGTCCTGAGCCTCCACTCTGGGCAGGCCTATTTGCTCCTCCAAGCACAGCAGCATCCTGCCCACACATGGATTAGAAGCCCTGCTTGGAAATCATTACCATGATGTTCTTGAAATCGGCACAATTTTGCCATAAAAAATGCAGAAAGGTACTCACCTTCAATCCATGGGCACAGCTGTAAGAACTGCTTCTAGCCTCATGTCCTTTGAGGCAATGGGTCATATATTTTTCATTTATTTACATATCTATTCTTCACTGGCCAACTTTTATGTTGTTTTTGTCTGTGTATTTCCCTGGGTTTGACGAGAATCAACACCGCAATGAACATCTCCATACTTTGGCCTTCTATCACAAGTGTGAGGGTTCTAAGTAAATAACTAAAAGTGTTCTTGCTAAGTTTATAGTACACAGTAAGTGCATTTGCCACTACACTGGATTTTGCCAAGTTGCTTTCCAAATATTTTGCTAGATTTCTTCCTAGGTACCTTTTCTTTTCATTGGTATGGAAATTTTAAAAATTTTCATTTCAATTGTCACTGGTAGATAAAAATGTTATGGACTTTGATTTTTTAGGACTCTTATATGTAACAATTTTGCTGAGCTCTTTCACTCACTGTAATAATTTACCTATAAATTCTGGAATTTTCCAGATGAACAGTCTTATTGTTTATGAAAAATATCAATTGTGTTTCTTCCATTCCAAACCTTACGCATTTCATTTCCTGTTATGGTCATATAATATGGCAAAAAAATCTACAGCACTATGTTAAATAAAAGCAAAACTGTGATAGTAAATGCCTTTGTGTTTTAAAAGCATGCTAAATGCTTTTAAATTTTTTGAATGTTTTAAAAGCAAGCTAAAAAAAAAAAAAAGCCAAACAAATCTTTGCTGATAGAAATCAGAATAGTGATTGCCTTCTGGATTAGAGTGGGCCAACTGACCAGAAAGTGTCATGCGAAAATGTTCTGCCAAAATGGAATTGTACGATGGTTTCTTCTTGGTCATGGTTACATTTGTCAAAATTCACTGAACTGTACACTGAAGAGCTGTACATTTTACTGCCCACTTTCTTCTTGATTTCTAAAGACTATTTATATATTAGAGATACGAGCCTTTTGGGATATAAGTTGCAGAAGTTTATTCCCAAAGTAAAATTTGTATTTTAAATTTGCTTATTTTTTGCATATAGAAATTTTATTTTTATGCCGATAAATTTTCAAACTTTTATGGTTATAGCTCAGTCTTTTATAGTTATAGTTCAATCTTTTAGAGTTTTATAGTTTCTGAATTTTGAATCATAGGATGGCTTTTGCCATGCCAAGGTTATAAAACAATTATCCCGTGTTCTCCTCAAGTCTTTCATTATAATTTTATTTTGTATATTTAAATCTTTAATTCATTTGTAATTCATCTGTGTATTGAGGTTTAGATCCAAATTTTTTTTCCTACATGACTTCACATATTATTTCATGAATAAAATTTCTAATATTTCACCATCTTTATATTTTCAGAATAAACTTCCTTGTTATGTAATATTTCAATAACTTTCAAATTTTATTTTTATATTTTTGTATATGTATGTGCACACACACACATATACACATACGCTGTATGTGTGCAAATAGATGTAAATAGGTATAGGCATAAACTTTTATAATTTGCTGAACTTTTTCTTAGGATTTCTGCATCTGGTTTATAAGTGCATGGGTCTGTATTTTCTCTTTCTTTCACTATCCTTTTTGAATTTTGGTAATAAGGTCAAAATAAACCCATAAAAAGAATTGTGTAGATTTTCCTCTTTTTCAATTCTCTGAAACAGTTCTTAAAGCCATCTGGGATTGGTCTTTTTTGTGGGGACATATTTGACTACTGAAAAAGGTCTTAGTTATAACTTTTATGTTCCTTCTTGAGAAAACATTGCTAATTTCCATTTTTTTATGAAATAGTTTTTCATCTAACTTTTCCAATTTTTAAACTTAACATCATCCTCTAATAATTTTAAAAGTCTCTATTATATTCATTTTACTTTCCTAGTACTGTTTATTGATGTCTTCTCTTTTTTTGCCCTCATTGATTTATTTAAAAACCTTGGGGTGCTCTGACTCAGTGTTTATGCTGATTTCTTGAATTTCAGGGTTGGAGTAGGGTATAAAAAAGAGAGAAATTGCACAGTAAGAACAAACTTCAGGAAAGAGTCTTCTAATGCCATGGGCAGGTACTGCCTATTTTGATTGGTCATCAAAAGCTCAGTTATTCCTTATTTTCCTCAACTGTAAAGTAGGAATATATTATAGTATCTGCATGATGGAATGTTATAAGGATCAAATAAATTAATACCAAACGAATGTTTAAAATATTGTTTGTCACATATAGAGCTGTCATTGATATCATTAGTCGTTGTTATCATTATGTGTAAAGGAGAAATAAAGTAACAAACCCAGGTTTGAGGAATTAGGACCAAGACACTAAAAATATGTTGGTTGCGTGTTTTTCCACACTTGGTCCCTAGGTCCCCCTCTACCTATCTGGCCATCATGTTCCTCACACTGAATGCCCTCCCAGTCTCCATGGATAAATGTTGAATTACCATGGAGTGAAGAAGGATGGCTTGAACATGGCCACATCTAATATTTCACAGACTTTCTGGAAGTTGCATTCAAGCCTCACACAATCAGATTTAACACAAACGGCAGGGCTGGGTTAAAAGATACCATAAGTGTAACCTTATCTTAATGCTTTCTAAATGATTAGTTTATTGAGCATTTAACTGGCTAAATATTTTTATAAGATGTATAAATTCATATGATGTATAAATCTTGAATTGAAAAATATTAAAGCCATTGTCACCCCAATAGATAAAGTTTTGCTAAAAAGAGGAACAACGTCGTTTGCTTTAGTGTTTAGGTTAAAGTTTATGTGCAGATACTGGTTTATCTGTCATTGGGTCTATCCATATATGCATATTGACCAATTGGCCTTTCTAGAGCTGTGCTGTCAGATAGAGTAACCGGTAACCACATGTGGCTATTGAAATTTAAATGAATAAAAATTAAGTAGAATTAAGAGTCAGTTGTTTCATCACACCGGGCACATTGCAACAGTTCAGTCACCACATTGGCTGTTAGCTACAGTATTGGACAACTCTAAATTATAGAACAGTTCCACCACCCCAGGAAATTCTAATGAACACCTCTGTTCTAGAGGGAGTTTCACCAATAATTAAAGTAGTAGTAGTTCCACCACAGAAGTACTAGTAGTTCTTGTACAGGTGCCTCAGGGAACAGATCACCTAGTTGTTACTAAAGCAGGCTGAATGCCTGTGGCTATGGCTAGCATGATTAAAAATAATTTGCTCTTCTGAGCAGGTTAGACAAGTGCTTTGGAATGTTATTTATCCTGAGAATTACCATGGAGATTCCAAAATTCAGGAATTCTGAATTAGTGAAGTCCAAATTAATGTGATTTGTTATATTCCCTAGATCAATCTTGAAGGCTACACTTCCCTTTTTTTTTTTCTGAGATGACGTTTTGCTCATAGGCCAGGCTGGAGTGCAATGGTGCGATCTTGGCTCACTGCAACCTCCGCCTCCCTGGTTCAAGTGATTCTCCTGCCTCAGCCTCCTGAGTAGCTGGGATTACATTGTTCCTGGCCAGAGGTCACCTCTGACCCCACTCCCACCTTCTGCCACTTACATACTTGTTGATATAAATATCACCTATTTTCTGGTCACTATCAGTCCTAAAACATTTGTCAACTTTGGCTGCTTTCCTAGAATAGACATTGGACTTGTCATTGCTTTTGCTCTATGAGTGACATCTTTAGCAAAAGCACCTCTTCTCCAACAGTATCTGCCAGCCAGCGCCTGGCAAGAATGGATAACTTGCAATGTTTCCTGTTGCGTAGGAATCGAGTATCAGATCTGCAAATGCTGAATGTGTCACAGGTGGAGGAACATTCTTCTGATGTACTCACAGCAAGTCACATGATACGGTGAAATACACGCGACTCAGAAGGAGGGCCAGGGGACCATGGGGCTGGGGTTTCCTCTCGTGTTTGTCGGGTGCAGGATTAGCTAAGGAATGACAGCCAGCAAGAAGAGGGTGAGGCTCCTAACATGTTGCAGCAATTCCTGCTGACCCCGATGTGCACCGGCAGGGTCCTTTGGAGAGTCAGTAATGATGAGGAAAAGGATCCCGTGGCTTTTACCAAAATATATGTTTCTTTTCTCCTCTGAGTTGTGGTGACATGTTTGCTAGCATCTTACTCTTTCCTGTCTATCAAAGCCGCCCTGACCATAAGCCAAGGCACTCACCAAATCCTGTTCCCCACACCTCTCCTTCCTCTCTAGGACTCATTAAGAAGGGAGCGCATAGGGTGTTGCTTTGTAAATACCTCATTTCGACTCACGATAAGCGGAGCAAAGCCAAGGGAAGCTGGAGGCAGAGGTCAAGGGAACAAAAGATCAGAAATCTTTGTCCATCACCACCAGGTCTACGATTACAAGATGCAGACCTCAGAATATGCAGTGCTTTCTCAGATATTCCTCTTCCTGAATATCTTTCCATCAATCATCCTATTTAATTCATCACCATGTTTGTTCATTCCTCCTTCTAAGTACCTCTGAAATGTGTCCACCCTCACCTTCCATCACCCCACTGAAATGACCACTACCTCATTGACGTTA
The DNA here is from genome assembly GCF_000951045.1 of Mandrillus leucophaeus. Classification (NCBI taxonomy): domain Eukaryota; kingdom Metazoa; phylum Chordata; class Mammalia; order Primates; family Cercopithecidae; genus Mandrillus; species Mandrillus leucophaeus. The sequence continues at coordinate 162,107 of NW_012103443.1, forward strand.
GATTGCTCTTAAGCTCCCCTCACACAACAGCCAGAGGGTGATATTGAAAAAGACAAATCTTTCTTGCTTAGGATAAAGACAAAATTGATCAAATCAATCTGTTCTATTGGGACCTACCCGCCTGCCCCTGCTATGCGCTCTAACCTCACTCCTTCAACAAGGCCATCAAGCCCCACAGGCTTTTCTCAATTCCTCTAATAAGCCAAACTCGTTCCTGCTTCAGGGCCTTTGCACATGTGGTACCCTGTGCTTGACCTACCCTCCTCCCAATGCCCTCCCTCCCATACTCAGCCAGTCACTTTAGTCACCACCTCCTCTTTGTGTGTCATTTTACTCCTCAAACTCCTCTCTCCTGGAACTCAATCACACTGAAGTTTTGAATTTATAGGAATGACTATTTGATGAACTCTCTTTCCCATAAGATTTATAAGCTCCCAGAGACAACATTTTATCTTTTATTTACCATTGTATTCCCAGCTCCTAATACTACGCCTGGCAATTGGGGCATGAGTAAATCTTTGTTGACTGAATAAAAAACAATTAACTTGGCTGAGTGCGGTGGTTCACGCCTGTAATCCCAGCACTTTGGGAGGCTGAGGCGGGCAGATCATGAGGTCAGGAGTTCGAGACTAGCCTGACCAACATGGTGAAACCCCATCTCTACTAAAAATTAAAAAATTAGCTGGGCGTGGTGGCATGCACCTGTAATCCCAGCTACTCAGGAGGCTGAGGCAGGAGAATCGCTTGAACCTGGGAGGCAGAGGTTGCAGTGAGCTGAGATCGAGCCACTGTACTCAGCCTGGGTGACAGAGCGAGAGTTTGTCTCTAAACAAATAAATAAATAAATAAAATAACTTTTGTGATTATCCTACCAGCAGAGGAGGATGGTATACAAAGGAAGTACACAGATGAGAGCCCTGGCTTCAAATCCTGACTCTGTCATCTGTTGGGTGATCTTGGACCAGTTGATTTACCTCTCTAAGCTTTAGTTTTCGCCTAAGTAAAATGGGTATAACCATATTTACATGAGGTTGTGAAGCTAAGAGATATTTGCCAACTGCGCACCCACTAGGTCCTTAGTGAACTACAGACATTGCCATCATTATTGTTACCATCCAATTTAGACAGATGGGGTGGAAAGTCTTCTGGGGAGGCCACAGGCTCCTCAGGAAGAGTGACAGATTACTCACACCCAAAAGGAAACAGATAGTAACATTTTTTATTAAATATTACAGTGGATCAAAAAGTACAAAATATCTCTTGCCTGCTATGTGATTGGGAAACTATTGGCACGTAATACAGTATCAAAAGCAGTAATAAGTACAATTTGGAAAACATACAAAATTGAGTGTTTATAGTTGGCTCAGCATTCTTCTGGTAGTGTTTAAACTAATGCAAAGGTTACTCAATAACCTCTCCATTGGGAAACTATATAATATCACTGGGCCATGTTGCTATATACAAATAATCACCTTACAGAGCATAGAGGTTACATAGCTGGAATCACCAAAAGTATACAATATTTACAACACAGGAAAGTTTAAAAAAGTATAAACAGCCAAGAGATTATGCTGCTATTCTTCAGACATATTTCAACCATGAGGAGACAGGCAGAATATCAAATACACTAACAGCCAACACTGGACTTTAAGTGCTCAAGATAATCATTGCAATGGTGTGGGTCTCACCAGGGCAAACTCATTCCCATTTCTCTTTAAAATTGGGACAAGAGTAAAACTAGACCAGATGGGACTTGGCTGACCACCACCCAATGTGACTTTGTGGGACGATAAGTGAAGAGAAATAAATGGTTCTCTTTGAAGGCACACTACATAAAATATTTTTTGTGGGACCACCTCGAAATTTCCATCAGACACACCAACACAGTGAAATACAGTACTTGAGAATTCATGCACCAGGTCAGAAAGTTGTAAAGTTAACATCGAGTTTTAACAAACCCTTTTGTATATGCCCTGATAAACAAGTGAACTTAAGAGCTTCTAGCTAGTAAATAAATCAGTCAGTCCTGTGGCAAATATTACAAGTTTGAATCACTTACTAGAAGAATACTTAATTCCGAAACTCGGTTGGGCCATTTTTATTTTTTTTTATCATGTGGAGTTGCCAAACATTAAACCAGAAGTTGCATGGAAAAGTTTTTTAAAAATATTATTTAGAATCTCCAAATCTCCAGTAAATCACAGACTTAGTGCATTTTGAATTGCAACATTTCTTGGAAGCCACACTCAGTAAATAGATTTATGACTCCACTGCCAATTTGATTCCACAGTTTCCTTTACAGAACTACCAATAACAAAGGTTTGATTGCACAAAGAAAGGCTTGTGCAATTCCATTCAATAATAAGGCCCCTTGAACTCAAACAATGCAAACAAAGCCTTATTTAAGACATTTTAAAACGTCGTTCTCAGCCAATGAAGAATTCAATGGTCTTTTTGAAAGATTTCCAAGATCTCTGTTCAGAGTTTTAAAACAAATAACACACTGCTTCTGTTGGGAATGCATACCCCCATTTCTCTTTATTTGTCCTGATGTTTTGCCGAGGGTATGAGCTTCCTCAGACAGAAACAGTGAGTCTCCTCTCGGAAGAGATGAGAAAAACAAAAGCTGGACTATGTTAACATTGTTTGAAATGGTGTGATCGAATTCCAACATGATGAAACCAGACTGAAATCATTGCAGTGGAAAAAACAAATGCCCCATATTCCAAATAGGTGAGCTCCACTGGGGACAGATGCCCCCCCTCCTTTTATTTTTTTGAGACGCGAACTCATAGAAACCACATATGATCTAGCCCATGTCTGCTGCAGAACCACCGAAGTTTCCTTTTTCTTCCATGTCCTCCGATTCTGTGACCATTCAATCTAGTGCAACTTTCTTATATGTGTCATGGCTAGCATCTTGCCAGCTGGAATTGAGATTTTTCCCCCCTCTAGCTTGTGCAATAGCAGGATAATCTGCACTCACACATTTATAATCTAAATTCTACTAGTCTATCTATGGTTCTATTAAATATATATATATATATTATTCCACAGGAAGGTAAATAATTAATTGAAGCAAATGGAACTCTTAACACTGGATCTCTACATTCTTTTGTTTCCACCTTTGGATATTAAGTATGTTACATTGAATATTTGGCTTCATATCATGGAGACATTTCAATACAAATGCACGGCATGCATGGCTTTGTTTAAGAGCCGCAGTTTCATTGTTATCAGTTTTGATTATTTTGCAGTCAAGTTACCTATTTAGAAGTTGAAAATTGTCATCGATTTTCCCAGAATTAAGTATCTCAGAGGTAAAAGACTTAGTTAGCTATGGTTCTAAAGTCTACTGGTAGTGTTGCGGGAGGGGCACAGTGGGCTGGGAGTTCATCCAAGCGGTCTTCAGCAGGGATGGGACTTGGGGAGAAAATCCACTCTCTGTATCCATTGACTTTTAATTAATACAGTTAGAAAATGTGTCCACCTTAATGTTACATCTCGGTAGCAAATGGAATACAGTGGCAAGAATGACAACGGACATTCTCCACATCTTTTCACTGCCTGAGCAGCTTGACCATTTACTTCCAACAATAAAAGAAACCAGAAAGTGGACTGTGTTGCCAGGTGGTTAAAAACATGACCCAAACCACCTTACAAGTTTGTGTGTGTGCACACACAAAACTCACACCCCACAAACCCAAAGAGGATGACTTTTCTTTTGAAAAGGCTAATCCAGTATGTCAGTTATCCTCAAAGATGTGGCCTGGGAGATTCTTCTTGGGAATGACAGGAAACCAACTGGATGAAAACAACGTGACTACTTATTACTCAAAAGACCGAGGCTAGAGAAGCTATCAGGACTGCAGCTGCTCCTCTTCTGGCCAGTTGAGCTCCATCCTCTTCCCAACCCCCTTTCCCAGATCATTTAAAGGAATCAGTGCCAACACCAATGTAAATCATTTTGGCTCCTGTTCTAATTTCTGAAATTCCTAAAATATCTGTGCAGCCCACAAATATGTCCTCTAGACTCTGTTGTTATTCGGCAGCTTGCTGCCAGTGAGGTTTTTGTTTTTATGATTCCTCTGGTATGTAGGACAGTTTCACAGCCTAGATAAGGTAAGTACAACGCTCAATATTTTCACAGAACCCAATACTTCAAAGCAAAGCATTTGGCTGGGTAAGCAGTGTATAAGCTCTTTCAACTATGCCATTTATGAGGAACAAAATCCTTAAGTTGCGGATCTACAAAGGAACGTTCTTTGCACTATTGTGTGCTTGACTGTTTCTTTTTCATTTGTTCCACTAGAATCAGTTGCTTCAATTTGTAAACAATAACTTTACCACCCAAAGCTGCTCAAAATCAGATGTGGAAAAATTACAAACACACATCAACAACTAGGACAGTCAGTCAGCCTCGAAAACAAAACAAAAACAAAAAGACCTGCAAACAAAAGCAATACCATTTAATAATAATAAAAAAAAAAAGAGACGAGAAGGAACTGGGAGAAAATGGAACTACCTGTATATAAATTAGGTGAGCAAACAGTGATACGGGTAGTTTTAAGAAGCAAATATATACAGTCAATTTAACAGTGTTTACTTCTCTGGATTGTTTAATAGTGTCAAAATGAAAGATCTATTGAAGTTTCACTATACATTGCATTGACTGAACCTTGGAGAGTTTTATGAAAAAGAGGGGCATCCCTTGGCATCTATTTGCCAGTCTTCCTTGCCCGTTCCTTTGAAATGCCTGCCTCTTATTTGCCCAGATTGTTTCCTGACCATCCGAACTCAGATGGGGTCCTCTAAGTTCTTCCTGGATATTCACAAATCCCTTCACAAGGCCCACGTGCGAAGTGAATGATCTGGAGGTGCCTGGGCATCTGTGTTGGAAGGGAGTCAAGACTGACCAGCCAAGGCTAGAGCTGTCCCACAAAAATCAGGCATGTTCACCTCCCCTTTGGGCCCCTAAAGCTGGGACTGATCGTAGCCTCAGATTAGAAGAAATACTGCCTTCTAACTCTATAAGCCAGCACTCCCGGGTAAGGAGTGAAGCTCTGTTGGCCATGCCGCTTTGGACTGCTGGGCAGAGCTGAGCCTACAGTTTTGTACTGGGGTGCACGGATGACAGCTGGGAAGATGGAAAGGCAGCTTGAGGATTTATAGCAGCTAAAGGGTAAATGCTGTTATGCAAAAGGTCCCCATATGAACTTCCTACAGGTGTAGCCGCAGCCAAGTGTCTGTACAGCTGCTGAGAATTTGTCGGTGATGTAAAAATTCCTCTTTGCATCACAAGCGAGTGGAAAGCCAGGGGCTGCATGAGCGGAGAAAGCACAGTCTGGTTTTTCAAGTACTGCAGAGAATGAGAATACCCAGCCGGGAGCCTGGAGTTGAGGCCCGAGTTACACAGGCTCCCGGAATACAGACCTGGGAAGATAGGGGAGGAGAGGGGAAGCTTGTGGCCTTCTGATGCGCCCCCGGAATGCCCACCGTGCGCTGCCTTGCTGCCTTCACTCTCCTGCTCAGAGGCCTTCTCCTTCCCAGAGACCTCCTTGGAGGGGTCTAAGGGGGACACTGCCCGGGCCTTTTTCCCTGCAATCACAAGGTCCAAATCCTCCAGGCTGCGCTTGATTGGCCGCGCCGCCCCAATGTTCTGCGGGCTCATTTTCCGGTGCAGGATTGGGTGGACCATGCCTTCCATCTTCCTGAAATTCTCCAGTCTCACATGGTGAGGTTTTCCTGATCTTGAAAGTGATTCAGGATATTTTTTAGGGCCCGACATGGTCATGGGTGATACCCGACAGGCTTTGGGGTGACAGTCTCGACTCTGGCTGCCTAAGACCTGGAACTGGGAGACGCCTTTGCTCTCCTGGGGCCCTGTGGTGGAGTGAGCCAGGCCCAGGACCTTGCCGGTAGGTTTGTGCGGGTTCTTGGGAAGGCTCAGATCTGTAGGCTGATCATCCGTAGGGGCTTCTGCTGCCGCCGACTTTTTGTCTTGCAGGTGCAGGGACGTGAGATAATTTACATGGAGTTTTTCTTGGTGTCTGTGGGAAGGAAAAGAACTGTTTTCCGATTCCCTGTACATGTCCCTGGAAGGGTATTTGGATGTCTGTTCATTATGAAGATGGTGCTCGGTGTGTCTGTAGAGGCTATGGAGATGAGGGGACGAGTAGAAGTCGGCCAGGAAGCTAGGCATGTGGGAATGGGGAAGGGCCCTTTTCTCTAAGAGTTTATCCTTGCCCTCGTGAATTTCTTGCTTCAGCACATAGGAGTCAGCAAGGGGGTTAAGGTGATGCTTGGAGAAGTTGCAGCGGTGGGGATCTGATCGACTCAGTTTCTCATGCTTAAAGATGTCATTGATGGTCTTTCTCTCTTCCGAGGGCTTGCTTCTGAAACTCTGGACGTGCTGAATCACCGATGGCCGGCTGACCGCCATATGGTCAGTGCTTTGGCCATGGTGGGCTTGGGACAAACTGGAGCACAAGTCATCCCTAGCAATCAGTTTCTTTTTGCTGATCAAAGGGGGTGGGGAGCCATAAGGGTAGCTACTGGAGAGGCTGGCCCCACTCACTTGGGACAAAAGCTTTTTCTTGGCCAGCGGGGACATGATGCCTGGGTTGCCCCTAGAGTACAGCAGGGGTGTGTAATTAAGTCCATGGTTCTCGTTCATGGGCCCAGTCAGGTCTTTGTCTTTGAACATGTCAAACGACTGGACCACAAGGACCTTTGGGGTCTGCTTGAGCGCATTATGGATGTCGTCACTGCCCAGCTGGTCCACCTTCACGGTGCAGTTGGCGATGTAATCCGCCATGGCGGGCAGTTTGTCATCCTCCGTCTCATTCTGGTTTGCCAGCGGTGGCTGTGCGGTGGGGAAGCTGGGGAAGGATGCTTCTTGCGGTTCATTTTCAGGGCTCTCTGTAAAACAACACAGTTTGGATTCTTGTTTTGAGTCCACCAGGGCACTAGGAGAGGTGAGTGGCTGTTTGTTGGCCCCAGGGACCAAGGCTGAATCTTTTTCCGGGGCCAGAGGAGCACTTGGGAGTGGAGGTGTGGGCCCCTTCTCTCCTGCCTCCTCTGCCACCTTCTCACTGTTGGAACCTTGGTCTGTTTCGTTGTCCTTCTCTGGGTCTACTCTGGACGCCAGGGGCCTCGCTGAAAATTCCTGATACCCTTCTATTTTTTTCTTCATGTCTGCTGCTGGGATAGGCTCAGGGATGCTTTTCTGGCTTAAAGTCTCTTGTTCTTTTTCTTGCTCTGATGAAACCTGGTAACATATTTCAAAAGACAGTCAGAAGAAAACCAAACACACTGACACGTTTTGCTATGAAATGAAATATTCCACACAGCAGTTTTACTTGAAAACAGGCTTGTCAATCAGCTCATGAAGTTTCTGTAAAGCTTTATTACTCCCCAATCATGGCTCTAAACAAAGAAATCTAAATTACACAAACATTAGGGGAAATATGCATATTCGCTTCAGTCCCTTATGAGACACCTATCAAAATAGCAGTGTTATGTACTGATGGTATACAATCATATCACTCCTTGATTCTAATATATAGTTTAATTCTAAGGTTGTCTTCTTGTCAGATCAGTCAATTATCCAAATGGGTTTTAAATTACATGTTGTGTTTTATGATACTCCTGAGAAAGATTTTTTTAAAGCATTTCTCTTTCAAAAATTCAACCAACCCCATGTTAACAACAAACAATGAACCTATTGCAACTCCTTGCTTTTCTTTAAGAGGGCAAACCCCTTCCCAATGTATTCAATATGACGTACTGAAGATTAGCAATGCGTAAGTGTTAATAATTTCTACTCAGGCCAGATGACATGCAGATAATGCTAAAATATTGACAAAGTATGAAGATTTCTTGGCAGCCTGTCTACCTGAGGGACAGAGGAGACTAAGTCCTTCTAGGTTGAAGCAAACTACATTTCTATTAAAGCCCAAAATGAAGTTGTCAAAATTTAGACGGTCTGTGCCACCACAAATATATATAGCTTTGCTGTTCAATGAAATAAATTATAGTCAATGAGACTCCTTATGTGACCCTACTGACAGAAGTTGTGGGTACCAATTCGATCCATCTGCATTATGTAGCCATGTAAACTTTGACCTTAAGAGGTCATTTTAACTTTCTATCTGTGACCCAGCTGACTGACAAGCCCTTTCAAAACTGCTGTCATTCTGCCCTGACATGTCTTAGCAGAGCAGTCACAAAACAGTTGTACTGAGCTGGTCTTTTCCCCCTCCTTTTTCCATCTCATCCCTTGAACTTTGTTCTTCTCTGTTAAGAAAAGAGGTGCCTGTAATCTCAGCACTTACGGAGGCCGAGGTGGGCGGATCACCTGAGGTCAGGAGTTCAAGACCAGTGTGGTCCACATAGTGAAACCTCATCTCTAGTAAAAAACCAAAAATTAGCTGGGCGTGGTGGTGGGCGCCTGTAATCTCAACTACTCAGGAGGCTGAGGCAGGAGAATCGCTTGAACTCCAGAGGTGGAGGATGCAGTGAGCCGAGATCATGCCATTGCACTCCAGCTTGGGCAACAAGGGTGAAACTCTCTCAAAACAAAGAAAGAAAGAAAGAAAGGAAAAGAAAGAAAGAAAGAGAGAAAGAGAGAGAGAGAGAAGTGTCTGCTACATTAACATCTTTGGGTAAGATTGAGGATGCTGGTTTAGGAATACGTGGTAACAAAAGTTTTAAGAAATCACACCTATTTCATAGGTGTGTTTCCTCAAATCCTTTAAAAAAACCCCTGAATTTTAGGGATGTGTTATACCTAAGAGTCTTTGCTTATCATCATTATTTTTCTTTATTTTTGTACTAGTAGCTGGCTTTTCCAGTACAAATATCATTTCTTGTTCTACATTAATAATCATCATTGGTCTCTTGAGCTTATATATAACATAAAAATACAGAAAAATGAGTATGGCAAGGGAAAAAGGCAAATTGCTTCTAATTGTTAGTTTCTTATGGGGCTATAGTTTGAGGCAGGGCAATGGGGGATACTCAGTCCCATTGAAGTTTCTATGATGTAGACCTGCAGTTATATTGCAGTCCCATGCTTCGGGCTGTAAAACAGGTTTAGGAAGTCTTTGAAAGCTAGGAAGAAAAAAGTAAAGGACTTTTTTTCTAGGAAGACATTTTACGATCTGCTTAGTATGTTAAATGTTAGCTTCCCACCATGCAACTTGCAATCCCATTATCTGAATATAGTGGATTCAACTAGAGGGAATTTATCACCCTTTCTATCTCCACTGAGTTCACTGCTTCATATTGAAAACACCAAAAAGTAAAAGCAATGAAAACAATAAAATCCAAACCAAAAACTTCAAATAGCGTTAATGAGAAGAAATACACCTGGCTAATAACATGGTTCTATGTTGCAGGTGGGAAGTGATTCGTATTACAAGGTCAGCCTTGGAGAGAGTGGAAGATTCCATGAGGTTTAGATAACCTCGTCATGACAACCTTTGAAACTTGAGACACTTACAGCTCCCTGAAGGGAACAGTTGTGGCCTATAGGAAACAGAAAGCCTAACAGCTTTAAGGGTTTCTATGGACTCCAGGGAGTAAGGCTCCACTCTTGGGAATGGTCATCTCCCAAGCTGACAGGCTCAGTGCATAGGCTAAGGATTCCTCCTACCATTCACAAACCAACCATTTCAAACTGAATCCCCAAAGTGGAGACATTCAAGGGTCAGCTGTCCCCTTGGTCCTCAGTCTGTCCCCTAGTGCTTTGTGTACATATGGCAGCTAATAGAACACACTCATCTGAAACCCTATAATAAATCACCAGGCCAAAAGTATCAAGGGAAAATGGAATGTAAGCATGCACTTGGAATTTCCTTGCTTTTGGCCATTTATGTTCCAAGTTTGCAGATGTTGAGAAATCTGCATCATCTGGCCAGGGACAGTGGCTCACACCTGTAATCCCAGCACGTTGGGAGGCCAACGAAGGTGGATCATTTGAGGTCAGGAGTTCGAGACCAGCCTGCCCAACATAGTGAAACGCCGTCTCTACTAAAGATACAACAATATTAGCAGGGCGTGGTGGCGTATGCCTGTAGTCCTAGCTACTCAGGAGGCTGAGGCAGGAGATCACTTGAACCTGGGAGGCGGAGGTTGCAGTGAACTGAGATCACACCACTGCACTCCAGCCTGGGCAACAGAGAGAGACTCTGTCTCAAAAAAAAAAAAAAAAAAAAAAAATCTGCATCATCTTCCTCCTCCCCCTTTTTAGTTACTAGAGCTTAAAATAATTATGAAACTTAATAAAAACAAAAAACATAAATTTCTCCTTTTGGTATCAATACTATTATCTTATGTAAGAGTCAGTTGGGTAAGTTGATGTCTAGATGGGAGGTTGGTGCGTGTTGTACATGTGTGATTTAAACCAGTGTTTAATTATGAAGCCTTTTATGTGTTCATTATAAACCTGATTTTTTAGGGGGTATTTAATATCAGCACCAAAATTCCCTCTGGGGTTGAATCCTAGAACATACTGTCTCCAAATGCGGCTAAGGTTTTTTTTTTTTTTTTTTTTTAATGGGCAGCAACGTGTTTTATTATTCATGTTGAAACAGAGCCCAGATCAGCCTACAAGACTGGCTGTATGCTGGCGGTAATGGCTTCTACCAAAAGGCTGTTAGGGGCTGTGGGTGGCTGGGGCTTGTTTTAAAAAGTTCAGAAACTACCTGTTAACATGAAAAATAATAGTGGTTTCAGAGGAACCATTTCAAAATTCCCCTATAAATAATATGCACTTAAGATTTTTCTTTTTTTCTTTTCTTTTTTTTTTTTTTTGAGATGCAATCTCGCACTGTCACCCAGGCTGGAGTTCAGTGGCGAGATCTCGGGTCACTGCAACCTCCGCCTCCCAGGTTCACGCCATTCCGCTGCCTCAGCCTCCCGAGTAGCTGGGACTACCGGTGCCCGCCACCATGCCCAGCTAATTTTTTGTATTTTTAGTAGAGACGGGGTTTCACTGTATTAGCCAGGATGCTCTTGATCTCCTGACCTCATGATCCGCCTGCCTCGGCCTCCCAAAGTGCTGGGATTACAAGCGTGAGCCACCACGCCCCGGCCACGCTTAAGATTTTCCTAAATTGGTCTCAACCCAAGGCTGTTGCATAGAAATCAATTATGGGAGACAAACACATCTCTGAAGTTTTCAGGAGAGTCTTGCAGAGCTACAGCACCACGGTTCCAACGTCCCTCTTTCCTAGATCCCCAAACCATTTTTTTTGAGACATGGTCTTACTCTTGTCTCCTAGGCAAGAGTGCAGTGGTATAATCACGGCTCACTGCAGCCTTTACCTCCCAGGGCTCAGGTTATCCTCCCACCTCAGCCTCTCGAGTAGCTGGGACCACAGCGGGTCATCACCATGCCTAATATTTGGTTTTTTGGTTTTTTTTTTTTTTGACATGGGGTCTCGCTCTGTCGCCCAGGCTGGAGTGCAGGGGTGCGACCTCTGCTCACTACAAGCTCTGCCTCCCAGCTTCACGCCATTCTCCTGCCTCAGCCTCCTGAGTAGCTGGGACTACAGGCGCCCGCCACCATGCTCGGCTAATTTTTTGTATTTTTAGTAGAGACGGGGTTTCACTGTGTTAGCCAGGATGGTCTCCATCTCCTGACCTTGTGATCCGCCCACCTTGGCCTCCCAAAATGCTGGGATTACAGGCCTGAGCTTTGTTTGTAGAGATTGGGTTTCACCATGTTGCCCAGGCTCTTCTCGAATTCTTGGGCTCATGCAATCCACCTGCCTTGGCCTCCCAGAGTGCTAGGATTACAGGTGTGAGCTACCGTGTCCAGCCCCAAAATATGTTTTAAAGTCACACCAGCACCTCAGATAGACTGACTGTGGAATGGCCAAGAAGCCATGTTTTCACAGTAAAATTCTTTGATGTTAGTATAGCTCTGGCTCCTTCTCTCTCAGAGCCTGAGCATTTGCTATCAGTTTTCTACAGGATGTTTGCATCTTTCTAGAATCTATTCCTGGGCTATCCCATTCAATACTAGGCACTGCATTTCAACTCAGCAAGCTGAAAGGTTTTCAGGAATTGGGGAACTATGAGGCGAACTGTGAAGCTCAGATTTCTTGGCTTCTTCATCAAGCCGTCCAACTGTGCAGGGACACAACTGTGTACTCAGGGCTCCAGAAGGACCTCGAGGCAGCACATGTCTTTCAGAGGTACTTCTGGAACAAAGCAACTCACCTCTGCGGCATCCTGGGGCTTTGGGGCATTTTCTTTTTCTTTCTTGCTTTTAGGTATTTCATGTTTGATGCGTTTGGTTCCAGATACTTTTGCTTTATTCTCATTTTCCTGTGAACTGTTCTCCTGTTTCCGAGGTTTGATTGGAGGCAGGGGCTTATCTTCTTCTCCTTTAATAAACCTTTCATATGGTAGGATTAATCTAAAAGGTTAACAGAAGAGATGATGGGTCAGTTGAGTAATTCCAGTAGCATCAATGCTATGGGGGTTTATTTTCTCAATATAAACAAATTATTAAATGACTTCATCTCCAATGACACTGCTATACTTCTATAAACTTACTCCACACTTTAGTGTTCTGCTTCCTTGGTCAAAATCAGTACCTGGCAACTTTTTTTTTTTTTTTTTTTTGAGACGGAGTCTCGCTCAGTCGCCCAGACTGGAGTGCAGTGGCCCAATCTCAGCTCACTGCAAGCTCCGCCTCCCGGGTTCCCGCCATTCTCCTGCCTCAGCCTCCCGAGTAACTGGGACTACAGGCGCCCGCCACCACGCCCGGCTAATTTTTTTGTATTTTTAGGGGAGATGGGGTTTCACCGTGTTAGCCAGGATGGTCTCGATCTTCTGACCTCGTGATCTGCCCGCCTCGGCTGCCCAAAGTGCTGGGATTACAGGCGTGAGCCAGCTTGCATGGCCTGTACCTGGTAACTTAATACTTCTCAGTAAGACCTCTTTTTGGTTTTGTGCGTCTATAGACCAAGATACCAATGGAAGCATCTAACATTAACAATATCATCATCACTCCCCATGGCACCTGGCTAAGTGCTAACAAAACTGCAACAATAATGCTAGCTGCTTTACCAGTCCATCAACAACTATTTATTGAGCACATACTATCGGCAGTGTTCTAGACACTGAGACACAGCTGTGAACCAAACATTCAAAGCTTCTGAGCTCATGAAGCTTATATTCTCATAGGTACTACCATGTGCCAGGTACATTTAAAGATGATTTTATGTAAACTCCACAATATCCCTATGGCGTATTATTATTATTCTCTTTTTAACATATGAGGCAACTGAAACCTAAAAAAGGTTAAACAGTTTGCCTGAGAGTCATACCATTTGTTAGAGGTGAGATTTGAACCTAGTACTGCCCATCTGAAAAGGTTTTATCTTCATTCATGTCAAGACAGAGATGAAACATCTAAGATAAAAAGGTCAATGACAGGCAAGCACAGCATGGCCAAGGGACAGTTTAGTCTTATCCCACAGCTCTGAGTGGGGCAGGGGACTCCACTAGGAGCTCTGTTTTAGGGTGCTAAGTAAAACACAGCCCCAGCGAGAAGGAAGGCAGACAGACTATGCAAGCCACAAAAACCAGAGGGTTGAAAATTTCAAGCGTTTTAATTATATAACTTTTTAAACAAACTGCATAGAATTGCTCTAAAAAGAGAAACATCAAACAGCTCTAGTTTTAATCTGTTTTCCCTTTGCGATGCAGCTCTTTATCTGAAAGGGAAAAATAGCTGATGTAATTAAAAGGGATGGATTGCATTACAATCTCAGTTTCAACTTCAGTGATTAAAGTTTTTATAATGCATTTGGTATGATTAATGACTCACTGTGGGATTAATATAAGACTCAGCCTTAAAAATATGAACTTTAATACAGCAAACATAATTTGTTTTAAATAAGACAAGTTGACTCAATGAAGAACATGTACTTGGCTTATAAACATAGTAAGTCTGTTGAAATACTGGAGATCCTCATTATTTTTAAACTAAGATTCCCAGGCAAAAACTTCCTTGGTCTGGATATTGGTGTGCTATCCTAAAATTGGTTTCTATCTGTGTTATTTGGATCTCAACTTCTTAACCATACGTGATTGTTCAGGTTTGACAGTACAGATGTGGGGACATTTGTGATCCTCATATTTTACTCTTTAATAAAATACCGGTAAAATTATGGGAAAATCAGATCCCAATTTATAGCATATTAGAAACAAAATTCATTTACTGAGCATGCTTGGACAAGGTATGAGCAAGGAGGCGTGAATACTACTTTGGAGCCCTACATCTGGCAGTTGGCCAGCCATGAAGATCAACAGAGCCCATGGGGAATAGCGATCTTCAGATCCCATTACAAACTGAGTTTAAACATGTTACAGCTGCTAAAACTGGAAACTGCCCTCCCTATGCAGACTTACTAAAATAATATATGGCTGCCAAATACCTGCTTCCCACTGTAATATTACAGTTAATGTTTATATAATAAAAAGCATAACTAAGCAGAAAAAGAGAGAAAAAAGCAATCCTGCTCATACTTGAATTTATTCTATCTCATCTGTGAAGTCCCCAACATTCCCCCCAATTCCCTTTTTCTGCCTGGTTCTGCCAGGGACTTTATCCTCTTCAATATTGGCAGGTTGGGGATTTTTGTCCGGGAGCAAAATGCATTGAATATTTTAAACTGAAAAGATAGTTTAAATTGACTTTAATGAAAACATATTTTATTGTTGGGACAGATAGGTTTGTTTTACTTTTGTTTTGTTGCCATGGGAACTCAAAGAGCACTGAAGTCTGGGTATTCCAATGATTGCAATTTGCTGGTACCACCCTTCCCCCAACTTCATTTTCTGATGGAGATGGTGACACCACGAGGGACCCTCTTTACTGAGAAGAATGACAGTATTACCTCTGAGTGTGGGGAGGGGGAGGAGGGAAAGCAGAGAACTGGCTAGGAGAGACACCCCAGGGACCCTGCAAGGACCCCTCACTCTGGGTTCTGAGAGCCTTGGGCCAGCCTGGCTCTCTAGATGGGTGCTAAGGAGACTTTAATTTCCTTTTCTAATTTTGCAAGTTCACAAAGCAGGGCACCATTTTCATTTCAGTTCCTTTTTTTTTTTTTTTTCATGTTTTCTTTCCTTTTTTTTCTTTTCTCCCCTTCACTCAACTCAGCAGCTGGCTGGCTGACAGCAGTAAAAAATACATTTCACTTTGCTGGTCAAAGGCCTAAAGCCAGAAGCAGGAAATCTGGAATTAAATGTTTCTTGTATCTGGAAAGAGGCATGACTAAGGTAAAACTGAATCCAAACACAAGCCCTGCTTGTTCAAGGCTTCCAGAGAGAGTATATGAGAGTGTGTGAGTGTGTGTGTGTGTGAGAGAGAGAGAGTGTATGTATGTGTAAAGGTCAGTTGAGTGTTTTTTCCCCCCCTTCTAAATCATTGAAAGATAATTATAGTGGCTTGGGGGGAAAAAAAAGGCTCCTAAAATAAAACAAGCAAGGCAGAAGCTAAAAGGAAGCAAGTAGAAATATGACCAGCTAAGCTTTGAAGAACAGGGCACGGTCTCGCACGGCACACAATCGCTGCTTCATATAGTGATTTCCGTTTGGTGCAATTTTCACTGAATGTTTTTTCAGTTATCCTGTCATGGTACAACACAATTACCCCACAGGATATGATCTTATCATATGATTATTAGAAGTTTTTATAGTACAAGAGGACAAAAGCTATTATAGCTTTCTGAACATTTAAACGTTCAGTGTACATGTGGTACCATTAAACACAGGTTAGCCTTAGATTAGGTCAACATTGCCTTATGTAGAAAGCTGAGTAGGTTTGTATTATATAAAGAATTTAGTAAAACGCACCATGCCTATGCCTTGAGGATGATTATTTCTCAAATAGTTGTAGCACAGCAAAGATTTTATCAGTTTCTAACTGTACAGATAAAAGCAAACATGCACTCCAGCCCCCAAGAATTCATTACACAGGAGAAATAGTTTCAATGGACTGCAACTCTAAAAATGGGTGTTGGCTTTTAGGTAGGTGGAAGTAATGGGGAAGAGAAGCAATATATTCATTAGAAAATCCAGAGAGATTTTCCTCTTCCTGATCTACATCTAGTCTGGGGATTGAAAGCTGGACAGATAAATGGGCCTTTATTATTATCCAGATTTCACATTTCAGATTAGCAAAATGCTTATTTATGATGCCCTTAATGGATCTGAAATAGGTAAGCCATTATGTATTAAAAAATAACATCTTTCCATAGGCATAAGATTTGTAGCAGCATGGGATTTTATTTTTCCCTAGGAATAATACAAGAATAACATTTTCCACCCCAAAGCAGAAACAGTAGGGGGGCCTTTTGCTATCACGGAGATTCTTATTAAATTCAGTCACTGTGAAAAGCAAGATTTTTTTTCCCCCTCCTCATTCTTCTTTCTTAAAAAAAGGACTTAAAAATCAACCCAAGTTAAAATTAACAAATCAATAGCATTATAACCTTGATTTATTAGCATCTGAGCCACTAAATTATCATCATACATAAAATTGCTGGTTTGAAAAGATTTCGGCTTTGCTAAATCTCAAGTTAAATAATGGTGCTCAGTATACTAGGTTTTTAGATCTGCCTCATCTGATATTATGAAAAATTCAATACATTTCTCTACAGCAGAAGTCAGGGGTCAGCAAATCTATTACTGTAATGTAAGTAATCTGGCAACCTGCCAACTCTTTCTCCCTTTTATTATTATTATTTTTTAAACACTAAGGCAGATAATTTTATATTTACAAAGTCTAAAATCCTCCAGGGCCTTGCCTCTCTTTCTCAACAAAAAGCAGTAGCCTTGCATTAGAGAAGTGTATATCACACATGTCCTCATCATTTGCATTTTGTACAAAAGAAGAAAAGACCCTTCATCTTTATTACACAACATTCCCTTCCCTCCCCCTCAGAAGCAGAGGAAAAATAATGTCAAACCTCATCTGAACAAGTAACCACTAATGTCTCCTCTGCTGATTAATGCTTGCATGGAATGACCGAACTTTTGGGTCAAAATATTTAGCAAACAGTACTTAATAGGAAAAATGAGAATCCGTCTATTTACAGAGCTTGAAAAATGGTATTACAATAATGTCTGGAACTGATTGAATCTAGAGAGTGGGGGCAAGAAGTGGTGAACCTTCAGGGTTGTATTTGAATCCCAAAGTCACCCCAGTTACTACATAGGCACTTTCATGGTATCAAATCAGTGAGAAATTCTAGACCTAAAGGTTTGCTGGTGTCCTTGGAGCAGAGTATTTTCTAGGGGCAGAGGGAAATAACACTGGCGCATGTCAGGTCAAAGATGCCACTACTGGCCAAGCGTGGTGGCTCATGCCTGTAATCCCAGCACTTTGGGCAGGCCGAGGCAGGTGGATCACTTGGGGTCAGGAGTTCGAGACCAGCCCATTTCTACTAAAAATACAATAATTAGCCAGGCATGGTGGTACGTGCCCGTAATCCCAGCTACTCGGGAGGCTGAGGAAGGAGAATCACTTGAACCCTAGTGGCAGAGGTAAAAGTGAGCCGAGATCGTGCCACTGCACTCCAGCCTGGGTGACAGAGTAAGACTCTGTCTCAAAAAAAAAAAAAAAAAAAAAAGGGTACTACTACTCTAGTACTATTAGGCTTTTTTTGTAGTAACAACAAAATGACATATTGGTTCAACTGGGACTTCAGACCTGATCTCACCCCAAATGGAGTCATTACACCTCTGAGTTGATTCCAGGCTTGATAAATTTCTATGACTTGGCCAGACATTTCCCTTTGCAGCCAGAAATTGAAAATACAACTTCACTGTGAAGTATGGGAAGGAATCTTTCACCAAATATGGAGCCAACAGAAGGTGTGTTTTTCCTTTCGGAAGATGAGGTACACATGCTTGTTACAGTTCCAATAAGCATAGAGAGTTTTTCTAATCTCACATACTGTTCACCTCTCAGGTGCTAGACCATGATAATAAAAGTGGAAGAAGAGCTTTTGGGGGTAGGGAACCAAACCAACAGCCAAAGACACAAATGTGCTATGTAAATGAGCAGAGAAATGAGACTGTTTCCTTGGTGGGCATAACCTCGATTGAGCACACTAGCTACAGTGATGCTTTGTTCCTGTTCTTTTAACAGCTAAGCTCCATCTGAGAGAGACGTGAGCCACAGATGAAGATCTCCATTTTATAATGCGAGCTTCAGTGGAGCAGAAAAAATAGCGTGCCGAGTGTGACAAGCTCTCCCCATAACCAAGAGAGCTGAGAAAGAGGCCTCCAGTGTCACCTCCCCACAAGCAAGCATGTGAACTCAAAGTCTGGGGCACCAAACCACGGACTAAGAAGCCACCCTGACATGAAGAACGAACCTACAGCGGGGCCCATCTGAGCCAACAAAATGGCAGCAGAGTGCAACACAGAGTCTGTGTGAAAGACTCACCCTGCCCAAGAGCCACCAAAGCCAAACTGCCCCACATACTTTAAAAATGAAGTACGTCTAACTAGCATCACCTGTATTCTATGCTAAGACACCTAAAATCTATGGAGTCCACTATTAACAACGATGAAATATATCCATGTGTCACCACAAAATGTCTCTTTTCTGGGAAAATGATCTGCTCACAGGGGCTTCATTACCTACTCAACAGGCAGCAGATGGACAAGAAAACTGTTTGAAGGCTTTAATGCTCTCTCCATTGGCCCCTGGAAGCGGTGGGAGAGTTGTTTCTTAGGCCCACTGATAGGATTCTGATACCTCCCTCTGTGGTCCCAGAGTGTGTATGACCCTAAATGAAAAGAAGAAAGGAAGGTACGTGGTACCGAACACAGCAAGGTGATGGCTCGGCTCCCATAAAGGCGTGTCAGTGTGAGAGAGTCAGCTCAAAGATGACAGCTTTCCTGAACTGGAGTTACATGGATTTCAGGGGACTGCGTTAGAAGCAAGGTGGGAAGGTAGAGAAACCTCATTCGGGTCATTCATATATATTGATTAGGCATTATAATATTAACAGCCACCACCATGCATTACGTTCTTATTAATACCAGGCCCTCTGAGTGCTTTAATTTCAACCATTACAATAAAAGAAATATCTACAGATATATTATTTTATCTCATTTTATGGATGACAAAACTGACATTCAGAGCTAAATGATTAAGTGACTTGTCAATAGCACACAGCTGTTTAGTGTCACAATTTGAGTTCAGCCACCAAACTGCCTGCCTCTGCTAGTCCAGCTGTCTTCATCTCAACAAGCTGGCTGTGCACCTTCATACACAGACGTATCAACACGGAGACGTACCAACACAGAGGAGATATTGAAAGATCACTCCTGCGTGGGTTAAGTGAATTCCTAGCTCCTAAGGAGTCACCTGAGAAACTGGAGTGAGCATTCTCCTTTTCTCGGGGGCAACAGGCCTATAAAATACATATGTGGCCATTCCACAAAGGTTCAACCTCCTACATCAGAAGAAGCCCTATGGCTTGGGCACTGGGCAACTACTCTTACAATATGCTACAATAACCATGCCATAGCTCTTCAGAAGGTAGTGATACTAGTTGGATCATGCCCAACTTAATATTGGATGGTAAAAGAAATTCGAGAATCATATCCTCCATGAATTCCACCCTCTAGGACTTAGTCCTACCAAGCCCAAGCTTCCCATGGTCTCCCTAATAAAGCTCCTTTGGGGCTTTCTATAATGTCTCCATGCCACATGTTAAGAGTGTCTAGACTGGTGTTATTCCTATGCCTTTCAAATGACAACCACATTGAAGAAAGTTGGAATGGGCTTAAGGAAGGCTGATGTTATGTTCCCAGCGATTAAAATGCATGCTTGTAACAGTGAACACAGACCATGCATGGTGCCTCGCCCACTACAATGCCAGCCAGCAACGATTGCAGCAATTACTCTTCTCAATGAAAAAAACCCAGTGACTTCAGAATTGAGTTGTATGGACCCATTTCAAGGGCAGATGAACATTATTTCAAGAATAATAAACCCAATACTGTTTTGTTTGGAGACAGAGTCTCATGCAATCACGGCTTACTGCAGCCTTGACTTCCTGGACTCAGATGATCTTCCCACCTCAACCTCCTGTATAGATGGGACTACAGGTGTGCATCACCGCACCTGGCTATTTTTTTCTATTTTTAGTAGAGATAGTGTATCACCATGTTGCCCAGGCTGGTTTCAAACTCCTAGGTACAAGCAATCTGCCCACCTTGGCCTCCCAAAGTGCTGGGATTACAGGGTAAGCCACTAGGCCCAGCCAACATGGCAGTGTTTTCAATGGGATGTGCACCCCGCAAATGATGGAAGGCAGTGTCAAAATGTAAAAACAGGCAAACAACTATTGCATTTAAGCCCCATGCATGTTAGATCCTACTGGTTCCAGAACTTCTGAAATGTTCAACAATTCTCCCACAACATTTATTATTTTGGTGAAACTTTGTAGTAACTTACACAAAAACAAAATGTTCCAAGAGGGTTTCAGTGCAAGAGTTAAGAATATACTTTAATGGTAAACAATTACATTCTTCCGTCATATGATACTTTTTTTCCCTTTTCTTTTTTGGAAACATGCTTTCTGAATTTTCAATAGTTTCTTTGTGAAGGCATCTGTTACTCACATAATTGAAATGATGTTTGTGCAGTGGCATGCTTGAGAGTACAGTTATTTAATCTTAATGATAAAACCCTGAGGACAGAAAATCCTAAGTAGAAACCTTTTGCTATTTATCAAAAAGAAAAGGGCTAAGACACCTAATCTATTCTCAAATTTAAATTCACGCTTGATGAAAACTATCAATAAAACATGGAACTTGCAAAGTTTCTTAAATACTAAGTTAGGTTCAAAGGGTGGGATGGAGGAAGTAGGATAAAAACAAAAATGAGACAATAAAGGAGCTCAACAAAGAAAAACTGCTGTTTGGCAAGCTTTTTTTGGGGGGGGGGCGGGGTCAAACAAAGAACTCGCTGTAGTTTACAGCATGACATACACACTTGATTAGTTTGTGCCTGAGGGTGTTTTTACACTGAACAGTGTAAACTCTAACTTCTATTAATTACAACTTGCATTTAGAGGCAAATTTAAGAATTTTTAAGTAGAGATTTTTTTCAAAGGCTGTTGTTTATTTTTTTAAAATAGAAACCAGTTTTTCTACTCCAGGGTCTGGCTAGAGTTTTGTTTTCCTTTTTAAAAGTTTCTTGAAATATCCAGGCATTGGAAAGTTATCAGAGCATTTTAGGCATGCTGAGTGATACGGAGTATGAGGCTCTTG
This sequence comes from Mandrillus leucophaeus, assembly GCF_000951045.1. Taxonomy (NCBI): domain Eukaryota; kingdom Metazoa; phylum Chordata; class Mammalia; order Primates; family Cercopithecidae; genus Mandrillus; species Mandrillus leucophaeus. The sequence goes on from NW_012103443.1 coordinate 183,428, forward strand.
TGTATGAAATTACCTGACTGTCCTTGGGAGAGAAATTCTTTACAGATGACAAGCAGCAGCTACTCTGGGTGTAGGGTGTTTGCACTGACCTGATTCAGAGCCCTGTGAGAACAAGCTTGGTGGGGTGTAGATGGAAGAGAAGCTGTACAACTTCAGTCAACCTAACTCTGGGCAACTTGTTTTCAGTTTCCTGGGCTTCTGGTTGTTGATAAGGGCTAGGATGCCTTCTGTGGGTTTAGGGAGATGAGAGTGGCAGGGTGGCCGTGTTGCAGAGGTAAGCCCAATAGGGGCCGCAGGTCAGGACTGCCATGAGAAAGACCGTGTTGGGAAAGGAAATGCAAGTCCATTGACTGGGTAACCTTACCACAGATGAGGATGGGCAGAGTCTACCCACTGCACCTTAGGATAATAGTTCATAGAGACTAAGAGGATAAACTGCACTACCTGCCTTTGGGGTATGTGACTTGGAAATTCAGCCTTAGGACTTTCCTGACAGCCCCTTTTACCATCTCATTCCCTATCTTTTTATACACATATTCCAGGGGGGGGACTTTGCTCATTTCAGTTGAAAATTCTCTCTTCCTTCTTTGATCCCTGTTGAACTTATTTTTTTAAATTACATAACTAGTTTTTATAGGTGTAGTTTTTTTATTTTTTTGAGACAGAGTCTCGCTCTGTAGCCTAGCGTGGAGTGCAGTGGCGTGATCTCGGCTCACTGCCACCTCCGCATCCCATGTTCAGCCATCCTGTGATTCTCGTGCCTCAGACATCTGAGTAGCCAGGATTACAGGCATGCGCCACCAGCCCCAGCTAATTGCTGTATTTTTCGGTAGAGACAGGGTTTTACTGTGTTGGCCAGGCTGGTCTCAAACTCCTGGGTCTCAAGTCATCTGCCTGCCTCAGCCTCCCAAAGTGCAGGATTATAGGCATGAGCCACCATGCCCAGTCTACAGACATAGATATAACTCTCTTCCATGTGTGTACAGCCTTTGAGTCAGATCTTGTGATAGGCTGGATAAACCAAGGATCACGGCATCTTCTTCCAGTTCTAATGAGTCGTGGTGGCTCCCTGGGGATGCCATACTGAGAAAGATTCTGAGGCTGAACCTGGGCTCACGGGAAGCAGCATCCTGTTCCTTTAGCAATCTCTGCTGTGAATGTGTGACAAGGGTACCTCCTCATTGTTTGCCAGCCAATTCTCAACTCGTTGCTTTACATGTTCTCATTACCCCTGAGAGTGCTCTGCACATAGCAGATGTCCAAAAAACACCGATTGGGTTTTGAGGGCAGCAGTAAATGAAAAAGAAGTAAATCAAATGGCAAATCTATCCTATCTAAGAAGAAGCAACAGGCCAATAGGAGAGGGCTTTTTGCCCATTTCAAATGTAATCTTAGGCTGTGTTGATAGACTGACACTGCCCACATCCTGAGAAGTACTACATGCCACATCTGGAGTAGCTTTGGGTATTCTGAGTGACACAAACTGGAGGTGCCTGCATGAGAGCAAGCCGAGCTGGTGAAGGTCCATTACTGACACTCTGAGGCTTGGTTGAATGGAACAGGAAGACCTGAAGTGAAAGAGGAGCTTTGACAAGCTCCTGGGAGCTGATCAGAGCAAAGGGAGAAGACATGAGGGAGCCTCCGAAGGCAAGGCAGGGTCAATGGGAAGCCACAGAGGGCGTTTTGCTCAGCACACGGAAGAGTGTGTAGAGCAGAGTAAGAGCGCCTTGAACCCTGACGCTTCCTCCAGGCCCTCCCACTGCAGGGCGCTGAATCAGAGGCTGGATAGCCTAGTGTCAAGCACAGTTCAGTCTTCGTGGAACTTGGCATCCATATTTTGCCCCTGGGCATGTTTGATTTAGCTTATATAAAATATTTTTTAAAATATAGGAGCCAATGCTTATAAGCTAGGTTATTTCACATTTAAAAATATCTTGAAAACATGGAAGGTCAGGAAGCACACAGATGGCATCTACCTACAGCAACAGTGTGGGCTGGTCCCTTTGGGCTTTCTGGCCCGGGCTGTACATGCCAGTTTCACACTTTCCAGCCATGGCCCCTACACTCATCTATGCTACCTGCCTCCATAAGCATCTAAGTTTGTGGCCAAGACGTAGGAGCAGAGAGCTTCTCCACTGACCTGGATGAAGGACTAGTTTTCTGAATTTCCCATCTGATGCTGACTGATGCTTTTGTAAACAACCATAAAAATGAATTACTAGAAAATGAAATTCAAAAGGAGGCATACAAAACACAAGCCTCAATTTTTTATTAGCTTCAACGGACATAATGTTATTCTGGCATATTTCAGTGTAAGTCTATCAATGCTTATTTGCAATTGCTGTGCTTAGCTTGTTATGGACTAGTAGCAAACAGTTCATGGACAAATTAGAAAATCTCATTTGAGTAGCACTGGTCTAGGGAGTTGCTAGGGGTCCTCTTAAATATACAATTCTGAGATGTTGCCTGTGACTTTCTGAATTGTGTATTTATTAACTCCAAGGGTGTCCAAATGAGCAAGAATACATGGAATCATGTTCTTGATGTGCACAGAACTGTAACTCACCTTTCCTTCCCCGACTTTTAGCCATGGTATGATTAGGTGGGTTCCTTAGAACCTGATATATTTTTGGTCCTTAACTTAAAGCACATGCTTTTCTTATTCAAAACATGAAGCCTCCCACACTCTGCCGTATACCTTCAGAGAAAAAAGGCAGAGGCTCCAGCTATCACTCAATATCTGCCCAAGTACATCTGGCTTGGGTACAGCTCACCTTAAGTCCCTGCAAAGAAAGCTGCCTCAGCCATGCAGGGTGACAATCTTGTCCAAGGAATGCTTATGGCAAAAGCAAAAGGTTGGATTTGACATTAGGCATTATGTATGCAAGAAGATGAAGAGTAATTGCTAATTTCCCTCACAAACAAATACATTTGTTTATGATTTTGATTTTCTAAATACTCAAAAATGCACATCACAAAGTACTTTTGCTTTAATGCTCCTTTTTAAAATCCCTAATAACAACTTCATGTGCTCCACAGAAACAGACCACGTAATTTATTCAGGAAAATTAAAACCAGTAATCTAGCATTCTGAGTAAAAATTTTGTTCTCCCCTGCGTGTACTTTAAAAACATTTTTTAAAAAGGGAAATCTGCATGTGAAAACAAAGCCTTTAAAGTGACTTACTATTCCAGAAAATCAAGCTAAGAAAATTCCATAAAAGTAGCCATTTTCCTTTTTGTTCCTTTACTGATAAAAATAAAGTGAACTGGTTACTTTTAGTTAGACAAGAAAGAAAATGTTCCACTTAGAAAGAATGAGGTGGGTATTTTTCTTTGCATCAAAAGCTACAGTAACTTTATCTATAAATCCTGAGCAAGAAATGTCCAGAATAACCATATTTCATAAGCTTTGCTTAGTTGGAGACATCTACATAGCAACAGCCTTGCGATGGGAAAACATTAATGCTTTTTATATTGGTAATCATCTATAACACGAGCAATTAAGTACAGTACTAATGGACTATGGCCAGGAGCCTGGTACTAATATTAAAAACTGACAGAGATGAATAGGTTTGGAAGCAAAACCAGGCTGACAAAGACATTTTTATGAAGTGCTTGGACCTATTTGATTTAAACCAATCAGAGGCAAGTTTGTACGAGTCAGGCCTTCAGCGACAATGATGTATTCACGAGCATTGTACCATTTCTGCTTTGCCTTAAATAAAAACACCCATTGATTCTTTTCAACAACCCACACTTTCATTATTGCACTCATTAATAAACCAAAAGTGCTCAACTAATATACAAGTAACATTTTACTGAGGAACTGGCTACATTTTTCTTGTTGTAAAATGAAAACGTTTACTGGAAACATGAACCGCAGTGCATGAAAAATAAATCAGTGGATAATGCATAGTAGATCACTCACTTCTTCATCTTCTAGGAAAGCAAAGCTGGTGGCAGGGAAATAGGAAAAGGAGCAGTTCTCTTTATCAGAGTGAAAGGAATGAGAGAACAGAAGAACCCGCAGCCTAGTAGGAAGAGCTCTCATCATCCTGATTTGGTTTGGAAGGCTTTACAAAATTCCAAGGGCATTTCCAGACTAGATATTTGCCCACAAAGTCCTGACCATTCTCAACTCATTGGCCCTTCTTGAAAATAGTGTTCCTTCACCAGTCCAGTCATCTCTGTTTTATCTGTTCATGCAACCTGTGACTAGCAAGAATGAATGAAATCCACCATAATCATGAAGTTTTAGCCCAGAGCTTCAGTCTCTTCTTGGACATATGTGCATGTCCTCTGCCTTTCTTTGATAGAACCAATTAAAAAGAAGACATCTAGAATGGTAATCCTAGCCTTTTCTCCCTATCACAACACATAGGATTATGGGTGATTCCTTTTGGAGAATGATTGATTCAAGAGTGGGAGAGGCACTATTGTAAATAAAATCAATGATCTTCAAATTCTGGTAGTTAGTGATTGCATCTGATCACAAGGACGTGAGAGGAGTCTAGACGGCAAAAAGGAAATACCAAGGAAAGGTAAAGGACCTTGCTAATCACCCTGGGACAGCTATGCTCCAACAACGTGGTTGGAGGCTCCACACTGCCATTTTTGGTGTCTCCACATATAAAACGGGCTCTGCTTATGGGGTTCCCACTTGGCGGATGGCCTATTGTCTCTCAACTCCAAATTCACCCTTCTGTACTCTGCTTGCTGATGCTAGGAATGGAATTCTGTAAATTATACATCCCTTTTGTCATCTATCTTCCTGTTACTGTTCTGCAAACAGCGGGTCCTGGGAGGCAGGGAGAGAAAAGAAATCTCCTTTCTATTTCACTTGTTCATATCAGTGTCAACTCAACAATGCCTTAACAGCAGCAGTGGGTTGTAGCCTCTAGTTTCAACAGTCCCCCAACAGTTTCAGCGCGTGTCCTCTGAGGTCTGGCAGCAGCCAGGGAGCACCACCTCCTCAGGTTTCAGCCCAGCTCTGCAGTGCTCCTCCTCTGAGCTCCTGAAGCACCAGTGCTGGCTGGGTGACTCCTTCTTACCGGGGACCCGAACCCCAGCTCTGAGGCACATTCTCCAAACTTCTGGGTGGTGACAACCACCCTCTCCTCTCTATTCTCTCACCCTAGAGAACCTACAGTCATTGCCCCTGTGTTAACTCAGTGCCTCACACCAACTCCTGTTTAAGCAACTGCCTATGGTGAAGTCTCTGTTGAATATCCAGTGTGGTTTCCATTTTCCTTACTGCATCCTGACTGATACACTGACCAAACAAATTCTGGATTTGGAAAAGTGACAGCACTCTTCAAAAAGTTTAAGACATCTTTAGTCATGTTTCTTAATTGCTAAAGTTTGTGGTATCTCTACTAAAATTTTCTAATGTGATTGAAAGCTTTCAGGAATCTCCTACTCCAGCAAGAAGTAAATAATCAAAAGTACACAATCTTCCAAAGAATCCTACTTTTATTCACATAACTGCTCAACTACACACACATACACACACACACACACACACACACACACACACAACTATGGGTTCAATCCTTCTCTCCATGCCAAACCTTATGGTTTTTTTTTTTTTTTTTTTTTACCATGCGATACTTTGTAATTAATTTGATTGATGTTTTCATTCTTTAGATGAGCTAACAGCTGAGATACAATCCTTTTTCAAGCTTTAATTGCTATGTGCTCCTTTAAGTTTGATGGTTCGGGTGTTGAAGGCATTTGCATATAAAGGAAAGGGATGTCCACTCTCAGAACAGAATCTATTTGAAGACAGGGACGGAGTTTCTAATAAAAATGTTCTGGCCAGGGTGAGGTGGCTCATGCCTGTAATCCCAGCACTTTGGGGGGCCGAAGTGGGCGGATCATGAGGTCAATAGATTGAGACCATCCTCACCAACATGCTGAAACCCCATCTCTACTAAAAATACAAAAATTAGCTGGGCGTGGTAGCACGTGCCTGTAGTCCCAGTTACTCCAGAGGCTGAGGCAGGAGAATCGCTTGAACCCGGGAGGCAGAGGTTGCAGTGAGCCGAGATCATGCCACTGTACTGCAGCCTGGCGGCAGAGTAAGACCGCGTCTCAAAATAAAAAAGTTCTGAATGAAGCCTTGACTCCTTGACTCATAAGTCAAAAACAAGTAGCCTGTGGTTCCTCAGATAATATCTTTGGAACACTCACCTGAGATATCAGTCCTACTTTGTATTAGGACATCAGTGGTGTACCTTTTACATACAGTGGGAATGGGTGAGTTTTTGTATTAAACACTGACAGAAATAACATATTTTAAAAATTGATGTGTTGTATTGAAAAACAATGCTATAAAGAGTAATAATTTCAACATCTATTATCAATTTTAAAAAATCCTTCTGCATTACAACCCCGCCAAGTAAGGCAATCCTTTGGGAATACTTTGTGGCAATTTTTCATGGTGTACTAAACCCAATTCAATTTATTATTACAAAAATATTCTTGTTGAACGGCCATACTAAAGCTGAGTTAAATGCAATACAGATAAAAGTACAATTGAATTTGAAAAAAAAAAAAGACTAAGAATCGATGAGTTAAATGGTACTGCCTGACGATGTATGTATAAGACCCAAAGGGAAGTGCCAGTTATAAAGAAGTTGGTAATGACCTAAACAAATTAAGTATGGGCTTGAAGCATAGAGGGATAATGCATTAATCTGCTAACTGGTCTTTAACGGTGTGAATAACGGAGTCCTAATACAAAGCAGAAATCGACTTCTGTGGATGCAACATAGTAGGCTAATTTTGCATTACTTCTTGTTTGCATCATCATCATCTTTCTGAAATAGGCTGAAATTATTGGAAAACCAAGCCACACAGAGCTTGGTAAGAAGATTCCGTAGAAGAAAAACACCAGGATGAAATAAAACAACAGATTTGATCTGGGGCCATTTCTCTTACTATAAGAAATCCTTAGTTTTCAATGCTAATATTAGGAGAAGTGCTTACTTTTCAATGTCAACCTCAGAGTAGCATTGCAGATTTTTCAGAAGCTAAAGGTTCTCATGTTAAATGAGCCTAAAGAGAACATACTGAGTAATCTATGCTTGTGGGGGAAAAAAAAAGGCATTGTCAGGCAGGTGGTCACATGATAGAACCAAACTAAAAGAACATCTAATTTTAGCCCCGGTAACCAGAGAAAGCCATGTTCCCTAAAAATCACAAGGCTGTATGCAAAGTAAAATGCCAGAGGGAAATTTTCAGTTTCCCAAAAGGTCTTTTAGACTTCCTCGGTCTTATCCTTGACCAGAGGCTCCTTTCAATTAACACACTTTTAACTAAGCAATTCCATGAAATGATTTCTTACCTTTCATAATGTCTGCGGGTACAAGTGGCAGCACTGGTGCTCCCAGGATTACCGCCTAATTCATCATAAATATGTTTCCATTGACGGCGGGCTGTTATCTGAAAAAATGGCAATGGGAAATTCAATCTTACATCGTAAGAGATTCACAGTGCCAGGCTTCAATACATATGCAACAGTCAGAAGAGAACAGTCTGTTCTGGAAACCCAGAAACAGAGAAGTCCAAAAGAGTATATGGGGTGATTTATGGTTTCATAGTGAGATCTCGCTTTCAGCACTTTTCTTTACAATAAAAATGGAATTCTACTTTTGGATGTGTGTTTTGTCATCCTAAGTGCATTTCCTTTAAGACACCTCCCTGGATATCCATGTGGATTTGTCAGGGTCTCATACTCATACCCTGTTCCTTTATGTCATTTGATAGAGCATCAAAATAAAATCAGGTTTTAGCTTAACTACATCTTAGTTTAACAGTTTAGATGAATCAACATTCACATTGATTGCCTGAGGCATGTGGAAATGGGGAACCGGGTATAGAGGTAAAAAGAGTCTTTTCCCCAAACATGCTTTTGTATCTTCTGATTTTTGATCCATGTGATGTGTTGCCAATTTAAAAAATAAATAAAATTACTACACAGATTAAATTAAATGATCAAATTGGTTGTGGAATTTATAGTCATCTCAGGCTATAGTTTTATGCCAGCTTCTCTAACCACCAAAACAAAACCAAAATCTGAAACTGTATATGTTGCAAGCTGCTAATTTTTATTCACTTAGGTCAAGAAAATGGGATATTGATCAAATCATATGAAAACTAATATATTCCACAGTTAAAATGCTAGCTATGTACATTATTGACTTGAGGGAATAAAAACAAACAGCTTGTAATATCCTGAGCTGCACACTATGGTCTTGTTTTATTTTTTCCTTTAATTTTATTTTTGTACATAAATTAAGATTTTACAAAATAACAGATGCAAGATCTGGCAAATGATTAATTTGGGGAAACCATGTCATTTACTACATCCAAGTAAGTCTAGTATTTCCTTGAAATTTGGAAGACAGAACAAGTTCTGAGGTCCTCATGAATATTTCTCAACAGGGTTATGGGAAAACTCTGTTGTTTGACTGTGTAGGGGACAGGGCGTGGCAAAGGTGCCAGCGGAATTTAATACAATCAAGCAGGAGGCTTCTTTTGAAAAATACCCACGAGGCTGCCAGCAGAGTTCACCAAGGGGCTAAAGGCAGCAATCAAAGAAAAAAAAAAAATTAAGAAACCTCAACTTGCAACTGGGGCTCTGTAATTGTAAATGTGAGGAGGAGGAGATGGGTGGTTAAATATTATGGGATAAATGGTACCTTTTCTATTTCAAATAAAAAGAACCCCTTCATTTCCACAGACCCTTCTCAACAGGCCCAAGTAGGACCTCGAGACAATGTTAGGTGTGCATTATTCAATTTCCCATGAAGCATTCTTGAACCAATCAGTTTCAACAGGTCTCACTAGACAGAAACCACCTACCAGCAGGTGCAACTGAAAATAAAATCTTCTTTATTTACAGTTTGTTTTAGATGATAAGAAATGGTTTCAACCCCTTTCAAAACACTCAAAATATGTATTTTGGTAATTATTTTATACGTAGTTACAATCTGCCTCCAACCTTTAAATGATACAATCTTGGGCTAACCTATTTGAGGCCCACATATCAAGGGAGAAGAAACAGGACACCTCCAAGTGCCTGCACGATTCCTCAAAGACCCTAGAATACTGAGGCCCCTTGAAACACACCGCCAGATTCCCCTCACTCAGATGAGACCTATGGGCCCTGGGGGACACAACAGAGTTAGAAAACAGCCTGTGTGTGTCCCTGCAGTCACTTAAGAAACCATCACTCTGCTCATCCTTTTGTCTCTTGTGTACACTGTCTATTTTATAAAGGATTTTCACATCCACGACATCATATAATCCTCCCATAGCCTGTGAGGCAGGTTATAGGAATCTCATTCACAGAAGAAGGGAGATTCAGAGAGGCTGCATACTTGCCCAATGACACACAGCAGCAGAGTGCCAAAACTAGGACCCACATGGTTGTCTTCTGGTCTCAAGAGTGGACTTCTTTTCACTGCATAAAGCAGCTTCCACATCAGAATGACCTGAGAATAGCCCATGCTTGTAGCAAGTTAGTAACACAGAACACTGGGAGCCTTTTCCTTCAAATGAGGCAGGTAACTATGGGAATCACAGTTACTGCTATGAGTTCTCAACCTTTAGCTTTCAGTCTTTCCCAATGAGGAAATCTAGCTAAGAGGACAGGATCAATCTAAGGTGGTGGGTTGAGTTAAGTGTTCTGTGGTTTTATTCTCAAAGCATAAAGTTCACCCTGACCACTTGTATCTCTAGTTAGAACAGAAGTTCTGACCGGGTGCGGTGGCTCATGCCTGTAATCCCAGCACTTTGGGAGGCCGAGGCAAGTGGATCACCTGAGGTCGGGAGTTCAAGACCAGCCTGACCAACATGGAGAAACCCCATCTCTACTAAAAATACAAAATTAGCCGGGCGTGGTGGTGCATGCCTGTAATCCCAGCTACTCGGGAGGCTGAGGCAGGAGAATCGCTTGAACCTGGAGGTTGCCGTGAGCCAAGATCGCACCATTGCACTCCAGCCTGGGCGACAAGAACAAAAACTCCATCTCAAAAAAAAAAAAAAAAAAGGAAGTTCTATATTAAGTTCACCACTGAGTCACAAATCAGTCTCAATTATATCAGAATCCAACCACTCACTCATCCGTTAATTCACCAAAAATTTATTGGACATCGCCCATTTATTAGGCATTGTGCTAACAAATGTTACAGCTGGGATGCAGCAATGAAAAGTAGAGCCAGCATGCAACACCACTGTATTCTAGTGGGGGATACCCACAATTGAGTGAACACATATATCAATGAAATAATACAAATTGTGAAAACTGATGAGCAAGAGAGCCGGGGATATTTTAGGGTGTGAAACTGACCGTGCCTCCCTCCCCTTCCTACCATCTAAACGAGGGAATGCCCTGCGACACACTTGTCTATCAGAGAAAAGAAAAGGCCCTTTAGGAATAAATAATGCATTATCACAGGAGGGAAAAATAATCTGTCTCATACTAGGTTTGAAACTGTAGCCATAGGAAGCCAACATCAAGCACCGCTGGGCATTAATAAGCTGTCTGCAGTAGGCCAGGGGTCTGTGTCAGCCCCTAGCACTTAGTAAGTTCTGGTGTTTAAATATAGTTTATATCAGGGAGGGTCATCTGGAGTGAAGACAAGTCTGGGCCTTCGAGGAAGTGGTTCCTCTGTTTACTGAGCTTCCACTGAATGGCCTGGATGAATTGGGCCATTTTGAGATATTTTCTTTCCACGGGAAAGTCATAAAATGTGCTCTTCGCAACTGTTAAATGCTGTTAAGTACACAAGTCTCCTGGGCACACATCTCTGTTTTGTTGGTCTCTAGATGTAAATCAAATACTAGCCATGGACTCTACAGGTAGAAATGTCTAAATTCCCCCATTGTCCAAACCCATGATGGGTCTCAGAGCCCAATAAGGAGAGAGAACAGGGCATGGTAACATCTCCCAGCTTCATGTAAATCTGCCTTCTGTAGAAACATGCTTCAATGGTGCCTAATTATGCATTTGCTTAAAGTTTTTATTCTGTTATCCAATGTCCTCTCTGGATGTGGGTAAGCTTTAAAATTCCATCTGGAATAAAACCAACATCTGCCTCCTAGTGTCTAGTACCGAACCCCATTCAGCTGGAAAATTTGATCTAATCAAGGGGCTAGTTTGATCAACTCTCTCACTAAGCCTCAGGCCTCCTGGTTATAATTCGTGTTTCAACCTGACCTTCTATTATATTTGGTTTTTAGGGGAACAGAGAACTTCTGGCTCTTTAGTTTTTTTTTTTTTTTTTTTTGGCTTGTTTTGTTTTTTTAAGACAGAGTCCCACTCTGTCGCCCAGGCTGCAGTGCAGTGACGCGATCTTGGCTCACTAGAAGCTCCGCCTCCCAGGTTCACACCATTCTCCCGCCTCAGCCTCCCGAGTAGCTGGGACTACAGGCGCCCGCCACCACGCCCAGCTAATTTTTTTGTATTTTTAGTAGAGACGGGGCTTCACCACGTTAGCCAGGATGGGCTCGATCTCCTGACCTCACGATCTGCCCATCTCAGCCTCCCAAAGTGCTGGGATTACAGGCGTGAGCCACCCCGCCCACCCTGGCTCTTTGTTTTCTAAGGAAAATAGCCAAATTCATCCACACAGTTATTTCTTTTGGACTGTGCCTCCTCTTCAAGGTCCTCAATTAGATGACAGATTCATAACATCACCATCCACCACTGCTTACCATTTTCAGGCACTATGCCTGTGCAGAGGTATGAAGGTGAAAGGAAGGGATGGAGGGTAGAGTGAGAGATGGTATCACGAAAAGAAAGAGATGTCACTATTTTCAAGGGTTCATTGTTTAGTGGGAAGCATAGCTTCATACAATTAACCATAACACAAGATGAAAAACTGAGCAGACTACATCCAAGTAAAACAAACCAATCTAGGTACATGTGAGATTTAATCTCACTTCAAAGACATTTGAAAGTTATTTCTCCCTAGTGTAGGTAAGACCCAAGAGATTCTGTGAAAAGCACTGCACACCTACTATGTTCATAACATTTTCATTGCTTATAAATATAGAGGTTTTCAAACTCTCTTTAGAGGTGGCGTGTGGTGACTCATGCCTGTAATTCCAGCACTTTGGGAGGCCGAGATGGGTGGGTAATCAGAGGTCAGGAGTTCGAGATCAGCCTGGCCAACATGGTGAAACTTTGTCTCTGGGTGCCTGTAAGCCCAGCTACTCAGGAGGCTAAGGCAGGAGAATCACTGGAACACGGGAGGCGGAGGTTGCAGTGAGCCAAGATCATGCCATTGCACTCCAGCCTGGGCAACACAGAGAAGGACTCTGCCTCAAACAAAACAAAACAAAAACAAACAAAAAACCTGTCTTTAGAACCCAGGTAGCATTTTAAAGGTAGCCTGAAAGTAACTTTCCACACTGCCCACCTGGCCAAGAAGACTGATCTGGTGAGTGGAAAAAGAATCTGCCCCTTCCACAGTTTTATTGGATGAAAATATCCTGTCACTTAAAAAAGGTAGAAAATCACTATTTTAACTCAAGACATGCTCTTGGAGCCTTGATTTCTCTATCTTTGAGGCTGCAGGAATGCAATAATACTGGTATTTTTGCAGTCTGGTGAGGAAATAGGTATCAGAAATCTTTTCAGACTTAAACTCTTGCAATGGCTTAAGAATGTGTAGGAAATACCAAGTCAAGAGAAGAGTTTGCCTGAAAGCAATGTTGCCCGGGCTGTTCTGAGAAACAGCTTCTTTCTCAGGACACCTTGAGGGTGGACTGAATTCAAGGAAGATGACTTTCTTTTCCTGGTAGTACTCCAGGAACTGGAGTCTTTCAAAAGTACATGACATCATCTTTGGCCTGGAGAATTTTGAATTTAAGCAAGAGGCTTTGCCTGTCCAGAAAACTAGGGTTAGATTCAGATGTCTTAAAAATGATGTCAAAGCCAGAATTTGATGTCAAAGCCTAATCCTTTCAGCAAGGAAAGAGGCTTCTTCTTCCAGATGAAAAATAATGGCCCTGTCCCACTGGTGGGAAGAGAAAGGGTTGCTAACTGACATTCTTAGAAGGTACCACTGTGTATCACTGTGCCTCCAGGGTAAGATATACTCAAGACCCATTTCTCAACTCTACCTTCTCTCCAGATATTGCCTCTGGCTTGCCATCAAGTGGTTAGCCAAATGGAAATCACTTTAGCAAACCACCGCCATATGCTGCATCCTGGTAATACCCCAAGCTACTCTTCCAGCATTAATTGCTTCACCAGACACTGAAGTGAAGGCCTCTTTAGTTCATCAGCAAAGATTTATCCAGCTCTGCCTCTTCAATTGTAGGTGATCCATATTCTAACGTTTGGAAGGAAAAGCTAGATACATTGTAAAGGAAGGGTCCTTGTTGTCAATTAATCAAAATGCCAGAATATTGTTTCGTAGGAAATCAAATCCATTCAATATATTTATGCTCTCTCAACCAAAGGATGAAGAGACACTCTATACATTTCCAGCAAAGGCAGAAGAGATGGAGAGAATTGCATACAGCCATCAGTCAAATGCTATAAAGGCTTACAATGAAACTTCTGCTCCTCTTTTTTTTTAAAAAAAAAAATTCAATTTGATGGTTGTAGAGGACTGAAATGAAATAATCCATAATCCGCAATTCAAACCAGAAGGTTTGGAATAGTTTATAACCACAAACAAAAACAAGCCAATTAAGATGACCTCTTTTCATAACCAGAAGGGATTCCAGAGAGATGTCTTTATCCAATCACAAGTTAACTGCAGAAGCAATACATCTACAGCTTTTATACTTGCAGTTTTTTACTATTATTGAATATTTACATTATCCATACTTCTTGACTCATCTCCTGAATTCACACATTTTGTTCTCCAGAATCAGATAAAAATCTCAGCTAGTAATTAGTACATCTGGTAAAGCTCATTTTAGATACAAAGAACAGACTAAAAGATGCTACAAATGTTAGACAAAAAACAGACTAAAAGATGCTACAAAACAGACTAAAAGATGCTACAAAAGGCAGGTTATCGGATTCTTTCCCCAAAACATTGCCCCAAATATGTAGGAAGCATTTTAGATTAGAGATTGCTAGGAATGGAAAGCACAAAGAACAATCATTTATAAATCTCTTTCAGTAATGCTACAGAGTTGTGAGACAACTGTGTACCAAATCCTCAGCAAGTCAGAATTTGAAGAAAGCCATGATGAACCCATGCAACTCATTTCATCTCCCAGTGCCTCAGTTTTCTCACTTGTAAAATGAGGCTATGAACTGGGGCACAGCAGGCATTTTTTTTTTTTTTTTTGGTACAAAGGCAAATTTGAGAAAAATTAATTTGAGAGTACTACAGTTCTACACTTCCCCTCATTAAAAATAAAAATAGTTTACTGAGTTCCAACTTAGACTACCATTTTACCAAGTGCCAAAATACTTGTCAGGAACTCTTTGCTGCTCTTGAGCCGAGGAAATATGAATATTCTAGCCTGCTTCTGTAGTAACAGCATGTAGAAAAGTCTTTGATACTTGACTTAGATAGGGGTCACATGCTGAAGCTAAGAGCCATGGGAAATACTCGGCTAAGTGTTACGAATCACTGTTATCACTGGATTTGAATTAACATCACCTGGGCAGCTTAAAAGAAAAGGATTCTCTACGTCTTGGGCCCATGCCCCAACTCAGAGTTTATATCTTGGGGTGGGGGTCTAAACAACCACTTAAAGTTCCCCATTATAAACATGAGCTCTATTCTTGAGTAGCTTTTAGGAGCCACTGAGCTAGAAGACTCTAAGATCTCTTTTGAGTTCTCAGTGACTACAGGTCTACACTCGTTTCTGATACCAGATCATGTCAAAGATAAGTGTCCTCTAGTAACTCTGTGATGACAACTTAAGCCTTCAGACTTTGGATATTACTTGTACATCTCCTGGACTGACTTCAAAATTCAATGCCCATTGAACATCTCACAGTTTTATTAGTCAAAATATGCCAAGAGAAAAATGTATTCTGTACTTATAGGAGGTTCCGAAGCTTAAATGTAGAACGGTGGTGGCAAACTTAAGTATCTGCGGGGCCAATCTACAGCATGAAACATTTAAAAAGAAAGAAAGAAAAAGGAAGAAGGAAGGAAGGAAAGAAGGGATGAAGCAGAAATGTCTTTTAAAATTCTGTTCATGACCAGATGGAGAGCAGATGCCAATTTGATCTTCCATATTCCTCAGCTCCAGTGAAGGGGATCAGAATATGTCACCCCTAAATTATGCCACGTTGGCATAAAGATTATTTTGAGATGAGGGCAACAGAGAACAACAGATTCAGGAAGAGTTCTCTGCCTTCCCTTTATCTGCCTATCTGCCTAAAAGGAGGGCATAAATTTCCCACTGAGAAGGCACCCACACAGTACCAGAAAGAGGAGTGACTCTTATCACCAGAGATGGGGAGCTGGCAACTTTCCGTAGTTTCTGCAGCCTAACGAATAACTTTGGGGCATGGCATGGAAGGGCATAGCATCCAGGGCCCAGCATGAAAGGGCCTAGAATCTGAAGGCCTAACATCAGGGACCTAGCATCGGAGGACTTTCCTTACTTGGTTCCATCTCTCTCCATCCTTCTCTCTAGAAACTTCCCTTCAGGGCCACTTGTCCCAGCCACCTCGTCACTCTAGTTTATGTTTTTCAAACTCTCCACCATGCCCAACTTTATTCTGCCTCCACATATTTTCCCTTATTTGATTCATTCTCTCTTTCTGGAAGGCATAATCCATCATTCATGTCTAAATTCTATCCATTCCCCAGAATTCTTCCCAAATGGCCTCAGAGCCATCAAGCCTTCCTTCTCTCATCTCTACATGAGTAAGTACTTTACCTGTGTAGGGCACTGACCTTTTTCCACCTTGTTTGATCATTATTGCCTCTCTTGGGTGGTAAGCAACTTAAGGACTGAAATTACTGGCCTGACTGAAACCTTGCATCTAACAGAGTCTAAAACAATGCCTTGTACACATAAGGTACTCAGTAAATACGTGGTCAGGTGTGTTGCTGATTGTGTGGTCATTCATTCATCCAACAAAAGGATAAATACTATTTGTTCAAAGAACAATGAAATTTATAAGAAGTTTCTTCTGTACATTCTACATCAATTTGCTGTTGCATGGAAAAAAAATATTTGTGAAGATACAGAAGACACAAAAGCAGGAAAAACTGATTCTGTGAAATTGTTGGCACTCTCCCTATCAGTGAATAACAAAAAGTTCCTGAGTGTGAAAAGACATTTCATAATATTGTTCAATATCATATAACTATCTGTAGTCATAGTTCATATAAAAATGTGTATTCCTATTCTAAACATTAAAAGCTAGACTTGAAAGTCTAGCCTGTGGGGTTGACTTCTACATTTATGAGACTAACCCTGAATAAGTTACCATTTTTTTTACATGAATGAGGGCTATAATTAGCTCAAGATTTTGCCAAAAACTATGAGCTACGGTGGCAAGCAGTTCATATCATGATCCTATCAACAGACTCAACTAAGTGAAAAATTATAATTTTTACATAGGGCACTTGATAAATATTTCAAGTAAATTTATGTATATGAAATGCACATTTTATATGTAGTCCATGTATATTTCTTTATAAACATAGGTACATACCCCATATATGAAACATATTACAAGCACATATTACTCATATCAAAGAATTTTTAGTCAGAATTCATAGCAGATAGCTCAACAAGTAAATACCAGATTATCTGAACCACATAATGCTTGTCTCCTCTTTCGCCATCCCAAGACCCACACATCAAACCATTATATCAGTCTGTGGAACAATGTGCTTTATCTGGCAAGAAGCACTGGTTATTGCGTTTGGGCTAAAATGAATTTCATTTTCTTGACTTTGTGTGTCTTACTGTCATTTTACTATGGTACAGAGATATCCCAGATTACTTCTTAGGCAATGAAAAAATAATTTCTTATTCAATTGCAAGAAGAAACTACACAACTTAATCTGATCATTGTGTGGAGGAGAAAATATTCCCAATGACGACATCTTCCTATGTCAATTGATTTTATTACAGATGTCATCTCTGTGGGCTATATTTATGCAGCTCTTTCTTATTTAAAGATTTTAATCTCAGTTTGTTGCTCTAACGTTTCATTGGTTCAAAATACATGCTGTAAAAATCCTCGGCCATCAAATTTTCCTGTAGGCTAAAAATAACCCATTGCTGTCAGTTAGAATTAGCTGATAAAGAGTGTCAGAGCCTGTTCTGAATAAGTTTGATAACTTCCTGTTTATGCAGCACTGACCCTTGTCTAATAAAGCTTCTTTGCCCTAGAATGAGAGGAGATCCTGCTGCATTCTATTCCTTAATGGCCAATACTGATTACTTTTGAAAGCCTTTAATACATTTCCCATATTAGACATGAACAGATGTCAGGTATGTTGCCAAGGGAAATTTCTTTTATGCAATCTTGGCTTGTTGTACAATAATAGCCCTTTCTCAACATGGGAAAAAATTACAGACCCAACTAATTTCCCTGACAGGGGAGAGTTACATATGTTTTCCACTTGTAGTTTTTACGACAAGTTTACAATTTTGCCAAACCTGGAACTAATTGGGACTGTTTCCAAAGTGGCCCAATAAACCCCCAGAAGTGTAGAGCCATTTGAAAAGGCAGTCAGTGATGGTTTGCCCTTGCATGTTCTCCATTTTGGTCAAAGAGAGCGGAAAAGTTAGATTGCAAAATTATTTCATTTAAGTTGCTTAAACACTTACTGTTTCATATCCTCCCAGTTTTTGAGCAGCTTGAAACATAGTCCAAAGGTTAACTGTTAGAGGGACAATAAGTATTTAGATAAGCATTGCATTAACATATTTCCAAGAAATGTCAATTAAAACATTTTTTTTTCAATGAGAAAGAGAAAAAAAAAAAAGAAATACTAATGTACCCCGGAGAGCTAAGTTCTTAGGAAACAATTTGCCCAAAGGGCATTCAACAACAGAATCTATTATTACCACTTAAAACGTTTCTTAAGAAACAGTCATAAAGCTACAAAAATGGTTCTACTTCTAGGATAAAGGCAAGAGTTTTAGTCCTACTGTCAGCAGCAGAGCAAGAGAAGCTAAATTAGGTGTCTTTGGGAAAAAGTGTGGGCTTTCAAAACTGGGGTTGGTCTTGCTCAACCCTTAGAAAGAAGTCACTGATTTAACAGTAATATATAGAGCTTCTCTCAGATAAGAACTCTCCATAATCAATAAATAACAGCCACTTGAATATATGATTACCTTCTTAATAGAATGTCTGATGGCAGCACTGTATTAAAGGATCATACAGTATTTCACCAACATGTGGTGGCTGGCAGTGAGTAGCAAAACAAGTATTTCACATGGAGGCCACAGTGATACAACAGGTAAAAGGGAAGGAAGACATTCATTCAGAGAGGAATTGAGTCATGAACCCACTTAGTCCCCTAACTGGCCTGTGTGATGTTGCAAATATATTTTTTTCAAACAGATTTCTCTTTGCAGAGTTTGTATATGTTTATGCTCTTAAACAACTATACCAAATCGCCAGCAACCCTGTTCATTTATACCAAATACCATGGAATGGGACTGCTATGGATTTGATTCTTTTACATGAGGGGAAAATTGAACTTCAAGTGATTCCTTGGTGAGGGAAATGAAGAATAAAATGATTTTTTTTTTAAAGGCTCTTTGACACAACATGTTCGCAAAGCCTCATTGAACCTTACACTACTTCAGAGCTATCAAGAGTCCTGCCTCGGCCTTGATTTAATCTGAACCAATGCATAATGCAACAAAGCTGTTCATAGTACATTAATTTTACTTCTATTTCAAGCAACCAGTTTTCAGACAAACATTGTAATCATTCGTAGTTATATAAGTTTATAATGGCTGCGAGTGTTCTCTTGCAATCAGTGCCAATTGCTATTAGGTATGTAAATTGTTATGTAAAACACACAGGTTTGACATTCTTCATCAAAATGACACATGTTTTTAATCTAGGAAGATACGTTTGGAGAAAATACTATTTCAAGCTAGAGGCTCATCGCTTTGTGCACCACTAAATCCAGACAGAGGCAAAATATATATTCAGTTGCAAACTCAAGGCAGGATCTGAATTTCTTCTCTTTTGATTTGGAATTCTGTTTGGCTATGAGTTTCCCATTCTCCTTACAAATACACTATGACATTTACATTTAAATGTACATGTCAAGGTAATCCAAAATTAGGCCCCCTGTTCCAATCTGTCTATTTATTGTTTTCTCTGAAGTTGGATTTTTTAATCTTTTAACACATTTGGGGCTTAGGAAATGTGTTTTCTCTTCGTGGTTCTTTTGTCCATCTTTAAATGTCCTCCTTTTAAAACCTGTTTTTTTTCACAGGCAACATCTGTGCCTGATAAAGCTACGTCATATTATTATCTCACAAGAAAGGCGTCACAGACACTCAAGATTGACAAAACAGAAAATGAGAAACTTTCAACATGTCTATTTCCAGTCATAATCAGTGGATTCAAGCCTATAAATATCTCACTGCAACTGTCCCAGAAGGGAACAATGTAGCGGAAAAAGGCAGGGAAAAAATTCTTGGCTTGGAACATTTATGGATTTAGTATAAACAGAGAGCACTATCCCCAGATTAGGATTTCAACATAATCCTGAGTCAAAATTATTTTTTCCAATTCAAAGAATCTGAGCAGCTCTGATAATTCAGAAACGAAAACAAGTATACTCACTCTGTTTAAAACCTAAATAGGGTATTCGTTCTATTGGCGTTTTCCTTTCTTTCATGTATTTATAAAGTGCCACCAAGAAGGCTTGTTCATCTGCCCTGCACTCTTCGCCAATGGCAACCTTTGGTTTTTCTTCATTGGAGACTTTTTTACAGTTATTATGGTTATTCTTCGGCTTGGTCAAGGCTGACCTGGCCTCACATTTCACCTGGAAAAGGGAAAATATGCCACATCAGACGAGGCACAGCCCTGGGATGCTTACCAAGACAGAGCTAGTGATAGAGCCAGCGACACTTTTCAGTGAGTGCTAAGGGTGAACCAGTAAATTATCCCTGCTTTTAATAGCTTTTCAGAGGCATCACTGAAGATGAATTGTCTGAGGCCAGGGGAAGTCAAATTTCTGTAAAGGGTAACATCATTAATATTGTAGGCTTCTGGGTCACACAGTCTCTGTTGCAACTATTCAACTCTAGTAGGACAGCAGGCATCAGCAATATGTTAACAAATGGGTGTGGCTGTGTTCCAATAAAACTTTATTGACAGAAATTGCCAGCAAGTGGGTCATAGTTTGCCAAACGATGCCAGCTTCTTTTAGACTCCTGACAAGTATGTTGATGTGAAATGAGAGATAAGGCTTTGTATCTGGTAGAAACATTCTTTTGTCTCTCTATATTAATACATTTTATTTTCTTAAGAAGCATCAGTTAATGTCCTTGAACAAACCCTGCCTCCTTAACAAAGAGTACCATATTTCATACTTTGTATCAAAATGAAAGGCAAGTCTATTCCTTTGTAGTAAACCATTCTTGTTGCTATTCTCTCCAGCAACCTTGAAAAACAAGTCAATACCAGCAGATGCTGGCATCAGCAATACCAGCAAGGCCTCTGCTGTTTGCCACCCAAGGGTGATGCGGGGGTACACCCTCAGTAGGAAACAAAGATCTCACTGTTTAATGAGGGCTTCTTGCTTTATCAGTCAGCTCTAAGAATAAGATGTTAACTTGCCACAGAAGAAAGAGTAGAGGTCAGCTAAAAACCCAAGAAGAGTGAGTATAAAGCTCCATAATTAAAAAATAAAGGGCGGTAAAGGCTCCAAATGTTCTTCCTTCCACACTGTAGGCAGATAGGGAACTTGGCATATCGAGCGGCTAACCTAACGTTCCCTCCTCACTGCCATGTTCTACAAGAGGCCTTTGATGGTCGTTAAATATAACGCTAAGTTGCTGAGCTATTTTAATTGTAAAAGGGGGAAGTACAAAGGGTCAGACTCTGAGTTCAAGTGCACCCATGGGGAATGTGTACATTCCAATATTCTTTACATCTCTGTAACTGACATCGGGAGAGAAGAGGGCAAGTGCTGGAGAAATGTTATGAATAAAAATGTCCCACATATTCTACAACGCTGTCTATTTCAGGATTTTGAACCCTTTTTCTTTCCCTGCAGCTCCTTCTTCCTAAGCATTTAGAACATAAAAGACTATGCTTATTTAGTAAAGGAAAGTGCATTCCCTGCAAGAGCTCCTCATTGCCTATTCTCTCAAGTGAACATACAAAGTTTAATCTCCTTCGACTGGTCCTGCAAAGATAAAACTTCCTATGAAACTAATTCAATGGGGCTTCTAGGTAAGATTTTAACTTTTAAGGGGCTGTGGAAACAGGACTAAAACAATTTTTCCATGTAGATTTTGTACTCTGTAACATTATATTAAGGCGAACATCCTGTGAAACTTTATGTTGTCATCATTTTTCACTGCCAAATTTTAGGCTGTTGGATCTAAAGTTCTGATGAAATCTATAATTTAATGGCTTCTTGAAATCATAACATCACTCCAGTTTTAATTTGTATTGCCTCCCACCCCTTCCTGAGTGTTTCCTGGGCAGCCAGGCTCTATTCTCAACGCTGTTTATGTGTTATTTCATACTCACAACCCGAATGAGGTAGTTATTATTTTTGTATTAGAAATGAGGAAACGGAGGGAGACAGGATGAGCAGCATGTACAACATCACAAGATCATGCCCTAGTTAGTAAGTGGGGAGCCTGGAATTTAAGCCCAGGCAGCCTTGTGGTTTTAAATGTTATACTCTTCTGACACTCTTAATACAAATATTAAATTGGTAATCAAAACAAACTTCCAATTAAAAAGCCTGTCTTATTACCAGGCATTATGAAGCCTACCACTTAGAAATGTGACTTATCAAATGAAAAGTAAAAGACAAATCTAGGGGGTTTCCAATGTGCCAAGGAGTTCCATTCCTTCTATTGTATATTGAGCAAAAGGGAAGGAAATCAGTTTTCAATTGAGCACCTACAATGAGTTAGATACAGTGCTGTGGGTTTCACATACTCTACCCTTAATGTTCTTAAGAATTGTAAAAGGGAGATATTTAGCCACATTTTACAGTTGAGAAAACTAGAACTTAGTGAGGTCATGTATGGCTTGGAAGGGGCAGACCCTCTGGGTTTAGAACTCAGGTCTGCCCCGCTCCAAACCCCAATCTTATAACATAAAGGAGTAGATCTCTCAGGTTTGTGTATAAAACTAACAGAGTCTTAAATGTGCAGTGATCATGGGCCAACTACCTATATTATTAGGTCAGAAGAACCACTGTTAAAAGGAGAATGAGGTTTGAGCTCCTTGGTGTGCAGAGAGCTGCTTAACCCTCTTCCTCATCTGTGCAGAAACACTCAGAAACAGAAGGAAGACACAGAGGGGTGCACGAACCAGGTCCAAAGTAACCCAGACTCCCTGCTACATAGCAAAGGCTCCAAGTGAAGCCAGGCTGCTGCCTACTGAACTCCGTCCTGAATCTCAGTGGGCATGCGGCTCCTGGGGAGGCCAGGTACTTAGAACTGAACGAGCGGACAGAGGCTTCTTTTCTTGTTCTAGCTTGATACATTTTTTTTTTTCCCAGTTAACATAAATGAGCTCTTTAGGGTATGATTCTGATTCTGGGTAGGACTAAATCAAGTTCCTTTCTATCTGTTTTTCCATTTACCCAAAGCATTCTCAGCATTGCTATCTATGAAATTATTACAGTGCAGGTGGTAGTAGAAATGGGAGCCAGTCTTCATGTTGACCTAAGAAAGCCCAGTGTTTTGATGGTGACAATTAATTACTAGATCTGTTTTTCCTGACCTGAGCACCATATACCTGTTGAGCTCACTAAGTGCTTTGGGGTTTCCAAAATGATTGAGGAGGTGCTAATTAAAGAATCAACATTTAACGTTTTCAATGATCCACCACCTATTTGATATTAACCACGTCCTTCCACGGGATTGAGTTATAACTAATCCAGCCTTCAACTGGGGCAGTGAGATGTGCTGAACCAGCAATACAAAAAGCTAGAGTTCTAATCTTGGTTTGGCTGCTAACTTGCTAGGTGACCCTCAGTTTCTTCCTTAGTAAAGCAAGTAAAGCAAAAATGATCATCCCTGGGAATAGTTCTGAGGACTAAATGAGTGGAAAAATATTGAAAATGATGAAAGTATCACGTTTGTGAAATACAGAAAGTATGTTTATGATTTAAATGAACACACTTCCCACCAGAGTTTCCCTTTTTGTGTTCCCTTCAGAATATAAACCACCTGTAATATACTTCTGCCCTTCAGAAAATGCATATGGGATCTTAAAAATAATTTGCCTTCTAGCAATGTAGGCCTTTTATTAGGGTCCTATGCCAAGATTTCTGTTACAGATCACTCTGTGAAAGTCCTGGGCCTCAGGTTCACTGCTTTAAGATGATTCCAGAAAAAATGGCAGGATTTGGGCTGAACACAGTCATGATATCTTCAAAGTATTGGTAGTTTCCTCCCCGTGTAACACTTGCTATCTTTGGGAAGCCGTGTAATTTTCTCTACCTTGGAAAACATGGTCTTGCAAAGCTAGTTTTCATGTTCTCATTGAAGGGGTGCCACGTTTTGATGGCGAGCGGCAAAATCACTTGACTTATTTTTCCAGTCATGAATACAACAAACCCAGTGGGTCCCACTGTAAGAGTTGTGCTGTGTGGAGCTGCATGAAGTTGGTGCTTAGTTAGAAATGGTCTGTTTGAGGCACTTTTAAAAAGAAACAGTCACACAGGTCTCGGTCACAAAGTCAAACAGCTCACTGTTCTCTAAGATGCTGCTTCCAATTCAACAGATGATTAGGTGGTCACAGACTTATAATCTCTATTGTAGTGTTTCATGAGAAAAGACCACATGAAGGCACACATGCTTTTTAATGACTGTCGTTGTCCCAGATGTGGCTTGTTCATTCTGCAGGGATTTTACATCTGTCTGTTGGTGCCAACGGACAAGCTCGCCACACTTCATACCTACTGATCTTTTTGCTTAAGTGGTCTTGCCAGACCCACTGGAAGTGGCCAAGGCATGACTGTAATCCAAGACTCTGAAAAGAGCCAAGCCATCAGACCAGTCCCTAGGAGCTGACTGCAGCATGACATTCATCTGTTCTCCACTGAACACCAACGGTGGAAGAATGATCCATCTCTTTGTAAAGATGCTGATGGGCAGCACTGTTGCAGGGGTGGGGTAAAGGTGTCACTTAGAAAACCCAGGACTCACTTCTATCCTTCCTGTTCAGAAGTCAGTGAACATCAAATACAGCCCATCTCTACAGCAGGCTCTTGTTCTTCTCGGCTTTGTGAACCCAACAGTGAGTTCTGAGCTGCCTTCCACGGAGAGAAACATTGGAGATCTGTTCCTTCAGATCAATTGTACAAGTTCTGTAATATTCCGAGAGGCATAAGGATGGTGGTGGTGATTCCACGTGGCATGGAAAGGAGCTTTATCCTGCTGGGCTCAGGGACAGAATATGCTGCAGTAAACACATGCTGTCAACCAAGAAGGATGGGCTGGGCACCAACAGAAGGCATGGGCAGTGCAAGCTCTGCTGAATGTCACGGTCTTAAAACCTTCTTGCTCCATTCTGCAGGATCTTGCAAACTACATAGTAGGGAAGGAACTGTTCCTGCTGACACCCTTCAAGACGATGGAAACCAAAGTCCTAGGTAGACAGTTCCAGTCTGTTCTAGGTCTGAGGTGTCCAACTCACAAGAAAATGTCATTCATGGTATCCATGTGGAGTTAACTAGCAGAAAGTTGAATGCGCAGAACAAAAATAACTTTAGGGAAAGAGATTTGTTTTCAGCCAGAAAATGGAAAATACATATTGCCACTACTTGATCTCTTCTTAACCCTTTGGAATCTTAGAAGTATTTAGAAATTCTAAGCAAAAAGTCCTTAGAATTTCCTAATGAAACAATGATACCTAAAGATAAAATTTTTTAGAATATGAAAGTCTAAGATTTACTTCATTACACTGGAAAGAAGGTAGAGTACATGGCAGAGAAACAGTAGATTGTCAACACAGAACTGAATTCATGTTTTTTTTTTTTTTTTCTACATCAGACTCTTCCAAATTCACCACTAATCAAAATGGTCCCATTTTCAGAAGTTTAGTTCTTTGATTCTTTCATGTGGAAACTGGTGTCAGCTGAAATCTGTTCTTCAATTAAAATCCTAAAGGGACTATTGCTGTCTTTAGCACAAAAATAACACCTAAATGCAGTAAACAGAACCATGGAAATCTGACCCAAGCCCACAAAAGTCAGAAAGGTAAGTCTAAAAATATAAAGTGATACTTTACCCTTTGTTGTGCTAAATACTTTAGGCATGCACTTTCAAGATTCCAAAGAATGCTTAGGCAAAAAATGGACCTGGGTCCTGAACAACAGTGTAGAATTTACTTTCATTCAGGATTAACAGAGATCTTTAAAAGTATATAAATGCTTGTAGGCATATGTATACATCTAAATATTTTGCTATGTATCTTTAATTTTAGTCTAATGTAAATTAGAAGTGACTTTGAAAAATACATAACTAAAATGATTAATTCTAGCTATTTCTAATTTCATCCTCTGTTAATCTCCAAAACACATTTAGATGAACACATTCAGAAAGAGGACGGTTCAGCTGGTCTATTTTTGACACAAGCAGAGTAAACTATGTCATTGTGTCACCCACTATGAAATCTCAGCCTCAATGACGTGGGTGCTTAATCATCTGTCCTTTACTCATAACAGGCCAAACTGGGAGGTAGGAAGTCTTTCTGTTGACTAATCAAAATGCCTACCTCCCCCACCCCACAGCAACCAGGGGGAAGGGAGGTGGCAGGAACAGGCACAGCATAGAGCTTCAAAAGCTCTGAATACCAAAGTCAGATGCTGAATTGAAAACTGCCTCCAAGACACAGGCACAGAGAGATAAAGAGAAAAAGCAAAAATAAAAAGATGCAACGAAATGAATACCGTGGAGTGAATGACCGTACCTTGGCAACGGCTTTGCCATCGGAATTATTGTTGGAATCCTTAACACCACTGAATGAATCTCTTCTTTGTGGGCATGGTTTCTTTTTGCGTGGTCTGCCTTTAAGATTTGGCGCTGAAAACAAATGGAAAACAATTGATACATATTTTCATTTGCATGGGTTTCTTTATTAAAGACCCAGAATCTCACTACAGTGATCCCTTCTAATTGTTCAGAGAAATGTACATATATTGGCAGGCAGCCCTCATTATTACACGCTTCTCTCTCTGAATGCTTACATATTGGTAGAGTGAGTATACATTTCTGTACATATCTCCCAAAGCTAATCTATTTAGCTTTAACATGTCTAATTAATATAAGTTACACGAAGCTCTTAGCTCTAAAGGATCATGGTAAGAAAAATATCCTTCCACGTTGTTGGACAAGCAGCATTTGGGGCTGAAAAACTGAGCCAGGCTTTGAGCTCAATCTTTGGTTTTTGTTTTGTATCTTGCTTTCAGAAACCTAAGTGACATGCCTGCCCTTATGGTATCATAGTAATGAAATGTTGAAAACATCTCTTTTACAAAATATTCAGAGACAAGGGCATTCTCTCAAATTACCATACAGATAAGTAGAGAGATAGCTAAAGAGAGAGAGGCATTCACAACAGCAAGCTGGAAAATATTATTACATATATTTACTAATAATACCGCAACCAGCATGTTTCAAATCTCAACAAATCTGGCAGATACATTTAAATCAGCATGCTCTCTTTTCCTTTTCAATATATTTTTATGAAGATCTTCAGGCTTATTTAAAATAACATCCAAAGATTACACTGGGGTTAGCTTGATTCCATGGGGGTTACACTTTTGAAAAGACAAGATACAAATCAAAGTTCTATTTCATCCTTGATGCTGAGCAACTTGGTTCCTTTTAAGATCTATACAGAAAGTCGGAGGAAAGGCTGCTGTTTATTGAGAGCTATGACTATCCGGCATCAGCTTTCACATTTAACTTCATCAGTCACCCAAGTCAAGCAAAATTAAAAACAACCAACTAACCAACCAACCACTTCAGAACGACTCCAGGCTAATGAATTACACCCTAAACAATTTTGTTCAGACCTTTCAAGGTACCCACACTCTTTATTACTTAAGGAGTGATTATGACAATGTCACATCTAAACAACATAAACCTTCTTAACTGTTGTTAATCTTACTTAGGTAGTTAACCAGTGGTTTTAGGACATTTTTACATTGTACTCATTTTACAAACACAATTAATCCTACTAATTTGATTTTCTCCTCCGGATAACAGTTTTACTGTTGGTAAAAGCTCAGTAAAGCAGAGCTGCCTTTAGAATCAGAGAGGCAAAAGTTTAAAAAGAGGCTTTAGGGCTTAGGATCCCCTTCCCACACCCGCTCTCTCCTCTCATTCCCCTAAACGCTGCTCTGAAAGTCCATCCCAGAAAGCCAGCCTGGAATTACCAAAGGTAAACAAGCTCATAAACAAAAATCAAGCAAAGAGAAAGTAGCGATTACCCATTCCAGTCGACAAACATCTGCCTGACTGATGTCTGTGCTCATGAAAGCTACAGCATGTGACTGCTCCCCGGCCACATCCCTGGAAGTCTCGACTTGGTGTGGATGTCAGCTTCCCTCCGAATGCGAGCTGCGAGGCTCAGCGCTCTGCTTACAACTCCCCTCCCCCGGCAGCTCCATTACTCATGTAAACACACAGCAGTGACTAGCACCGAGTGTGTGGGATGAGCCTGAGGACTTTGCTGGAGTTGCCAGACTGGCAGGGAGGGCTCTGCTCTCTCCACCTCCCCGCACGGGGTTGGTGATTTCATCCGGCCTGTTTTGTGGATCCTGACCTCTTGCTCCCCTTGTCAGAGCACGATGCCACGTTCCATGAATTTGACACGGTCCGCAGCCTGGAGCCAGGGCATGGACTGTTTGTTTGGTTTAGAAGACTTTGTGTAGCACAGAAGTGTTTCCACAACTGACCCAAGTGTTAAGACTTTAATGACCACGAGGGAAGGATGTACTTTCAAGTCCCTTATCAAAATAATAGCTGAGCAGAAAGCTGACAAACAGAACTTGGGGTAGCAGGTCTGAGGCATTTCATTAAAACAAACAAAACAGTATCCCCTCTGTTCTAAGACTTGTTACTATGATCTTCCCTTCCTAACATTTTGGCGAAAAGCACTTAAACCTAAAAGGCATTTATTTCTAGAAAAGCTTTCAAATCCCAAAGGTCTTTTCGATAGAACTTGCATCGAACATGCTGTGTTTAAAAAAAGGCAAAGGTTCCGGGAACTGACAAGAAGTCATCCCCAAACTGGGTTTATTTTCTCCATTCTTTGAGCTGTTTTCAGAACCCAGAGAAGCACATGTACTCCCCCAGCAGATTCTGAGAATTACAAATTTAGAACAGACTAGCACCTAATATTCTGGTCACACAAACGTAAACTCTAAATGGGATTTGATCAAGAGAAAAAGCCCTTTGTTCTTACTAAGGCAAGTACTTCAGTATTTCAGGTATGGTTAGGCAAATCTTACCAGTCACTCAGGGCTCAAAATCAAATTCCTCTCCTACTCTCCCCTCTGAACTTTTTTTCTCTCCTTCTCTTACGGAACATTATCACTGTACTCCTTGTACTTTAGCTGTGGTTTCTGGCATATTATTATACTAGACTGGAGAATCCTTAAGGGCAAGACCCTGTGGGATGTGTCTTTTATCTGCCCAGCACAATACCCAAAAGGCAGCATTGCATAACATGTATTTGTTGAATGAAAAAGTGACTAATGGAAATAAATATGTCCACATAGTGTTCTGTCCTGTCCTCATAGACTGATCCCGCCAACCTCACACGTGGTATACTTGTCACACTGGGCACTTGTAAAACTGCATTCACCTTTACTACTTATGTTTATGCTCTGCAAACATAAACCGGTGACTTGAGGTTGCACTGGGAATGGAGACAGGAAACGTAAGGCCTTTGGTATCTCAGTAAGGCTATAATCTAGTCCCCACATGCAATGCACAAACACCCTGACGAGCACAAATATTCAAAGTACAGGGGGGAATGGAGCACAAAGGACTGGGTAGGTGCCCCTGCAATCCAATCAGAGACCTTTTGGATTCAGAAGACTCCAGGTAAAGTTTTGGTATTGAAGGGCTGGCTTTGGGGACAGCAAACACTCTGGTCCCCAGGCCACATCTTTTTCCCTCTAGAGTCATAATCTGTCATTTGCTAGGTCAGTGAGTGAAAACAGGTGCATTATGGTGTGCTGGTGGGCAGGAGTGGGGTGGGTCTGTGGACTTTAATTCACTTATGGAAGAGACAACCCCACCTCCTTCCAGCCACTCTGCGAGGACCTATACCTGCCCTCTCCTTGAAAGCTCAGTGCTATGTACTTACTGACAGAACCTAAATCCTAAGACTCCAAAATTAGACCAGCTCTTGTTCTTTAGGTGAGACAGATCTCTACCAAGAAAAAGCTCTGCTAGGGAGAGAGCAGTACCCTTACTGATGGCATATCTGGCTCCAGTCAGTTTTATTAGAAAAAAAAATAAGTGCAAAGCAATAGACGTACTGTTACTTTTACGTGTGTATATAATTCACTGGCCTGGCTTATCACAGAGTTCAGTAAATGCTCTTTGCATGAATGTTTTCAGTATTATACATGAATAATATGAGTAGCTAAGTGAATAATAATAGTAGCTAACCATTTCTGAGCACTTTCTCTGTACAAGTCACTCTTCTGAGTGCTTTGCATACAATAACTGCACTAAAACTCACAGCAAGCCAAAGAGGAAGGCATGATCCTTATCCCCATCTTACAGACCAGGAAACTGAGACAGAGATGAAATTACTTGTCTCCGACCATATAAATGGTTACTGGTAGCAGAAGGATTTCAACACAGGCAACTGGACTTTATCCAGAGCCCCTGCTTTAAGCAACTTATCTCTAATAGACACACATACAGACACACACACACACTGCCTCATAATGAAGTATTCATACTAACTTGGGCTGGCAGTCACCAGGAAGCTCTCCCCAAATGAAAACACTCAAGTACGACATAGCATGAGGGTGCTGCAGCCCACCCCAGACAGGAAACACTGTCTCACAGACAGAACTGATAGCAAGTGGGGTCCCCATTAGTCTTGACCCAGCAGTAGGTGGCAAGACTTCCACTAAGGCCAATAAAACTCAGTCGGAGAGCCCTACATATTACCCCCTTAACCAGTGGGCCACTGACTCTTCTGCCTAATCAGTGAAAGATCTCTGTGGTTTTTTTAAAAAAAATCTTTCCCCTCTGACTGCCCATCTGTTCCTCTTACTCAGTGCCAAGAAATTAACAACTATTCACCTTTGTGAAGTCACTGCTATTTCTATAGGTGTTAATCCTCAGAGAATCAAGCTACCTCCAGAGCTCCAGGCTACTCTGACAGCTAACCCATGTTTTTTTTTTTTTTTTTCCTTTTTAAACGCCTTCCAATATTAATGAATTATAGTCTATTTTCTCAACAATATAGCAAAACAAGTTTGTTTTCCTTACAGGGTCTAGAAGCTCAGAGTTGCAGACAATTTGTTTATATATTTATTTCACTATGGGTTCACACAAGTTACATGGCAGGGCAGTGCAGGTGTGGGAAACTTTTATGTCAACCCCAACTCTTACAATAATAATAATAAAACAAAGGGAAATGTAACCAGTTACTGGCAAAGTAAATTGCTTTTGGCTTAAATGTTCCTGTTTTTTTCTACTGTGTTCTTCCTGTCATGACCGTCTCTTTTTTTTTAATAGCATTTATGCTCTTGGAAATACCACGAAGATAGATAAACTGCTATAAAAGCTGGATTGACTCATCAGTTAACAACTCTTCCTTCCCATTTTGCAGAGAGAATTTTGTTGCCAACACAGCTACATATTCTCTCGAGAAATTCTTTGTGAGCTTCCACTGAAGAGATAGGACTTGCTTGTTGGTAGGGACTGGAATCAGGGGAATGAAAACCAGCACAATTTTCCTAAGACTTTAACCCCCGAGGTCAATGTCTAGAGAAGTCGGCAGAGCGTTAACTCATTCGATTTGCAAGTTGTGTGTGTCTTTTAAACACGAGCCAGAAAACAAAACTCCACTGATCATAGTATTAGGGTAGACAAACATTGTTCTATGTATAGTATGCGTTACTGATAATACCCTGCATTTCTGTAATGCTTTTCCTATGAGGATATCAATTCTCTGGTACATTTTCTTTACAGACAATAATCTTAAAATACCGGCTGGGCACGGTGGCTCATGCCTGTAATCCCAGCACTTTGGGAGGCTGAGGCGGGTGGATCACGAGGTCAGGAGTTCGAGACCAGCCTGGTTCACATAGTGAAACCCTGTCTCTACTAAAAATACAAAAATTAGCCAGGTATGCTGGCAAGCACCTGTAGTCCCAGCTACTCGGGAGGCTGAGGCAGAAGAATCTCTTGAACCTGGGAGGCGGAGGTTGTGGTGAGTGGAGATCACACCACTGCACTCCAGCCTGGGCAGGCAACAGAGCAAGACTTAGTCTCAAAAAAAAAAAAAAAAAAAAATACCCTGGTAAGTTTCAGCATGGAGCATTGCTCTTTCGGGCGGGGAGGGGGGGAGGAGGAGTAACCTACCCTAATTTAGTTATTATCATTTACCGTGTTCTATTTTCAATGTTTCCCTTTTAACTATTTAGAAACTTCCTCTTTCATTACAACAAAAATAGAAAGAATGTTTTTAAAGTTATTAACGTATGAGTAAAAGACTTAGAAACCAAGAATGGCAGAAGGCTTGATCAAAGCCATTCCTAAAATTTATGGGTGTAATAAAAGAAAGGCATTTCACAGATAATCTCTTACAGAATTTCAGTTTTCAAATATGTGGGGGGACAAAAGAAAACTAGAAGCTCTCAGACCTCATTTTGGCTTTAACTTAAAGCCAATATTTAAAAATTCATAAATAAATCCCTGAAATTTTTATTTCAAATCCACAGTTATATTTCATATAGTGACCATTGGTATTAAACTTCTATTCAATTGTTTGAACCTTTCTACAAATTCGCAAAACACTGATCACATATGAATTTAGGAAATATTCAAGTTTATTTTTATTCTGGTTTCCCAAAATCAGTCTTCCACACCCAACAGAAATGCTTGAGAAGCAATTGTATTGTCTGAGATATAAACACACTGGGCCATTGACAAGTACAACTTGATCCTGCAGGACATTCTAACTCTGATGATGAATTTTAAACAATAGACATGGAAACACAATACTGCAAAAGTTTTATTATTTGGTAATTGTTCTGACAGTTTCCTCTTAAGAGTAATTATTTTCTCTCAAATAAAGGCATTAAAAAGATGAAGCCCTGGTGGTGGCTCATGACTGTAATCCCAGCACTTTGGGAGGTGGGAATATTGCTTTAGGCCAGGAATTTGAGACCAGCTTGGGCAATGTAATGAGACCCCTGTTTCGATGAAAATTAGCTGGGTGTGGTGGCATGTGCCTGTAGTCCTAGCTACTCCGAAGGCTGAGGTGAGATGATCATTGGAGTTCAGGAGTTTGAGGCTGCAGTAAGTCTAGACTGTGCCAATGCTCTCCAGCCTGGGTGACAGAGTGAGACCCTGTCTCTTAAAAACAAACAAACAAACAAACAAACAAACAAACAAACAAAAAACGCAAATGAGCCCAGAGTCTGGAACCCAAACTCTAGGGCCAGCCAGATGTAAACACTTTCCACATTCAAATGTCATCAAGACCAGAGAACCCCAAACACTAATGGATGGATGCGCCCTAGAGAAATTTTACACTCATCACACTGGATATCATGCGATATGAAGACCTGGACTTTGAATTACGAAGTGTGCTTTTGCCCAAGTCATACCCCTACACTGCTTGAACCACCACAAACTACAATTTAACATTTCCAATGAACTCTGCTCTCACAGAATCCGTCCTTGTTCTTTCTCCCAGAAGGGTGAGCAGTTGTGGTGTTAGAAAGAACATTAAAAAGAAGAAGAAGAAGAAGAAGAAGAAGAAGCTGGCTTTATATGAGGTCGTCACTTTGCCTCTTTGTCAAAATCACTGAGAGCCCCAAGAGTCACTAATGAGAGTAATGTATTACTGCCTTTGTTATACCTGGATTGCTTGGGCAGTTTAAGTCCAAAACAGCCATGGACTTCATTGACTGCTCAACAAACCATGCAAGTAAACACTTTTGTAATCCATTCCAAAACATGCCCAGTCTTACTCACTCTGTTTCATACTTGTGAATGCTGGAGTAATTATTAATGCTCCTGATCAAGGTTTTAGTAATTTCTTAGGCATGTGATTTGCATAGCTATTTCCTGATCTGCCTTCTCTCTCTGCCCTGGAGGTCTTCATTTCTCAGAAACACTTAAAAACACAGATTATTTTACTTCTACCCTTCCCCCAACCCATAAATGGAACAGGACTTCCTAGCCCATCTGTATTGCTAATTGGTTTGAAAGCATGTGACTCCGTGCATTCTTGCCATTAAAACACAAGCAAGCCTCTTTTGAAGTCAGCTTTACCAGCAGTGATAGGCAGATTTCTATCTTTGTTCCCCCACTGTGTCTTGAGGCAGGGGAGAAATGTAAATGATCACATGTTATTTAAATATTGTTCTGAAATCATGTAGCGAATTCCAAGGTAATATAAAAATGTTCTAGAAGTCTGTATAATAGGGTTGTCTACAAACACACTGGCAAAGAAGGGGATTATAGATGCTTTTCACTACTGTTTGAGAAACAAGGGGAAAATCTGGGAGCTGAATCTAGGAGTGAGGAGAGAGTCTGGTTTTTCAGAGGATTGATTCTCTAGGGGAAAATTCTGGAAATAGGAAAAGAGATTGAAATCTATGCCAGACCTTTCCAACTCTCACCTTCTCTCTGGTCTATTTGGTTATCTATTCTTGGTGGAGGGTTCCCTTGTAAGAGGTGGAAGTGGTAGCTCATACCTGCTGTGCAAGAGCCTATGCATCTTTGGGATAATGGGGTCTATATAGCACAGCATGGACAAGACCACAGCCTAGGTTTTCCTGAGGATCAGGAGCCTATGGAAAGACTCCTTTGTCTTGGGATTCCACATATTGTTTTCTTTTTTTTTTGAAACAGAGTCTCGCTCTGTTGCTCAGGTTGGAGTCCAGTGGCACGATCTCGGCTCACTGCAAGCTCCGCCTCCCGGGTTCACGCCATTCTCCTGCCTCAGCCTCCGGAGTAGCTGGTACTACAGGCGCCCGCCACCACGCTCGGCTAATTTTTTTTGTATTTTTAGGGGAGACGGGGTTTCACCATGTTAGCCAGGATGGTTTCGATCTCCTGACCTCGTGATCCGCCCAAAGTGCTGGGACCGCTGGCGTGAGCCACCATGCCTGGCCAGAATTCCACATATTCTATAAAGAGACATCAGGGCAGAGTGGACATCTTAGGACTTAGCTCGGTCCCTAAAGGTGTGCGGCAGTGCTATCTAGGAGCTGATACTGTAGGCAAACGGTCTGATTTCTCTGCCCATGCCACGCACCAGGTAGCTGCAAGGTCCTGTCAAGTCACAAATTCAGCAAAACCAAAAGTGAATTCTCAAAATGCCATCAAGGCTCAAACTCCCACTTTCACATTTACCTGGCAACTTCTTTCTCCTATTCATCTCTCCAGATGCCGGGTGTCCATAAGCCATTTCCAGGCCCCAGGTTCCTCTCTCAATGGAGATCAAGCACAGAAACTATTACAGTGAGAATAAGCATGTTGTTTCAATGCTATACTATGTATTTTTTTCTTATGATTTTGAAATAGCTCCTGTCTTCATTTTTTGAAAACTCTGCTATAAATACAGATTGAGTCTTTCTTGGTATGGTTCTATATCGTAAAAATAGAATATTAACAAGATCATTGTGTTTTTCTCTTAAGGCTGTTTAAGGATGCGCTCTGGAAATGTGTTTTAAGGCATTTTGATTTCCACAATTTCTGAAGGTTATACAGATAGAACCTCTTAAACAAAGAGAGTTAATTTTTTGTCTCTCTCTTTTTTCTTTTTGTTAAAATCAATAAAGCTGCTCATTCCAGTCTATGATTGATATGTTCTGTGGTGTTACTATTGAACATGACAGCACAGAAGTGAAACCAACATTTTTGTGTCAAATAGCCTTGTAAGAGCAGTAAATATCAGAACACTTTTTAAACTCATTTGTAAACAGGACATTCTTGTTCAGCCATTTCTCCACGTTTGGAAATGAGACAGTCCATTTCATCATTGAGGATAATTGATTTGCTACCCTCTCTACAGAAAACATTCCTCACTTGGAAATAAGTAAAAGAGATGGGTTGTTTTTGTTTTTGTTTTGGTGTGTATGTGGATTAACATGGAGATATTTAACTTATTGCATACTTGGATGAGTATGTCATGGGATACATTTTAGTATTTAAAAGACATACACTTAAGAAACAGTCATCAAGTGATAGGCTCCCAATTTATTTTAAAAAGATCCAAAAAGGAATTTGTACAGAAAGGGGGCTTTTCACTCGCTCTGTGCTTTTATACCTTTCAGAAAGAATAATGTGAATAGTAGGATAGTCTCTTACTTAAAAGTAAAAAGATGACTATTTTTGGTTGTCTGAGATTCGGAGACATTTTTCTTTGTTCAGGCAAATCCCTGTCACCCTTCCTTCCTATGAGGGCATCAGTACCGTCCCCAACTAAGTACCTCAGTGGTCTCTGAGCTTCATTTGTTTGCGCAGGTACAGGAGCCAAGATACTGGAAAATGACTAAAAACTCTTCCGTGGTACCAAGAAACTCATGCAAACTCACAGATTGTATAGAGGAGTGTGCGTCTTGGAGCAGGGTGGGGTGAGGGTACAGAATGAGAAGAGAAAGGGGCCTGGGGTGGGCGTGGAGAGGCAGCAACAAGGTTCATCATACCTGGTGACATGTTGACTAAGTGCAGATTATAAGCCATGGGGCAAGCTAGAGTTATCAGTCAATTGGAGGGAAGTTTGTCACACGATAGAGAAAGAGCACACAGATACCATCAGAAACCCTAACGTAAAGCTAACAGTGAACCCAGAAGAGGTTACAGCTTCTTCACATTTTTTCGGTGTAAGATAAAACATTTCTATGACTATTTAGAATTGCTGTGTCTGATACAGTCACTGCTAGCCACATGTGTCCCTTGAGTATCTGGAATACTATATGTCAAGTCCAAATTGAGATGTGCCACAGTGTAAAATACATACTGGATTCCCACGACTTAATACAACATAAAAGTAAAATATCTCATTAATAACATTTTATATTGATTGCATATTGAAATGATAATATTTTGAATATACTGGGTTAAATAAAATGTATTACTAAAATTAACTCCACATGTTTCTTTTTACCTTTTAAAATGTGGTTACTAGAATATTTTAAATTACATGTGGCTCACATTATCTTTCTCTTGGGCGATGCTGGTTTAGTCAATAATTCAATGTTATGATTATAGATATGTTCTTGGAAATATGTGTTAAGGAGCAGACAGAACAAGATTAACATCTGAAACTAGAATAATCAGCAAAAGTCACGATTCAATGTTTCAATACATTTAAGATTTTATTCACTGTTATGGAGGGAAGTCATGTAAAAATGATATATATAGTTATATATATATTACACACATATATAATGTTATAATGGTATCTAAAAATTTTGCTGAAGCTGAGGTCTCTCCTCTGTAAAATTTAAATCTGGTAATCATTGACTCAAGGCTACTAAATGGCCCTGCTGAAGATGTTATTTCATTAACTTCCTTAACTAAGATGTCAAAGTAAATGTTAAGCTTTGACAACAGACTGGAGAAGAGACAGAAGGAGAAAGAGAGAAGGGAGAGAGAAAGGGGGGAAGGAACTAGCTAATTATTTA
The DNA here is from genome assembly GCF_000951045.1 of Mandrillus leucophaeus. NCBI lineage: Eukaryota > Metazoa > Chordata > Mammalia > Primates > Cercopithecidae > Mandrillus > Mandrillus leucophaeus. Next base: position 220,470 of record NW_012103443.1, read on the forward strand.
TTTCACGACTTGTTCTCTCCTGCTGTCAATATGGGTCGGGTATAATGTAAGCCATTTTCATCATGCAATACAAACTGAATAGGAGAAAATGGAGCTGGAGTGATTTTAGTTGCTTGGAAGTAGACACTTCTTAATCTCCAATTATTGAGTAAGTTAATGGTCTGACTTTTTGAACATTTCATCTGAGAATAAATAGAGAGGTCAGTTATAGTCAGGCCTAAATACAGGGGCATAGCCTCATTGGCTTTGCCAACCTGCCTCAAGTGCCATTTATGACAAAATATGAGATTATTCATTGAAGACTGGCATTCCAATAAGCCCAGAAAAGTTGAACAGAACAAAAAGGTTTGAACTCTGGGGGCAGGGAGGAGATACATTTTTTCCACAATCATTCTTAGCACCAAAAAATCATCAGGCATCACTGAGAAGGTGGCTGCCCAGTGCTCAGCTGGCCCTATGTCCCATCCTCCCAAACAACTTGTTACAGTAGCCAAAATCAAAGCTGATTCCCTCCACCTCCTCACTCTTTGATTCCTGTGGCAGCAGCAACACAGAAACCTAACTAGACATTAACAGCCCTCCAAACACTACATGCCAATCAAAAGGCTGGTAAAATGGGTTCCTATTGTAAAAATAAAAGAGCAACAATGGTGGAAACAGAAATAAGCTTAGGAAATATTTTCTTTTCTTAGAAGGTGGGAGTTGCTAGAGCATTTAAGGCAGTAGCATGCAGAAAGGCTTAGACCAAAATCTCTGCAACATCGACAAAATGTGCAATAAATATCATACATTCTACTGTATCATAATGTAGTAATTTTGATGAAATGATTTGGCGGGTTCAACCTACATCCCGTGAAGCAATCTGCACACCTCTGGTATGTTTCTGATATCTAACTATCGAAGTATTTGTCTTTGTCCTCCAAACTCTTTTATAGCACATGGTATGCATATTTCAGCATCCAACATTATTAACTCATGAGCAACTGTCAGTTGATGGTTATCTAACACATGGGGTCTGCACAAAAGGGATCCTTATTTGGGCAAAAGCTCTTGTCTGCACCAGTCTGTCTATATTTTCCCTCAGAATAACTTTATTTGGATTATTATTCGCTGTTAGTGGAAACTCGGAGGTTGCATGTGTGGCAATCGGAAGGCGGAGAAATAAATCCTTAACAAGTTCAAACACTTAGCTGATATTAAAACCATTTCTAGCTTTGTTAGCTGAAAGCAAACGCTCCATTGCCCTCTCGTGGTGAGTCGATGGGATGCGGTGGGACAATCAAAAAACCCCGCAGAAACTAACAAGAGAGTTTACTCCAATACAGGTGACAACATTCATCTTGAATAGAAACAGGCACAAATGACAACCTTATGTTGTTTTATATGTTTCAGAATTTACATTCTTCAGCCCTCTTACATGGAGATTGGACAAGGTGGGGTGGGTGGGGCCTGTAATATGGAAATTAGAACTTTGTCTTTCTGCAATACAATGACTGCACTCTATTTACAACCATAGCTGCTATATATGTGGCAAATTGATTTTTATGAGATTTAGAAACTGAAAAAAAAATCATGCTCACATTTTAAAAGCTCCTTTAAACCAAAAATAGACTGATGTTCCAACTGGTTTGGAATTATAGGAACCAAGGAAAGAAGTCTGAATAATTCCCTAATATGGAAGAAAAACTGTTTTTTTTTTTTTTTTTTAAATAAGGAACAGTTTGTTTCTGACAATAGGCAACATATGGAAACATGGAATTTATAGAACCAAATATAGGTACAGAATTTATCTTTCTATATTTTCTAAAAATAAAATTTTATAAAATTCTGAACTCCAAATTTAATAGTCAGTTACCCAATTGGGTATTTATCTTTTAAAAACACCATTTAAAATTTCTGCTGTATGCCTTTCAACAATTTCCTGCCTAACAGGCCCATCCCCAGAAAGCAAACAAACCTGGTATTAAAACAGACTGAAGAGCTTAAGAGAAAGCTGGGGGAGAAGTCGGGGCAAAGTACATGAGAACATAAACTACTTTTTTAATCTTATTACCAGTAAATGTACCATTTTTCTCTTTTATGTGTCTTCTCTTCAGATAAAAACCACTCCTCCAACCAGCATTACAAAAATGCTCTGTATTTTTATAATATGATTTTAGGGGCAGATTAATCTCAAATTGGCTTTTCCACTCACACGTGGAAGTTCAGTTTTGCAACAACAGTTGTTTGATTTTGTCTTTGAATTAGCAAAGTTCGTAAAGTAATTTTACTATAAAATTAAACAGCTGGGAGTTCTTTAGCAAAACATGACAACTCTTGTTCTTCCTTGTACTATTGTGCAAGCTGAAATACCCTTTCTTTCATGTCTTTTTATTCCAAAATGAATTCCCTAGTTAGCCTTGTTTAACTTTAAGAAAAATAATAAAGAAGGGGGGCGGTTTTTGCTGACCTCTGAAATTCACAGGCTTTTAAGCACAGGGCGTTTACACAAGGTGCGTTCTCAAAGGGCTTTTGTTTAATTCCTATTATGGAATGAAAAATGATATTCTGCCCCCATATAATGCCGATCCTTGTGTACAGCAAAGCTGTTGACAAGTGTTTCTGTGGAGCGAGACGTCTTATGCCGATTTTGCAGATGGGAAAACTGAAACATCTCTAAATGCTGAGGAAATATGGAACTAAGATGTTCGTAGAGGCTGGAATTAAATTTAGAATTTGACTCTCAGCCCAGGACTCTAACCATGTGAGGGCCCTAACTCTCTGGAATCAACAGAAGGGCAATTTTAAAACATTCTTTTGACATTATTAACCACAGCCTGGGGGCTCAGGGAAGTGAGTGGGGGAGGGCCTGGAAACATAATACAGAGCTGCTAGGTGACAGCCTCTTGCAACACTGCTAATACTTTGGATTACTTGATCCATATTGCCATATACTCTAGGAATATTCCGAGGCTTAGTGATTTCCTTTGTATCTTAAAAAATTAAGAGTCTAGATCCAAGGGCTAGTGTAGACTGCTTCTTAAAATATGGAGCCAGAGTCATGACAAGACAAATTGCGGAAAGTGGTTCTTGGCTTTTCACATGAATCTGGAACCAAAGATCACTGCTAAGAGTTGGTAAAACCATAGATGTTATGCCAGTAGGATTCATCATTGGAGTCATATATAAAATGATGGAATTCCATAGCTTTAGGAAAACCTCGGGCACCAGCTTGTCAGTCTCCACATCAGAAAAGGCAGGACCAGAGAGTCCGACACTTGCCCAGAGTCACCCAGTGAGTGGCAGAGCTACGATAGACCCTGGGTTCTGTTGCATGAGATCAGCAGCAGAGCCTTGGCAGCAGATGGCTTTTCAATGGCCCTGAATACCTCCACTTGGGTTTCTGCAGGGCGAGCTCTGCCATCCCAAGACCATGTTACTGAAACACACTTTCCAAGGAACTGCAATTAATAAAGTCAAATGGGAGCCGACAAGGACATTCCCACTGTGTTCAAATGCCAAAACATACAACCGAGAAAGCTCACTTGGAGCACATGAAGTGGGGGTCCTTCTGGCAGGACTTCTGTGCACCATACTCCCAGCTGTTTGCTCAGACCCAAATGTGAGGGACTAGCAGCAAAACACTTGCAAAGCCATCAGGAAAGTGCTCTGGCATTGGGCGTCAACAACTGCTTTTTTTTGTTAGGCTGGGCTGAAAAACCAAAGGAGCCCTCCTCAGGGTAAGGAAGGGCTTTGGGAACTCAGGATCTCTGGGATCAAGAAGAAATGGACCACAGGCCACATTGCTAGGGAGCACTGTCCTCACCTTCTAGAAGTAACACGTGCCTCAGAGGTCCCAAGCACATTAAGAAGCTTAATACCTGTGTGCCTTTGTTCCTGGGCTTCCTCCGACAACAACATCTTTCCTTTTTTAGCTTTTCTTCCTCCTGCCCCAACTCCCCACTATCAAGCTTCCTTGGCCAGGTGCAGTGGCTCATGCCCGTAATCCCAACACTTTGGGAGGCTGAGGTGGGTGGATCACCTCAGGTCAGGAGTTCAAGACCAGCCTGGCCAACATGGTGAAACCCCATCTCTACTAAAAACACAAAAATTACATGGACGTGGTGGTGGGTGCCTGTAATCCCAGCTACTTGGGAGGCTGAGGCAGGAGAATCGCTTGACCCTGGGAGGCGGAGCATGAAGTAAGCCGAGACCGCGCCACTGCACTCCAGCCTGGGTGACAAGATCGAGACTCTGTCTCCCCCAGCACAGCCAAAAAAAAAAAAAAAAGCTTCCCTATTCTCCTTCATCTCCTGCTGGGTGGGAAAACCCTTGTCAGTACCTGTACAAAGTATGCTTTGGGTTGGCTGCGGTGGCTCACACTGAGACCAGCCTGGCCAACATGGTGAAACTCCGTCCCTACTAAAAAATACAAAAATTAGCTGGGTATGGTGGCAGATGCCTGTGATCGCAGCTACTCGGGAGGCTGAGACAGGAGAATCGCTTAAACCCATGAGGTGGAGGTTGCAGTGAGCTAAAACTGTTCCACTGCACTCCAGCCTAGGCAATGAGTGAGACTCCGTCTTAAAATAAATAATAAAAAATTTGAAAAAACGCAAAAAACAAGCATGCTTTGATCCTGGCACCTGTCACCCCTGTACTGAAATCATCTGGTTAGTGTATCTCTCTCCCTTACCACAGTCTGAAGAGATTATGTTGGTCTTGATCACTGCAGCATCATTATAGTAGGTGTTCAATAAACGTTTACTAAACAAATGCCTCCCTCTGTGTCATGTTTTGAAATCAGTGTCTGGTACTACTTACTAGAGTCTAGTAAATGTTTGTTAAACTGCACTGACTGCTCATCCCACTACAGAACATAAATGTCTCGAAAGAGGGCCAGGTGGCTAGGCTATCCTTGATGGTTCACCTTCCTATCTCCAGCACTTTCCCTAGGTCACGATCACCATTAATAAGGGGAAGACACATACACCGACATTGTAATGTCCACTATGTAACTCTGAGACCCAGCTATTGTCAAACACCTAAATACCGAACAGAAACCCGCCTTGTCTGTGGACACACAGATCTCACCTGTTTTGCCAGGACTCTCGAGCCCCCAGGGTCACTGGCTCTCCTAGAGAGCCCCTACAACAGGAAAAGGTCAGCAACACCTAAGAGAAAAAATTCTCCTGGGAAAGATGGCAGACTGCCTGGTGAGGATCCCTTTTTTAAGGAACCCTATCTCTGCAGAGCTGCCTAAAAAAATGTGCCTCCCGATGAGAGTCTGGGCAAATCTGTAATGTAGAGATTACATTTAAATTCCAATAAAGATTTTTAACAAAAATCAATAAAATAGGAGATTGATCTGCAGTTAAAAGTTCCTAGTAATGGGATAGCCTAGAAATTTCATAAATAATGCTTTTATCTTGATTACAAAATAATCCCCTGCCACAAAAACAAGGCAAATCAAGGTAGGAAATTGTTCAGCGGGAATTAAAATGTCACACTTTACACAGAATAAAGCATTGCAATCACCAGGGAAACACACATTGCAAATGTGTTAACACAAAATTACATATATCACTTAATTATATAAGCGCATAGCTCCTGAGTCACCCATTAGCTAAACATGTCAGCTGCGGTTAAATATATACATGCAATATTTTTAGCACAGAGGGGATGTAACTATGTCAGGCCTGGCACCATAAAGCCTGAGATGGCAAGTGCTATTAAACTGAGATGCAATCATGTTGAAAAGGAAACATTAACAAACAGCAGACAATTGAGAAGAAAATACAGTGAGCTTGTGTTCTACTACATGTGCTTCCAAAACCTTATATAACTATTCATTGTCTATTTCATCTGGCTTGCATCCCAGGTTTGTTCTATGCTATACTAATTTTATAATAATAAACTGTTATACCAGTTTTATGAAATCATGCACACAGAGAGGTTGCAGATGACATTATGTCTCATTATCTTCACCAGAAAAGGACATCATCCCGAAATTAAACATAGCCTCATGCAAAACCATCCGCTCCATTTAAAATGGCCCCTTGAGTTTGCTTCTGAAAAAAGATATGTCATCTTTCCTTCCATCATCACAGCACTGGTGAAGTTGGCAAAAGTGCTGTTGGAGACCCAAGTTTCATAAGAAAGTAGAGAGGGCATGGGCTTTGAGAGCAGGCAACTCTGTATTCACTTTATACATAAGGCAACTATGTGACCTTGGGCAAGTCATCATCTCTCTCAGGGCTGAATTTAAGCATTCATCAAGAGAATTATATACCCATCTTGAAACATTATGATGGGGAAGGAGTATGAATGAGGTAACATTAGACAACGTGGCTGGCACATTAGTTGGCACACTGAAGACACTAATAAATTATTATTATTATCACTATTATATGCACGGACACATGGAAGTAACAGTAATACATCATTTCAAGCATTTCAAGAGACCAGCAGTTTGCTGGTGGGAGAGTTATTGACATTTTGGAAACACCTGAGCCCTCAGCACAGAGGTAAGCACCTTGTAGAGCCCCGGAAGAGAGAGAAGTGCAGGAAAGCTCCCCATTTGACAAAAGGCATCTGGCATACCTCCTTGGAGCCTGAACTGTTGTCTATGGTGACAAGTCTTCCAATACAGAGGCAATAACTGGGTTGTCAAAAGGAAGAACTTATCTTGGTGATAATTGATTCTGTGTTTCAGGCAACTTTACATCTCAAGGCAAAAACTGAAGAAAGGAAATTACCACAAAGTAAAGTGTGCCTCAACAGGATGAGAGACAGTGCACGTGAGAGAGTGACAGACAGAGAGAGACTATGCCAAGTGTCCTTATTCTCTAAATTAATCATTAAATGGTTCTGAAATGTGCTTGGAGAATCCTCATTCAATGCTTAAGTCCCGAGGCTCATTGGAAATCATTGGAATCCCCTGTATCTAGAAATCACCATACACAGGCCTCAGCACATTGTAGGAGCCCAATAAATAGAAAACAAATTGAACTGAATTTAATCTGGTAGGCCAAGAAGAATGGCAACCTGTTGGTTGTAGGGTTCCCAGTAGAGACAAACTTATCTTTCAGGAAGGTTGGGCCCCATAGAGGGCTGAATGCTTTTGCTCTCGCGCTTCCAGTAGAGCATTCTTTTTAATCAAATCTCACTTTAAGCAAGCCCTTAGGTAGCAAAATAGAAGAGGAAATTCTACCTATATAGAAGTTAGGGTAGGTCACTTAGGAGAAAAGGAAAGAAAGGAGTCATTTAAGATGAAACGTTTAAGGTTCGGATTTGTCCTGGCCAAACCAAGTCCTGGTTCTGCTTCTAACATCCAATATTCACTGATCCAACACTTATTTATTTTCCAAGATGGAGTATTGCTCTGTCACCCAGGCTGGAGTGCAATGGCACGATCTTGGCTCACTGCAACCTCCGCCTCTCGGGTTCAAGCGATTCTCCTGCCTCAGCCTCCCGAGTAGCTGGGATTACAGGTGTCCGCCACCATGTCAAGCTAATTTTTGTATTTTTAGTAGAGATGGGGTTTCACCATGTTGGCCAGGCTGGTCTCGATTTCCTGACCTCGTGATCCACCCGCCTAGGCCTCCCAAAGTGCTGGGATTACAAGTGTGAGCCACCGCGCCCAGCCCAGACCTCTTTACTCTTAAAGATGCATAGTCCTTGCCTGATTCCTGGGGGATGTACTTTGAAACTGATATCAGAAAATCGGTCATTTTCAGCAGCAAGTTATACTGTATTTGTTCTTCATTCATTTTTAGACCCTTTGCGCTCCAAAAACACTTCTTGATGGTTGCTAGGCAACTATTGTTGAATACATGCAAGAGGCATTAATTGTGTGATCATTTTCAAAAATGGGGAAAATTTGTTTAAAACAGAGGACATTGCCACACCTAAAATAACACATTTCCCTCCTTAAACAGCTATCCAGAAGAAAGCCACTACAGGTTGCTGGCTTCTGTCAAGGAGTAACATGATTCACCAAAAATTGTTTATTTACAGTTATTTGTCTTAGATCTTCCGTCTTCAGCCCCCCACTCATCCACGTAAACAGCCCTGTCTTATGACAAATCCTCACTCTTAGGCTAACTGGGACTTGTCTTATTAAATATTTCCCACTTTTCCTGTTGTGCGGTTCCTTACCTAAAATACCTGTATTGGTCGGGCGTGGTGGCTCACGCTTGTAATCCCAGCACTTTGGGAGACCGAGGCGGGTGGATCACCTGAGGTCAGGAGTTCAAGACCAGCCTGGCCAACATGGTGAAACCCTGTTTCTACTAAAAATACAAAAAATAGCCAGGCGTGGTAGCGGGTGTCTGTAATCCCAGCTACTCGGGAGGCTGAGACAGGAGAATCACTTGAACCCAGGAGGCGGAGGTTTCAGTGAGCTGAGATCATGCCACTGTACTCCAGCCTGGGCAACAAAGAGTGAAACTCCGTCTCAAAAAAAAAAAAAAAAAAAAAAAAAAAAAAAAAAAAAAAAAAACCCCATTTTTCCTGACATGTGTATTTCACACTTGCATATCCTCAGGGCAGGACAGCTTGTGGCTCGTCAATTATTACATCTAGCTTTAGAACCCAATAAACTTATCATAGGGTGATCATCTCTTTCTCTGACCCAAATGGAAACAACAAGAACTTTTCTATTTTCCACATCAAAGACTAAGCTTTCCGCTGATGCCAAATGCTCTGTGTACGTCTCACACCCCCCATCATTAAAGGAAACATAGATTTCATTTTACAGTGTGTTTTCCTCACACTTTGTTTTTGATATCCCAATGTCATGATTAAGCTACAAAGACTTCGATAAATTGAGTCAAAAATCTGAACTAAGTAAGGGCAGAATTTGTCACAAGGTGATCTCCCTCTTTTACTGAATATTAAGTGAAGCAACACAAATGTCCATGAGGATGGAGTCCTACGGGCAAAACTAGGCTGATTATATACTCTTTCCACTCTATGGTTCCTACAGGCAACCAGTTTCCTCCTGTGTAAATTGGGGGAGAGGATTCAGAACTCAGATCAGTGCCTGGCACATAATAAATAGTATATAAGCACTAGTCACTACTATTATTAATTCTTGGCCTTAGATCCAACATTGTCTTCCTACTGTTTCTTAGCTATATATTCTCATTTTGGTTAATTCCAATCAAAGACAACGTCTTCTCTATGAAATTAACTTGGAAAAATACTGAGCATAATTGACCTGCCACAGGAAAAAAAATAAGCTGTTATCAGAGAACAAAATATACTACATAGATAGATATAATTCTCAACTTCCAAGCTGACTTTTGGAGAGTAGTAGAGATAAAGAGAGGCCATGGCATACCCGGAACTGGAGTAGTCTGTATGACGTGGACATGGGTAAGGGTTAGGGCTGCAGGAGAGGAGGAGGAACATAAAAAATGGAGCCGGGAATAGTGTAGCTCTGCAATATTCTGGATATTCTAAAGCCTAGGCCTCTCTGTGGACTCACTGTCACCTCAAAGTGTCCCACAAACAGCTTTGGAGGGCAGATGGAGGCGATCAGATCTCCCTTGATTTAGGTTAGCTGTGGTGTGTATTGCAAATCTCCCGCAAATATTTTATGCCAGGTACTGTACTTCTAAGAGTTTTTTTTTTTTTTTTTTTCTTCTCTTTTTGAGACAGAGTCTTGCTCTGTTGTCCAGGCTGGAGCACAATGGCATGATCTCAGCTCACTGCAAACTCCGTCTTCCGGGTTCAAGTGATTCTCCCACCTCAGCCTCCCAAGTAGCTGGGATTACAGGCAGGCGCCACCATGCATGGCTAATTTTTGTATTTTTAGTAGAGAGAGGATTTTGCCGTGTTGGCCAGGCTGGTCTCAAACTTGACCTCGTGATCCACCCGCCTCGGCCTCCCAAAGTGCTGGGATTACAGACATGAGTCACCATGCCCAGCCCCTTCTAAGAGCTTTATGTGCAGCACTTCATTTAATCCTCATATATATAATATATCCCCTTGAAGTGAGTAGTATCAAGATTTTCAATTTAGAAATGAGGAAACTGAGGCTGAGAGAGGGTGAGTCATTGCCCAGGAGCACACAGGTGGTGATTGACAATGAGCGCAGACTGAGATCCAGAGTTCATCTTCTGGTGTTGCTGCGCCCCTGCCTCTACAAAGCAGTGGGCCTCAATACCCCACAGGGGAACAGACTTTGTTCCCCGTGACAAAGTGGCCTGGAAGGAGAGAGGCTGAAAAGCAGAATGCAGTGACAACAGGCCCACACTTAACACAGGATTGCTCACTCAATACTACAAACTAGTATTTTTGTACTTACGTAACTCCTTCAAACTAAGAAAGCAAATAAGTCCAAGCTGGTTCATTCTTCTTCCTATCCCCCACATCATTAAAGGAAACTCTTCTCATTCCCAGCTAAGGTAAATATTACAGCAGATCTAAGAATTATTTTCAATAAATATTTCTTGGGTACCAAATAGCATTGCGACCAAAACCAAAGAAATATGAGGAAGGATTCTTGTTTTCCAGGGACGTAGAATCAAGTGTGTTTTCTGTGACTTAGGGTTAACTCATCCATCCCTTCAACATTCACTGGCTACCTAGGATAAGCAGCTGCACACCAGGGACAAGGCGTTTCCAGGATGCGCTTTCTCCTTCCTCCCATAAAGCTGAGGTTTTGGCATGGAAAAGAGCAAGGTGAGCTGGGTCGGTGTTATAAAAAGGTAAGAGTAAGAAACATCACAAGGGTGCCGAACTCATTGGAACATCAGGGAAGACCTCTTTGAGGAAGTGATGTTTAAGGTGAGATCTCCAGAATAGAAGGAGAAATTGGCCAGGCTGAGGGGTTTCTTTTCCAGGAAGGACATACACAGGGTTTTCAAGGAAGAAGGAAACGAGTTCAAGAAGTTACAAAAAGGTGCACACTGCCCAGCTGTACAAAGCACAAGGGAAGGACCATTTTCTTCTTAAGAGATACGTGAGGCGGCCGGGTGCGGTGGCTCATGCCTATAATCCCAGCACTTTGGGAGGCCGAGGTGGGCGGATCACGAGGTCAGGAGATGGAGACCATCCTGGTTAATACGGAGAAACCCCATCTCTACTAAAAAAAAATACAAAAAAATTTAGCAGGACGTGGTGGTGGGCACCTGTAGTCCTAGCTACTCGGGAGGCTGAGGCAGGAGAATCGCTTGAACCTGGGAGGCGGAGCTTGCGGTGAGCCGAGATCACGCCACCGCATTCCAGCCTGGGCGACAGAGCACTCCGTCTCAAAAAAAAAAAAAAAAAAAAAAAAAAAAAAAAATGGAGATACTGTGAGGCTAATGCATCACTACAGTGAAGACTTTTCATGTTGCAGGCCTCCAGGAGGTGGCCAGATTCAAGAAGGCTGGTGCAGAGCTGTGGCCAGATGAGGCTTGACAGATAGGAAGGACTAGAAGAGATGGAGGAAGAAAGAGAGGAAACAAGACTGTTTCCTTTTGGATCATGGAGGTGGCGGAACTAACCGAGGCTGCCCGCCCTGTCAGGAGCCTTCTTACAGGACTTTATCACTGTGATACAACTTGCCATGCGTTTGTTTCATCCTTGGTGAAAAAGGCTCAAATTATTCCTTTCATTCCCCAATAGCCTTTGTTTGGCTCCTTCTGCAGGCTGAAGTTGCCTATTTTAATATATGACTCTTCATTTCTTCATTTTCAGCCAGCAAACAATTTTTAATTAGCCTGCTCTTTATTAAGGACATGGAGCAGGTTATTAACTAGGTGCATCTTTGGGTCTTTAAAAGGAGTGAAAGAGACATAATCAATTTGCATGTGATGTTTAGGGGTTTAAGTGGTATTAGTCAACATATTTAGAGCAAATCTCATCAAGCTCCATTTTTAAGCCCTGACTCAACTTGACGATCCCAGAAGGCAGAAGGGAAGAGTGGGATTAATATATTAGTCACTTGTACAACTTGCCAGTCCATCAGTTACATTAGTTCCAGTAAAATATTCAAGGGAATAATAAAAAGTTTTTAAAAAAGTATTCCTTTTTCTACAGAATCTGACAAGAAGGATTCACTTAGCTCTATCAGAGTACTTAAATACTGCTATAATTGCTTAATTCAAGGGTCCTCCACCACTAGAATGTGAGTGCCTCAAAGGTTAGCACTGGATTGTGTTCTTTATTGTACTAGTCCTATATCCTCACATGGGGCTACACACAATTACCTAGTTGGTAATCAATAAATGTCAGTTGGACACATAAATAAATGAGCACACTCACTGCCACACCACACGTATCTGCTAATAGGTAATACAGGAAACTGGGGGATCAAAATAACCACATGAGCTCTCAGGGAGATGGAAAAGAAGATTTTTAGCTCACTCCATTTGGCAGTTCTGCCCTGGTCAGTTGTTCTATATGGTTCTGTTTCTTGCAACAAGGCTTGGGTATAAGTACTCAGCATGCATCTAACTCCACTCATGGAAAAGGCACTTGGAATCTGAACCCGACTGAAAGAGTGAAAGAGGGCGGTAAATGAGCGGTGTCACCACCTTATTAGAAAGCCAGCTAACAGCTGTAGCAGTTACTCAGCTATTTCTTTATTATCCATCCCAATGCATGTGCTAGAATTTGCAAGGTCTTCGGTGTGTATTCACCAGATACGAACACCTTTTGAGCTTCCACTCAGTGAAAGCCATTTTGGAACATATTTATCAAAATATTTTGGAAATCTTTCCAATTTCCCAGAGTTAAAAATGCAAATAAGCTTTTTTTTTTTTTTTTTCCCTTCAACTCCACCTCTGGCGCTGGTCAGCAGGCATGCTTGATTATACACATAAAATGTGAATAACCTACATAAATAAAGGAGCTATGATATGGTCACAAGTTATACCTATACTTCTCAACATGCAGCGACTTGATCAAGAGCGATTTGTATTTAGCATGTTTTTCTAATTACACCTCTTTTGTAACACCTCGCAGCTATTGCAGGAAGCACACAAACGTAGGTCATCTAGCTAATTTCCAGGCAACAGATGCCAACTGTGGATATAGTAGCATGACCACAAGTTAAGTACAAATGCCCAAGCTTGTGATAGGGAAATTTATAATAAGTAAAGGCAGACAGACACATCCAGATCACCTTTCCAAAAAGCCAATTAGAAATGATCCCACATCTCCCTGTCTCCAAACTCTCTTTAAAGATACCCATTATAAATCTGCCTAAAGTAATGTCACTGAATTCTATGGCCAAGATAAATAGGTTCCTTTACTGTGAGATTTGTTGCAATAAAAATAAAGCACGAATGAATCACAAAGATGTAAGATAAGAACTGTGTGGAAAACACTGTGATAGATGACACATCTCATTAAATATAATTTTATGTGATCAGTTACTGTATTGCCCTGTTTAGTTGATTTATATACACGTTAGGAAGCTTTTTACTGTTCAGAATGCAATTATATACTTTATAATTGAGTACATAGTTGATTAATTACAATGTTTATGGCCATTTCAATTAAAAGCTGGCTATCAGGTCCATGGTGAGAAACCTACCCTCCCCACCTTTTAAAACATTGCTTCTACAAATAATGTTCTATGAAAAAGAATTATACTTAACCTACAAGACTTTTACTTACAGCACTGCTTCCAGTAGGGCACTTATACATAGTAATCAAGTAGCTATCTTTTCTTTAGATAATTGTCTATTCCTAAGCGTCTTTGGTACAGAGCCATTCTCGATATTTTAAAAGTTCTTTCCAAGCCATTTCAGAACCCGAAAAGAATAACAATACAGATGATCATTTGTCTCTAGTGGAAACTCAATCAATATCTACCCATGAAAACTTTTCTAGATTTTCTTCAGTTCAGTGGTTTTGTAGCTTTGTACTCCTTAGTAAGAACAATGGGAAGTTAATCTGCCTTCTGAAAGGAAAAAAATCAGAAAATATAATTTTGTCAAATCTCCTTCAAAGGAATTTCTTTCCTAGCTTCTTATCTGTTCAAAGCTGCTTAAGATATGGTAGTCAATATCAATCAGAAAACATTTGACCCAAAGAGATAAAGTCCCGAGGTATGATCCTTTGATGAATGGTTTGCCCTTATCAGCTTGTAATTGCTATTATAAACTCAACAGAAAGGTTCCCTTCCACCCTCGTTTCTGAAATAAGCCTCAAAGAAAAAGGAGTGGTTGTGTTACCATTAAACCCAAGAATTGAGCGTGTGCAGTAGTCACTGGCTGCTACAAAGACAACAGGTGTTGTATTAGTCAAAATTACGAGTCTCTTAAGTTCTACATTTCTCTTTGTATGTATGTATACAAATATAAATGTATATATTTACTTGCTTACTATTCATATCCCCAGGCTCTAGAATTAGGGTAGCTGAGTTATGTCTGTTTAATTCCATAAGGTTTAATCAGGGCCTCAGGCAGTACCTGGTACCTAATAAGTTATCCCGAAATATTTGTTGAATTGATGAATGATGACCTTGGCAGAAAAAAGTACAGATGGATGGATGAATAAGGCACTCTGTGCTGAGGGGATTATCATCCCCATTTTAAAACTAGGGAAATCGAGGCTTGAAAGTGAAGCTGCAGAGGGGGCAGGCACTTAAATCAGAGTCTTCCATATCTTTGTGTGGATACAGAAGGCTATCTGTATCTAAGACTCAAAGGGAACGCTGCTTTATATATATGTGTGTGACCCTGATCATAACGACTACTTTACTTAGTCTCCCAAACAGTCTGTGTCCTTCAATGTGCACAGTTCAGGGCAGAAGAGTCACTATTAAATAAATATTTGTGGCTTGATTTGGAGATCAGAAATAGCTCTCTTAAAATGCACCATTCTTACTCATTTTATAAGTAAGTCTTCCTTGTACTTGATTAATATCACATCGCTACTTGTTTTTTAAATCAAGGTTGCAGCTATGTATTCCCTCGCTTCCTTTTTTCTTTCCTAATCTGACCAAGAGTCTGTTGTTTCTGACCTGACAGTCTGTTTTAAATTCCTTATTCTCTTCCACTTTCCAAATCAACCTTACGTTGACCAAATCCTTCGGCTCTGCAGTCCTTTATTCTTCTGGTACAAGAATATGACTCAAAATGTGGCAGTGACCTGCTCACATGTGCGTAAATATGGGATTTGGTTCAGTTGGTGTGAGGAGACTCAAAAGGATTCTGTGTCATACATGCAAATACATGGAACTCTCAAGATAACAATACTTCTTTCAGGGCCGCTCATTCATACTATGAATGATGATGGCCAAAGGAGGCAATATGGGGAAGAGTTCCTTGCCCTAAATCTAAGGAGCAAATGCACAAAAAGTCTGAGTTGATGAATATTCTAGTAAGCATTTTGTTATTTTCAGACATTCAGCTATTTGTTAACCCAGCACATCCACAGAAAGTGTTACTTTAATGAACAGATAAGAATTGTTCATAGTAAGGGGTGTGAAACAGTCTTCTCTGAATGACTGATCATCTGCCACATCCACCAGGTATTGGGAAAGGGGCTGGAGACTTGCCTCAGTGTGTGGAAAGTCCAAGCAGAGCAAAGAGACAAACCCAGAGACATGTCTCTGACTTGTTTCCAGCATTGACTAAAGACCTTATCAATACTCGTAAGAAAACAGATGTGAAGTTCGTAACACAGGCACCATGGGTTCTGCTGCCCTGATCAATGAGCAAATTTAACCTTGCACTCCAGTTAAAGGAGAGCTCTGTGAATCGTTCACAATGAGGAGATTTTTTTTGGTTTGTTTTCAATTTACACTTTGCTTCCAGTTCTTTTCTGTCATTTCAGTTTTTTACAAGACAAGACCCAGGGAATATCTCAAGGAAAGTACATTAATTTTAATATTCCTTTGATGACGGCCCTCTAATAATAGGAAATCCCCAGCCAGTGTCACAGATGAGGGATTGTTGTAGAAAAAACTGGGTTCCTGTCACATGACCAGGAAAGACTAGGCTTGGGGACACATAGAAGGGTGAGTGGAATTTATTGGGCAAAAAGGAAAAAGGAAAAGCAACTCAGCAAAGTTAGATGGAGTCTTGTTAACAGGCTGTCTACCTCACCGACTGAATCCCAGGTTACCACCCAGGAAAGGAGAGGGGCAGCTCCTCTTTCCTGCAAAAGGCGTGAAATTCCCAAGGCTCCACCCCATCCTCCCAGTGCACAGGTCAGTGGGAGATTCTCCAGGGACCTTCCCCCTTATCTGCCTCCTGCTTCTATCAGGATCAAACAGGAGGGCAGCTGTGAGACACAAGTAAATGGGTAAGGTTTTCCAAAGGACCCCATGGCCCCCGTGGTTGAAGTAAGATTGCCCCTTATCTGGAAATCCATATACCATCTAGAGAACCTCATTTTCTCATGTGGGTTTTGGAATCTCCAGAAAGTGGTGTTAGAGTTTATCCAGTTCAGCCCACTGGACTATATGGACAAACTTCGTTGTATGAGCTCCACTTACATGAATTGTAGTTCAGTAAAGAAGAGGGTTAGAGAACATGGGACAGGGGGACAGTGCCAGGGCTTAAAGCTACTAAAATGGTTACAAAATGTGAAATTTAGAAGAAGTAAAAAGAGTTATGTGATATTTGATATTATATTTACTTTTCCTAAAAGGAGAAAATTTATAAATCATTAACAAATTCTCCCCTCTGACTCCTTTCCATATTGTGTCATCTCCCAGTTGCTATGATTGTGGTGATGGCGTTGGTTTCTTAAAGACCCGGTTATAAAGTATGTGGACTAACTGTTGAACCAAACCAGGGAGCTCTTAGCACCACAGTGGTTGTACTCTAAGCAATTGGGTTTACACAGCTCCAACTCATGCCTTGAAATGCTGAAATAAATTAACTCCTTTATTTAGACATAAACATTGTTGTAGAAAAAACCAAGTTCTTGTCACACGACCACATTACACCCCAGAAAGGGCCAGAATGGATGTTTCTGGTTCACACATTCTGTCCAGGGCAAAAGGAGATACTTCTTGGTAAATATCACTGACCATAATCTGGATTCTCTAATTTCAGAAACCCATTCCTCTGAGAGAGTAATATTTATAGAAGATGAATTTAGGTTTTCAATTATGCCAACTTCCTCTTTCATATTCAAATGCTACATATATTCCAGAACATGTTTACAGAATTTTCCTATATTTCTAAATAAATACTCCAAAGAAGTTCTGAAATATACACATTTTAAAGATGCCTTTGCACACACCAAGTTATTCCCAGATGTTTTACATTCCAAATTTCTCAATAAATGAATAACATGCTAGGAAAGCAAACAAGAGCTGACAGTATTTAGTCTAAGTTTTTTAAATGGGATAACATGTGCAGCTAAAAACAATTTTCAATAACTATATATCAGCAGTTATTAAAGAATCCAAAGAGTGTTTGTGGGCCTTGGCACTGAACTCTATGTAAATGCAGTCTTCAGGATGATTGTTTTGTGTTTCTCACAACCACACTGCAGCAACAACTTTTGTCTTCTATCTTCTGAGTTTTATATATATATATATTCATGTGACAAACCCATGATCCCAGTTCACTGCCACAAATGCTCATTAACAAGCATCACAGTCCCACAGTCAGTTCTGTGAGCTTTGAACCAGTTCCAGAACGAGGGCTACAGCAAATGGCAGCTTGGCCTTTTCATTTTTTCCATTTTTTACACTTAACAAAACGCAGAAAACTCCCAATAACCGCTCATTTCACACCTTTTATCTCCTTTATAAGTTCGTAATATTCACCCATTAAATCTCAAACTTTGCTATGTTCTTATGTAATGCTTAATTCTCTTCTCTGGCGTTGGCTTGTGAAATGTCTTTAATTAAAAAAGCTAAAAGCACTCTAAATCTGGATGGCAGACTCATTTCCAGGGCATTCAGGCATGTTGTCTAATTTTAAAACTCTGACAGGATACATGTAAATTTATGCAAGTTTCATAAAAGTCACAATTTCCTCCTTGAATTCAAGCTAAAGAAAATGCCCCTGAGCTCTTTTCAAAGCTGTTTGTTTTACTGGAGAGCTCATTTTGCCTATTGTGTTGGAGGTGATTATTCTGAAGAATATCCGATGTCAAAGTCCCATCAATCCACTAAGAATTAAGGAGTTAAATTTCCCGACTATTGATCAAACAGACTCTTTGATCATTATTTTATGGCTCTTAAACACAGATGGGGGAGGGGAGGAAAAATATTATCATGCAAATTGTTTTGGTTGACAGTAATTAAGAAATTATATGTTAAGAAAATCAGTAATTGTTCACATGAGTCATTAATGTGTTTTCATTCTTTGTAAAACTTTCTGGCACGCCCTTCCTTTCTTGCTTTAAATAAGCAAGGACTGGAAAATATGCATAGTATTTGGAACCCAGGGGAGTGACATATTAATTCAAAGTTTGCTTGGAAGTGTAGCTTTGTGGAAAATCAAACATGTTCCCATCCTCTTTTGTTTCTACCTCCCTTCTACTCAAGACTCCTCACCAGAAAGTTAGGGTAGCCTCTTTGAATGTAAGGCAGGGTCTTCTATGGGCTGAGACTCACTTCCCTTCAGAGGGTCACAGTTAGGAGGGTCACAGTTAGAAGACTCGCTGCCTAGGAAATCTGTAAGAAAACCCACAAAATGTGGGAATTAGAACCAGCTCAGCCCTGGGCGATTAACCAGTCCTTGCTAATTCTGTGGCTCCCTAGGAGCAAATCTTCACTCTGAATTAAACCTTTGCCAAAGTTTGTTTTGGAAAGGTCTTAAATCCACAGGAAAGAGACTAAAAGTGTATGATGGAAGGCTGAGACAAGCTCCTAAATGGTTGGGACACCTTCGAATGAACTCAGGTTGGCTTATAAATGGCCAATCCCTAAAAGAGCACAAACTAAAATTACATTTGTTTTTATTGAAAGACAGCCTCAAGTGCTGACATGTAGTGTATGACATGGGATACATAATAATACTCTTAAACCAGTTCTGACATAATATCTCCGGCGGCCTAATAACCACAAATGATTGCTTTAGTTAAGAACTAGCCAGAAGCAAAATAGTCCATGTAAAAGTAGCTTGAATCATAAATGCCTCAACAATATTTTATGTCACTTTGTAAAAGTTAAAGGAGTCCTATAATAATTAACAACAAAAACGCCATGTTCTTTACTATTGTATGGTGGTTGTGAAAGGTTATTTCATAGTCCCGAGGCTGCCAGTGCCGTAAATTATGCAGGCACCAAGAAGCATTAAGGAGAAATAATAGCAATTTAAACGAAGGCTGACGTAATTCATGATAAACAGTCATTGGAAAATATTACAATGTTGTCTTTTTTGAGTGGGTTTAATCAGAAGAATGTGACCATATTCTAACATAAACCACTTCTCTTTTCCATTGTGCTAGCACTTGGAATGTTGGCACTCACCCTAGCTGCAAGGTTCTTATTCACAATAATTGCTGAATCCAGAGCTCCAACACCTCCAGGGAACCTAACAATGTAAATTTGGTATTCTGATTGATGGAAGGAGCTTCCAAGACAAAGCTCCAAACCTCTGGGCTGCATGGTGGTCTAAAAGACGGACTGAAATGTGAGATTCCTATAGCCAGGATACTTTCAAGAATACACATTAGAAAGATGGCTCAAGTAAAGCAAGCAGTGAAGAATTACTTTATTGTCACGTCTAATAGAACCTGGAGATGTGGTATGAATCTGGCAGCTGTCCTGATAAAAGGAAATCTTTGTCACAGATTGTTCTGGGTGAACTGTAAATATAGCAACACATTAAGAAGCAAATATGATGGGGAAGACCAAAGCAGCCAACTTTCATTAATGCAAAATATCACCAGGTCAGGATCATAAGACATAATCACAAGACAGGGTGGTCAAGCAGATGTTTGTATCTGAACACCCACAAAAAATTACCTTCTGTTCATAAAAGCCGACGATGGCAGGCGGGGGTGGGGGGGCAGGTTTAAAAAAAAAAAAAAAAGGTCAGGAGCACATCTCATGCCAACATGAAGACTGGGCAATATTTACCTCTCTGGCATCCACCCAGTCTTTGGAAACATAAAGATAATAATGATATTGGTATTATAATTGCAAAGCCTTCCGATTAGAGTTCATTTAAAAGTCTTTAAACCAACTATTGATTATCTGTGCCGACGAAGGAAGGCAAGGATAAAAGAAAACACAGAAAATCCAATGGCTTATTTTTCCCACTGGTTTCTATTTCATTCATGATCCATTCTTTCCAAGGGCCATTAAGAGCAGCAGAAGTGATTTCATTTCTTCTTCCTCTCCTTTTCTCTGCCAACCTTCGGGTGGAGGTGCTAATGAGCTGGAATAAACTCAAATGAAGGGAGAGGAGGTCTGCCCAGGAAGTCAGGGACTTAGATAATCTACATAGTGGGGCCTCTGTCCCTGATAATCAAAAATTAATTGCCACCTTCCAAAGATCATTTAAAATATCCATTATATAGAAAACCCGATTATTTTTGACACTGGATCTTTTCTTCCAACTGAATCTATTTAAATCATCTCAGAGGTCAAATATCTGGCCACTCCTTTAAAAATATTCTTTCAAAGTAAGATAAATGGCTTTCTCTGGCATTTATACTATTAAATAATAAAAATGTATTTTATCTCCTCTTACCACATAAACCTTACTTTCTCTAAATAGCCCACTGTGAACATTATCAGTGAATTTTGCTCAGTGTACAAATATTTTATGTATTACAATGAGTAGCAGAACACAAAACTTGCAAATATTTATTTTTAGACATATGGGAAAAAAAGCAATTAGAGCTAAAAATGTGAAGAATGAAGAGCTCACTTAGAAGCAATTACATTGGACATGCAAACTGTTCTGCCATCAAACTTTTATTCAGATGCTGTAGAGCATATTAAGAAATATCACTTGCACACACACAAAAAAATATTATTTCACAACCAAACATTTCCAATCACTATAAGCAACATCTGGGGGTCATTAATAACTTACTCTGCAGCTGAATTAGCCAAATAATATGTGGCCTGACTCACAATTCCTAAATTTCTATTTTTGACGGAAAAAAAAAAACCAGAACAAAACAAAATACCATGACTTATTTTTTTATTTTTTATTTTTTTTGAGATGGGGTCTCGATCTGTTGCCCAGGCTGGAGTGCGATGATGCGATCTTGGCTCACTGCAAACTCCGCCTCCCAGGTTCAAGCAATTCTCCCACCTCAGACTCCTGAATAGCTGGGGTTACAGGGGTGCGTCACCACACCTGGCTAATTTTTGCATTTTTAGTAGAGACAGGGTTTCACTATGTTGGCCAGGCTGGTCTTGAACTCCTGACCTCAGGTGATCCCCCCACCTCGGCCTCGCAAAGCCATGGCTTACTTTTTTCAAATATGTTTGCTGTCTGGGCAGTTTATATGAATATACAAACGTAAGTAGACATAATGGACAATTTGTGTACACATACGAGGCACATACTGTTTATGCATTAATCACTACTTCCCCTTATGTGGTGTCCTGTTTTTGTTTTGAGGAAGTTTAAAATTGTAATATTGAGTTCACTCGCCTTTCTCAGAGGCTTGTATATAATTAGCATATTTTTCAGACTAGTAAGAATCTGACCATAAGCAACATCTGAGAAGCTTCCCATTCCAAACTACTACAAAGCCTTTTGTACACAGCCTCATAACACATTTTAAGAACAGGCATACTGTTCAAATATTCCAGTCCTAAGATAAAAGAACTAACAATTTTACTGCCACACAACCCACTGTACTGAAACACCCCAAATATTTATACTAACAGGAGTTGAAAATAGTATCAGAGGACAATGCCAAAATATTTCTTCCACTCATTATTAGCAACAATCTTTGGGAAGACAGATGCCAAGAAGCCAGTGCTTTTCTAATTCACTGGGTCCTATCACATGGTTTGTTATTATAGGTTTCATGGGGAGCAACAAGACTGGTTGACTTACGGGCAGGGTAAAATTGTCTTTAAGACAATCCATATTTATAGGGTTTTATTTTAATGCCTCTCAAACATCACTTTGAAAAGTATTAAATTTCAATTGTGAGATGCACCCTTTGGTTCACATTGCAGTATCTCCAGAATTGGTGGCATCTCAATTGATGGCATTTTACAGTTGTTAATTGGCAATGCTTTTTATCGTATATGCAATGTGGCACATATAAAAATGGTGTGTCTTAGAAATGATGTCTTAAATTTGATGAACCTCATTGGTCTATATCAGAGGTCAATACATTTTTCTGTACAGGGTCAGAGTGTCGGTATTTTCAACTTTGTGAGCCATACTCAAGTCGGCTGTCGTAGCACAAAAACAGCCATAGATAAGATGTAAGCGTATGAGTGTGGCAGTGTGCCTATAAAACTCTGTAACAGGCTGAGGGCTGGACATGGCCCGTGGGTTGTCGTTTGCCCTATGGGCAGTAGACTGCAAACAGCACACTGACCTATGAGAATAGAGCCAGCTATGCACAGTGATGGAACCTTAGCCCCAGTGCTGAATCTCCTAAAGGCAGAAACTCTATCATCCTCTGAGTCTTCCCAGTCGAACAATTTACCTACAGCAAGGGTTCCATATATGCCACATAAGGCTAAGGTGAATAACGGTGTTTAAATTCACACTGTTAGGCCGGGTACGGTGGCTCATGTCTGTAATCCCAGCACTTTGGGAGGCCAAGGTGGGCGGATCACCTGAGGTCAGGAGTTCAAGACCAGCCTGGCCACCATAGCGAAACCCCGTCTCTATTGAGAATACAAAAATTAGCTAGGTATGGTGGTGGGCACCTGTAGTCCCAGCTACTCAGGAGGCTGAGGTGGGAGAATCGCTTGAACCCAGGAGGCGGAGGTTGCAGTGAGCCGAGATCACGCCACTGCACTCTAGTCTGGGTGACGGAGCAAGACTCTGTCTCAAAAAAGAAAACAACAACAAAAAACCTCACACCGTTCAGAGGTGGAAAAGTAAAGACTACGCAGGTGAATTTGAAGAGTGTACCTAGTTTCCCCCATAGGAGCATCGCTGTATGTATTTGACAAAAGTCCCAGTGAGCTCAAGTCAGATTCTCATAATCATTATTTAAATGAATTAGAACAGTCAATAGGCTACTAAAAAGAAGCACAACACAACCCCTAAGAGCACTGTTTTGCAGCTCACAGAGCAGGGTTTGAATCCTAGCTCCACTTACGCAGCTGTGTTGAAACACTTCCTTAAACAAGTCTGAGCTTCAGTCTTCTCATCTGTAAAACCAGAGAAGGTAACCATCCCTACCTCAAAGCATTATTGTGAAAATCAAGGAGATAATGTACATAGTAGGTGCTCAATAAATCCTAGAAAAATTCGGCTTCAATAAGCTTTTCGCTGAAGTATTTATCCTACTAACACTTCATTAAGTGGTTCTCTCTTAGGGACACAAATTATAGGCACATAGCCGTGCCTGATACATGGTATGCTCTCAATAAAGGGTATGATCTAATGTCATTATTTTCATATTTTCATTAACTAAAATTCTAAGGAAATGAGTTGTCCTAATTAATGAAGTGTAAAGTTTACAGAGAATCATTGGAAACACCTTTTCTGTTTCACTGATGGAATGCAAGCATGTGAGAACAGAAAAGGTTCTTAAAGATCACTCAGTCCAGGAGTCCTTAATCTGAGGTTTCATATACCCTACAAATCCTGGAAAATAGATGCAGAATGTTCTGTATTTGCCTGACATGTCAATTTTTGCTAATAACGTTGTTCAAAGCCATTATTATTTTTATTATGTTTGCATGCACGTTTTATGAGACGATTCATAGCTTTCATCAGATTCTCAAAGGGACCTGAGATCCAAGAAAGTGCAAAAACCGGTCCAACATTCCATTTCATACGTAAGACATGGAGTCCCAGAGAGGTTAACTGAGTCATGGAAGCTCCCTATTTGGTATGAGGGTCATAATTCAGAACACAGCTCTCCTGACTCCCAAATGCCCTTTCTAGTACATTGTGCTTTTTCTTAATTTCTTGGTAGTTAATAGCATACAGAGTATATACCTCCAAAACCAGGGCTTTGCCCTTTTACATAGCAAAGCCTTTTACCCATCTGTAAGTGCCCAAGGAACATACCCCCTACTTTCAGCCGCTACTTCTTACCACACGCTGCCTCCTGTCAGCACCAGCTCAACAGTTCCTCTATCACACCCGAACAGAAGCAATTATGGAAGGAGGAGCTGGTGGTAACAATTACTTTGTCAACTTCCATTCTCCATTACCACTGCAACCAACTTCAACTTTAAGCATTCCTACAGTATTCAGTCTCAATCTTAAGTGTGCACAAAGTGTGATTAAAATATTGGTAACAAGGAAATGTAAATTAGTACAGCCATTATGGGAAACAGTATGGAGGTTCCTCAAAAAATTAAAAATAGAATTACCATATGATCTGGCAATCCCACTATTGGGTATATAGCCAAAGAAAAGGAAATCAATATGTCGAAGAGATATCTGCACTCCCATATTCACTGCAGCACTATTCACAATAGCCAAGACTATGAGTCAACCTAAGTTTTCATCAAAGAATAAATAGATTTTTTTTTTTTTTGAGATGGAGTCTGGCTCTGTCGCCCAGGCTGGAGTACAGTGGCGGGATCTCAGCTCACTGCAAGCTCCACCTCCCGGGTTCACGCCATTCTCCTGCCTCAGCCTCCCAAGTAGCTGGGAGTACAGGCACCCGCCACTGCAACCAGCTAATATTTTGTAATTTTTTAGTAGAGACGGGGTTTCACTGTGGTCTCGATCTCCTGACCTCGTGATCCGCCCGCCTCGGCCTCCCAAAGTGCGGGGATTACAGGCTTGAGCCACCGCACCTGGCCGATGAATAGATTTTAAAATAAAGTTTATCAAGGAAATAAATGCTTGATGTAATAGATATCACAATTACCCTATTTCATAATTACATATTATATGTTTGTATCAAAGTATCATATGAACCCCGTAAATATGTATTATTATATATCCATAAAAATTAAAAACGAAAATGTGGTATATATACCCAGTGGAACACTATTTAGTCTTAAAAAAGAAGCAAATTCTGCCACCATTTGCAGCGACACGAAAGAACCTGGATGGCATTATGTGGAGTGAAGTAAGCTAGTCACAGAAAGACAAATACCACAAGATCTCACTTACATGTAGCATCTAAAAATGTTGAATTCATAGGAGTAGAGAGTAGAATGGTGGTTACCAGGGGCTGGAGTTGGGGAGATGTTGCTCAAGGGATACATAATTTCAGTTATGTAAGAGAAATAAGAGATCTCTTATACAACATGGTGACTATAATTAATAATGTATTCTTAAAAATTGCTAAGAGAATACATTTTAAGTATTCTCACTACAAAAAAAAAGCTAAGTATGTGAGGTAATGCATGTACTAATTACGTCAATTTAGCCATTCCACAATGTATATATATTTCAAAACAACACATTGTACATGATAGACATGTACAATTTTTGTTGGTCTATTAAAAAAACATGGGTTACACGATATTACCCATTCCAATTCTGAAGGTCTGAGGCAGACCCCAAGAATCAAACTTTTAGTAAGTGCTTCAGGAAATTGATGCACATGTGAAAATCATAGCCTGAGCTCACTTTCTTGCTTGTGCCCAGTATTCACTGAAGAAAGATTTTTCCTGTTGTGCTTTGGAGCCCAGGTGAAACTCTGGATCTTCATTCTGAGCACTGGGTCTCAGAAGATACCTAGGTTACAGTAGGCTCTGATTATCTGATTTCTGTGCTATTGCTTGGAAGGAAAATAATCATGGCAATAAGAGATTCCTAGAATCCATCAAGTGCTGATGCTTTTATGTATTAAGATGTTTGTTATAGTATTAATTATATATTATACATAACAGCAACAAAACAAACGTGGAGGAAACAATCTAAACTTCTAATAAAAAGGGATTATGTAAACTGTGATAAATTCATTTTATGTAATATTAGGCAATCATTAAAATGGAGTTCATAAAATGTTTATAAGAATATGGGGAAATGCTTTATAATGACTAGAAATGTAACATATAAAATTGCATAAATAAAATGTTCTCAAGTAAATGAAAGTGCTTTTGAAAAAGACTGGAGGGAAATCGATAACACTGATGAGATGGTGGATGATGTTTAGGGAAGCAACAGAGTAGATAAGCATACCAGCTTTGAAGCCAGACAGACCTGAACTGGAATCCAGCTTGACCACTCACTAGTTTTGTGACTTTGGCTTATTTAACTTTTCTTTGTTTTTTAATAGAGACAGGGTCTCACTCTGCCGCCCAGCTACTTGGGAGGCTGGAGTGCAGTGGTGTGATCTTGGCTCACTGCAACCTTGGCATACCGGGCTCAAGTGATCCTCCCACCTCAGCCTCCTGAGTAGCTGGGACTACAGGCGCATGCCATCACTCTCGGCTAATTTTTGTTTTGTTTTAGAAGGGATGTTGCCCAGGCTGGTCTCAAACTCCTGGGATCAAGGGATCTGCCCACTTCGGCCTCTCAAAATGCTGAGATTATTTAACTTTTCTTAGCCACTCTTTCCTCCCCTGTGAAGTGACGGTTAACACAAGCTTCCTTATAGGGATGCTGTAAGGATTAAGCAAGATAATGTATGTAAAGGGCTTAACATAAGGCCTGACATATGGTACACGCTCACAGAAGAGTGGCAATTATTATTATTACTCTACTTGTACTTTTCACAATAGAAATAACTTCATAATGAGAAAAATATTTTGAAAAACACATAAGCTGCTTTTACTATTTACTTTTTTTTTCCTCCTTGAAATATGGTACTATGGGGATGAAGGAGGGGGGGACATCTGGTTAATGGAAGATTCTGGTTAATTAGGGTGTGCTGTATATAATCACAGCTGTGATGCCATGCCCTTCCGCACTGGGCCACATTTGGGGGAATGGCATTAAGAGCAAAGGCTGAGTAGCTGGTGCCCGAGTTTCACTGTGGTTTTCCCTTAGCTTCATTCACTACTGTGCTAACGTTTAGCCACTGACTCACCTGACCAGTTTCTTCAACTTCCCGGTGGGGTCAAGGACACTTGTTCTCCCAGTACAAGAGTTGTGCAGAGGCCAGAAGAGGTGGAGGTGCTCTGAAAAGTATGAGGCATCTTCTTGCATGTGCAAGACATTCCTCTTATGGCAAGACTGAGGGTGGGATGAGGAGTTACCAGGGTTGGGAGTGGCAGGGTCAAACTCGCCATGTCTCTGAGGCCACCTCCTCAGCTCATGTAGGTAACACTGGCACCAAGGGTCTGCAAAGCAACTTCCTGGGGCCTCCATAACAGTTCCTGGGTTTGTTCTAGTCCTGACACATTTTGATTTCCTTTCTTTCAACAGCTATGGGATAAAATGCATTCTCTAGAGCATGGTACTTGCAACTGTGCTACAGTAAAGACAAACCTCAAAAGAACTAATTAGTACTGACATCCGTTGTCTTTCTGAAGGGGTATGTCCTGGAAATGAAGCGGGACTCAGTCCCTTGATAAAGTAATGTTTCTGGTGCTGTGTGTGATACCCTTGTTAAAAGATTTGATCTCCTGCTTCAAAGACATAATATTCATGCCTGGGACGGGATGAGGAAAGTGTCCTGCTGAACCCTATGTGTTGTGAACTTGCCTTTCTAGGATCTTCCATGCAACTCTCCCAAGAGAAAGATTCAACTATAAATCATATGCAGTAAGCCAGTGATCCATAAGGGATCCTTGGGGTGTCAGTACCATCTACCAAGTAGTCTTCCATATGAGAACGTTATACTGGCTAAACCTTTTTAACTTAACAATTTCCAATATGATGCCGGCCTGAACTGTGATCTATATGATATTCCTGACCCATAGAGTTAACATTTAATTAGAAACCTGACAACGCCCTGTATGCTATCAAGCAACCAGCCACTGTTTCTTGGTT
The DNA here is from genome assembly GCF_000951045.1 of Mandrillus leucophaeus. NCBI lineage: Eukaryota > Metazoa > Chordata > Mammalia > Primates > Cercopithecidae > Mandrillus > Mandrillus leucophaeus. The sequence goes on from NW_012103443.1 coordinate 248,378, forward strand.
GGCCACGGTGAATTCTGGTATCTGTGTTAGAAGTTGGAAAGGTTGTTAGTGACCTCTGGATACAGGCTACCATTTGTCCTGACTTAAGTATGCTCCCTGATTTTCTAAGGAAGAGCATCCTTCTAGGTTGTGCAGACTACAAAGGTCTTTTAAGCATCCTAACAAATGAGCAATCTTTAGCCAAAGACATTGACCAAATTACAAACAATGTCTCTTTGGTTTGAAAAGATAAATAAATATTGAGAAAAATCCAGTTGAGTCTGGCACTCTGCCTTGAGAATGAGATCAACTGGCAATGAGCTAAAGCTAAAAGACCGAGGTCATGAAATACTTACCTAGGAAAAGAGATAGATGATGCAGATTTGAAGCCCTCTGGGATCTAGTAGAGTTTTTATGTCATTTCAACAAACATGTTGATTCTTAACCCCTCAAGGAGCTTAGAGTCTAGTGAAGAGAAATGCAACTGAAGCCATTAACTTTAACAACAGGCAGAGAGGGAAAAACATCTTTGGAAAAGTACTGAAGAACACATAAAGGACAAGAAGCAAAATGTTAAAGATGATTATTCTGAAGCGACTCTTTTAGCCTAGAAGCAGCCCATTAAGCAGACAGGAAAGCAGGCAGGCACCTCACTCCTTTACCTCTGCTGCAAAATTGGTGCCTCTCTCCTTTTCTTTCTCACAGGCCCAAGGGAAGGATCCAATTTAATAAGAAACAAGTTGATTTTTCTTCCAAGAAACTTCCCCTGGGTTCCAACCACGATGGGGGTCTATGAGGGGACTCACAAGCACTCGCTCCCTCGGGGGAACGTAACATCTTCTAGGAAAAGAAAAAGAGTTTTCGCTTGTGGAGGCTGCTTTTTGTCTGTG
>NW_012103443.1:249296-264044 GCF_000951045.1 Mandrillus leucophaeus
TTTCACAATAGAAATAACTTCATAATGAGAAAAATATTTTGAAAAACACATAAGCTGCTTTTACTATTTACTTTTTTTTTCCTCCTTGAAATATGGTACTATGGGGATGAAGGAGGGGGGGACATCTGGTTAATGGAAGATTCTGGTTAATTAGGGTGTGCTGTATATAATCACAGCTGTGATGCCATGCCCTTCCGCACTGGGCCACATTTGGGGGAATGGCATTAAGAGCAAAGGCTGAGTAGCTGGTGCCCGAGTTTCACTGTGGTTTTCCCTTAGCTTCATTCACTACTGTGCTAACGTTTAGCCACTGACTCACCTGACCAGTTTCTTCAACTTCCCGGTGGGGTCAAGGACACTTGTTCTCCCAGTACAAGAGTTGTGCAGAGGCCAGAAGAGGTGGAGGTGCTCTGAAAAGTATGAGGCATCTTCTTGCATGTGCAAGACATTCCTCTTATGGCAAGACTGAGGGTGGGATGAGGAGTTACCAGGGTTGGGAGTGGCAGGGTCAAACTCGCCATGTCTCTGAGGCCACCTCCTCAGCTCATGTAGGTAACACTGGCACCAAGGGTCTGCAAAGCAACTTCCTGGGGCCTCCATAACAGTTCCTGGGTTTGTTCTAGTCCTGACACATTTTGATTTCCTTTCTTTCAACAGCTATGGGATAAAATGCATTCTCTAGAGCATGGTACTTGCAACTGTGCTACAGTAAAGACAAACCTCAAAAGAACTAATTAGTACTGACATCCGTTGTCTTTCTGAAGGGGTATGTCCTGGAAATGAAGCGGGACTCAGTCCCTTGATAAAGTAATGTTTCTGGTGCTGTGTGTGATACCCTTGTTAAAAGATTTGATCTCCTGCTTCAAAGACATAATATTCATGCCTGGGACGGGATGAGGAAAGTGTCCTGCTGAACCCTATGTGTTGTGAACTTGCCTTTCTAGGATCTTCCATGCAACTCTCCCAAGAGAAAGATTCAACTATAAATCATATGCAGTAAGCCAGTGATCCATAAGGGATCCTTGGGGTGTCAGTACCATCTACCAAGTAGTCTTCCATATGAGAACGTTATACTGGCTAAACCTTTTTAACTTAACAATTTCCAATATGATGCCGGCCTGAACTGTGATCTATATGATATTCCTGACCCATAGAGTTAACATTTAATTAGAAACCTGACAACGCCCTGTATGCTATCAAGCAACCAGCCACTGTTTCTTGGTTGGCCACGGTGAATTCTGGTATCTGTGTTAGAAGTTGGAAAGGTTGTTAGTGACCTCTGGATACAGGCTACCATTTGTCCTGACTTAAGTATGCTCCCTGATTTTCTAAGGAAGAGCATCCTTCTAGGTTGTGCAGACTACAAAGGTCTTTTAAGCATCCTAACAAATGAGCAATCTTTAGCCAAAGACATTGACCAAATTACAAACAATGTCTCTTTGGTTTGAAAAGATAAATAAATATTGAGAAAAATCCAGTTGAGTCTGGCACTCTGCCTTGAGAATGAGATCAACTGGCGATGAGCTAAAGCTAAAAGACCGAGGTCATGAAATACTTACCTAGGAAAAGAGATAGATGATGCAGATTTGAAGCCCTCTGGGATCTAGTAGAGTTTTTATGTCATTTCAACAAACATGTTGATTCTTAACCCCTCAAGGAGCTTAGAGTCTAGTGAAGAGAAATGCAACTGAAGCCATTAACTTTAACAACAGGCAGAGAGGGAAAAACATCTTTGGAAAAGTACTGAAGAACACATAAAGGACAAGAAGCAAAATGTTAAAGATGATTATTCTGAAGCGACTCTTTTAGCCTAGAAGCAGCCCATTAAGTAGACAGGAAAGCAGGCAGGCACCTCACTCCTTTACCTCTGCTGCAAAATTGGTGCCTCTCTCCTTTTCTTTCTCACAGGCCCAAGGGAAGGATCCAATTTAATAAGAAACAAGTTGATTTTTCTTCCAAGAAACTTCCCCTGGGTTCCAACCACGATGGGGGTCTATGAGGGGACTCACAAGCACTCGCTCCCTCGGGGGAACGTAACATCTTCTAGGAAAAGAAAAAGAGTTTTCGCTTGTGGAGGCTGCTTTTTGTCTGTGCAGAAAGCTAAACACAGCAGAGGAAACAATCTCTTTCTTGAGCTTCAAAGTCCAGAGTATTTTCCACCTCCTCACCTGAAATAACTTCCTCCTTTTTGTGTCCTTCAAGGTCCAGTTGAAGATCGATTTCCTCTAAGAGACTTCCTCTGACATTAGGGCCCTCTTTTAGGCATCTTTTAACTCTGGTGGCACCTACAGTTTGACCTCCTCACTTCGCCCTAAGCCAACTGCCTTGCAGTGTCTGTTATATGGCAAACTTTCCCATGGACAAAGCTTTGGCAGATATCCTCTCCTTTAAACTTCAAAATAACTCCTGACTCTTAGCTCCAGGCTTCTTGCATTTTTAGTAGAAAAGCGTGCCCCTTGGGGTCAGTAGACCTGGGGGTGTGTGGGGGTTTGCTTTGCTAACCCCTACTTCAGCAACATGCCAGGTCTGTGACCCTTCAGAAGCTGTTTAACCTCGCTGAGGTCGCTCATGGGTAAAATGCAAGATCGTTAAGAGGATTACAAAGAACATTTGTAATGGTCTCTTGCTCCATGTCCTGTCTCAGACAACTTGATTTTTCAGTTGTCTAGAGAGCAGACACTAGTCTCCTAACAATGCCTAGAGTTCTGCCTTAAACATAGTTGGTGCCCAAAGAATGAATGTATAAGCACCCAAGGAGCATTAGAATGCACCAATCTTCTTCTGCCGAAACCCAGTGTGTTCCTTAGTCCTCCAAGATGGCACCTGGAGAGCCCAAACAGCCGCTCTAAGAAGAGCTTCCTAGCGAGAGAATTTCTAGGCAACTTCCTAAGGGAACATAAAGCCCAGATGATGGAATCAAGGCCCACGCCAGCCAGCAATGAGAAGATTTCCTGAGCAGGCAGTACAGCTGGCTCTTGTGCCAAGAGCTTGGCTACTCTGCCTCCTTTGAAAACCCATTACCAAATCATGGCAAGCGAAATTTAATTTTAAAAAGGGAAATGATTTATGTGCTACAGAAATAAAAAAGTGACAGAAGCAGGAAAGCTTGCATACATTTCATTTTTTGAAATTAGACCTATAATTTTTTCATTAAAGAAGAATGCCAAGTTGGGAAAGCCAATGCATTCTAAGCAGAAAATTACGGAGAGGTGTATAATGAAAGTCCTGTCAGCGTGGAAACCCCGTGTCTCACAGAGTCTATGAGGACACAGCAGTTCACTATCTGCCCCCTTCAACTTCTAAACAGTTTGAGCTCTTAAAGAGCCCTATCCTCATTTCTGTTTTTCTGATGAGATGGGAAGCCACCAGAAGTCTGAGTAGAGAAATGGCCGCTCTGGCTGGGGTGTTAAAAACAGACCAAAGGACAGCAAGGGCTGAGGCAAGAAGGCTGGCATAACAGAGATGAAGGGTACTGGCGGCTGGCACCAGGGTTTCTTGATTCCAGTCCAGTAGGTTTCAGATTTTGAATCCTTGTGATTATTCCTTTCCTAACCACTTCCCAACACGCCAATCTCTCTATTTAAATCCTACAAAATCTACTGTACATTTACATTCATCATCTAGAAATCTAGAGATTGGTTATCTGTTTTCCATCATTCTGATCTCAGGAAGCCTGATCTCTTTCTGAGCAGGGTCTGGGCTGAGAGGCAGCTTAGTGTAAAGGTGCAAAGAGCATGGACACTGAGCACGGATGCTGATTTTGCCAGTTGTTAGCCATGAAATGTTGCTGTGCTTCAGTGTCCTTATCTGTGAAATGGGATAGCAATGATACTGACACACAGTATAAACGTATCCATCCGTTCATGTGACCGATATTTACTACACATCTACTATGTGCTGGGTACTGCTCTGTTCCCTGCACACATGGCTGTGAACAAGACAGAAAATCCTTATATACATTTACAAAGAGCTTATATGGCAGTGTGTGTGTGTGTGTGTGTGTGTGTGTGTGTGTGTTGCGGGGCCGGGGTGGGGTGGGTGGAGGGGTGGGGCAGACTGTAAACATATAAAGAAACAAATACAGGAGTTAATTTCAGATAATGATGAGTTACAGAAATATAATGACACACTGGATGATGGGATAGAGCTGGGCTTGTGGAAGAAGGATGGTCAGAGAAGACTTCTCTCGGGAGGAGACATTTGAGCCAAGGCCCAAATGATCTGGGAAGAAGCCAGATCTGTGATATCTGGGGATATACATTCCATGCAGAAGGACAAACAAGTATTTCTGGAATAAGTGATGTGGAATGATTTTTAATAGCAAATGATATACTTCATTTTCCCCAGCAGTCTGTATCAATACGAAATAATTTTGTGGGCATTTTCTGAGGAACCACTACAGACCCAATATGTGGTTGAGGTTGTATTGGGTGCTGTAAGAGGCACAAGAAGAATAAGTTAACAATGAGTACTTAAACAGCACTTACATGGACCATCTAAGTGCTTTTACTCCTTAGCTCATTTAATCTTCACAACAGCCCTGTGAGGTCAATACCTGTGAGGTCAGGTCCACAGTTATCTCACATTTTGTTACTCCCTTTTCCATATACTATAAAAGTGGGAAATTTTCTGTCTTGTTCACAACTGTTGTCCTCATAGACCAGAACAGCACTGCACACATAATAGTTGTGGAATAAACACTGGTTAAATGAACAAATGAATGAATGAGGGCCTATCATGTGTCAGGCACTGTAATAGGCTCTAAGCATCTCCAGACAGCCTCACCTACAGTCCAAGGAACTTACATCAATCTAGTTCCCTGGCAGGAAATAATAAAGGGGAATACAGAGAATCTTCATTGATCAAGGAGGTTGCTTAAGTCGAGCAAACATAGACTTATTCTGAATCTCCACCACCGCTAACCCAGACCAGCACTTTTGCTTGTGATTTTTCAATGACCCGGTTCTTTCCTGCAGCATGTATGTGTGTTTTTTAATTGATAAAAATGTCTATTTCAGCCCAGAGAGAAACATGTTGATGTTGCTAATGTAATGGGATATAACCTTCTTGCTTTTCTAGATGAAATGCTAGGTGAAATATTAGTCAATATAGACACAAATCGTTTCTTATGGGGTGAACAAAAGTTTATTGTACCCATGAGCCCAAATATTTTTAATAACCCATTGAGCCCACTCAGCTACAAAAGGTGTACAGAGTTATTTTGAAATCTCCTTTCAAGTTCCAAAAATAGAAAAGAAATCCACTAATCTTAGCCATTCCATATATTATGACTCTGTAAATTAATTTACAGTAGCAACACACAAAATTCTTTTCCCAAGAGAAATGGTATTCTAGCTTCTGAGGCCTCTGCCCAAGGAGGTCTTCTCTCTTGCTCTACTTTTGTCTTACTCTCTTAGAAGCTGAGTCCATCTGTTAATCATTACATGGATCACGGAGCACATCCATTACGCCTCTACCAGCACTGAGTTGGATTTGGTTTACTATGTTGTATGATGCCTTAATGTTCTCCTTGTTTTCACTTTGGTAGCACATGCAACAAGGAGAAAGTGCCAAGAGTGACTTGGTTAGACCACTATTTTGTTGTTGTTGTTTCTTTGTTTGTTTGAAATGGAGTTTTTGCTCTGTTTCCCAGGCCGGAGTACAATGGCACGATCTCGGCTCATTGCAACCTCCGCCTCATGGGTTCAAGAGATTCTCCTGCCTCAGCCTCCTGAGTAGATGGGATTACAGGTGCTTGCCACCATGCCTGGCTAATTTTTGTATTTTCAGTAGAGAAGTTTCACCCCGTTGGCCAGGCCGGTCTCGAACTCTTGAACTCAGGTGATCCACCTGCCTTGGCCTCCCAAAGTGCAAGGATTACAGGCATGAGTCACCATGCCCAGTCTGGTTAGACCATTCTTTAACAATAAACAAAACCTCTAGAAAATTTCCAAAGCAAAACAGTCCTCTAAGTAGGATCTCTGAAGATTAAGGTCTTCTGCATAAATAGCAATATACGAGAAGCACAACTCCTTTTCCACTTAGCTTCAATGAAAGACAAATGTCTGCCTTCTTATCATTTGGGAGATCGGTGGGTACCGCAGGCAGGCAGAGAAAGTATGAATGTGGACAGGGGCCAGGAACAAAGCCATTTGATCATCGAAATCCATTGTGACCATGAAACCTACTTTGGCAAGGAAAAAAATGTTTACTCACTTGCAAATTCCCATGATCCTTAACAAAACAACTGCCTTTCCTTTCATTTCCAGCAAAACATGTGATGTTCAGAAAGGAAGAGGCAGAGCCCAGCTCATCCTTTATGTTTCAAATTAATTTTATACATCCTGAATTTCCTTTCATAAAAATTCAAGGTTTTGTCCCTTCATCTCTTCTGTTCTCTCCCTTTTCTTTTTCTTCTTTTGTCCGTAATGTCATTATTTCACTCCACAGGAAAAACAGGACTGGAAAGTTCAGTACAGAGATAGAAAAGCCTCTTTAAAAACATACCATAAAAAGTAGAAAACTCTTCTTTTCCATTAAAGTTCTATTATAGTAAGACCCCAGGAGCCTTAGGGAATTGGGTTCCTTCATGATTGAAAAACAAGATCATTTTGGACGAATATGAGTTGTGCAAGACCTAAGACTGATAGAAACAGTAGAGAATCTTCATTTATTAAGAGAATTCTCTAAAAATCAACTGAATACAGTCTTATTCTGTGTCCGGCAAGTTGGCTGTTATTACCTGATTTTACAGATGGGGCAAGTGAGGGACCTTATGTCACTTGCCCAGAGGCACAAGAATCAGATGGTTGAGCCCTGATGTAAACCTGGGCTATCTGCCTCTAAGCTTAGCACTCTTTCACTATCCCCTGCTGTCCCTCCTTTCTGGTCCCCAGCAGAATGTGTATTTTCATATTGACACAGCCAGCCCCTTCTCCCTGAAGATCAGAGCTCATGGTGTCTGCACATGGACAAAACACCTGATGACAGGCCAACTCATCTCTTTTCTTTCCTGGTGAATTACCACAACTTTCCTTTAACCCCATCCCATCACACACACACACCCCAACTGCCAAAAGACTTAGAAGCACAACTTCAACTTCCTATGCTTCTTCGCAAATCAAACCTCAGACCAAAATAAACTGTTATCTCTTTTTTAAGTCAACCATTTCTTAATCCATTTAGTCCCACACACCTTGAATAACTGATTTCATCTCATTTATGTATATTGAGCTGCCTTACATATCTTTGATGGAAGCCAGTACCTTAAAGTTATCCATTTATCTACTGTACTGAGTGTGCCTCTGTTTGGATTTAGCTGTCAACACTTCACACATGTGAAATCATTCTGTGTGATATTAACGTAAACACTGTGCATTACAAAGTGGTGGACATTTTATTGTTCTAACAACAAAAATAGACAAAAATGTTTGTATGTGTTTGTTTTTTCTATGGCATAGAAAATAACACAATATAAATGACAGTATGCATTTTACAAAAGAGGGATCATTAAAAAAGGTAAAAGCAAGGTAGGGGTTGTTGGAGAACGCTTGATGTTAAGCTATTCTAACAGGACGGTGGAGGCAGGAATTATGCACAGAATAAAGATTCTTATGAAGAAAAAATTGCCATTCACATCACTTTCCCCTCATTGGTATTACAAGCTCATTTCCTAATTGCATGCGCAATACAATGAGTTTTCATAATGCTTTAATGGGGAGTCTGTTGCTTTCGTTTTAAAAATAGTCAATTCTCTTGTGCTAAGAAAAGAGCATATTGCCTTTAAGAGCAGTGTAACTGACAAGATGGAAGAATGCAAGCAGGATGTCGAGACTGAAGCTTTTCAATCACCTACCATTAATACGATTCAATTTATGCTTATGTCATAGGTTTAGACATTGCACAGCTCTGTAAGCAAGGAAGGGACCTGAATAAAATACAGTGAAGAAAGCAGATGGTATGCTATCAAAACCCTTCAAGCCTAAAATAACCTTTTCCAAGTAAGGAGGATAGTTAATTAAAACCAGGATATATTTACTCAATTCTGAATATCTCAATGTAAATAAAAATCAAAATGACGCTACTGTAATGTTGGATTAAATGATGAAATTTCATCTATTCTATTTTTCTTTAATAGTTTCTAATCAAACTTTTCATTAAATAGCTTCATAAAATTCCACAGAGAATTTATTTACAGGGACTCATTACAGATTTAAAAGCCTTACTTTTATTGTTCAATTAAACTTGTTATTCAGTGGACAACATTAAAACAGCAGCGGAGATTGGTGGGGGGGCAGGGGTGTATGGGCAGTTGGGCAAGGTCATCCCACAATGCAAAGTCTATTTTCAGAGATGAATCCAGGGAATGCAGGTAAGCTCTAAGGCACACAGAGAAAACTCAGACTCATTCCTATCCAAGATGAAAAGCCAGCCCCAGCTCCAAAGTCACAGCCTGGGTTCTTGCCAGGCTTGGTCATTGAGTCACATGTGTGTCCCACAGGTAGAGAGGACATCAGGCCATTTATGAAACGCACCCAAAGGATAGTGACTAGAGGCAGAACAAACCTAAGACAGACCAACAGTTGATCCAGGGTGAAGGCAGCCTTTACCCAAAATTGAAGGTCAGAACGTGAGTTTTAAACAATCTACACATTTCCAATAGTTTTTAAAATTAGAAATGAGTAGTTATTAACCCGCTCCCTATCTTTTAAAACCAGATCAAACCCTGCCTTTTTCACGAGGCTTTCCCTGACCCCTCACCAAGACTGCCATCTCTATCCACCTCCCAGCCCACTGCTAAATTCCTACCACACTTGCTTTCTGCAACACTCATCAAATACTTAATCATTGACTTTCTTGTAACATTAGTTAACCTTTCAGGTGTGTTAATCCTGTCTTCCCCAATTAGATTTTAAATTCTCAAAACAAGCAAGAACCAAGTTTTATTTATCTTTCGAACACCTCCTCCCACCCCCCACTCCATAATCGCATTTAATAAAAGAAAGCAAAAAGTATATTAGTTAATAAAATAAACATTATTCAATCAAGGAAAGCAAACAGTGTCCTTTTGAGAAGGACCTTGGAGGTATTTTATGGCAATTTATGAATTTCATGTGTCAAAGGTGTAGCTGCTAAATGCTATAAACTCTTTGCCATCAGCTCTACCATTCATCCACCTGGTGATATGGCCAATAAAATTTGATTTTTACAGCCTAGGCATACTGTTACCTAAATTACATTTGACCAATTACTGAAGTCACCAAACGTGTGGTACAGAATATATACTGTGTAGAAAATTCATCTGTGGGCCCCCTGGCACTCTCGGTAATCTGACAGAAGTGTTTCAGTCATCTGGCAGTGTTTAATATTAGGAACATTTGTTTAATGCTAGTCACTAATTAAATTTATGTTCTTCCACCAACTGTTAGTTGGTTGGAGAAACTCAATGCCACATTTTAACAAACACTTTAACCCATGTCAATTTCAAATGCAACCAGTTGGAGATTTAAAAGGGTGCTCTTTGGAAATTTAGGTTGTGACTGAAAGTGGGATGGTGGGGAGGGATGTTAGTGAAGCTGCTCAAATCTGCTCAAAATAAGCTTGTTGGTCCACTTACTAACATGAAAGACTTTAAGAAGTACAAACTATTTGAAGTACAAACAACTAAAAAAGGTCTAATACTCTAATTATTAAACTAGCCATCTAGAAGGTCTCTAAAGGTACCTTTATTCCAAAAGAAAGCTTCCACTTTAAGAGGCTGGAGAAGAAAAACAGCATTAAAATTAGCTATACCAGAAGAAAGTTCAGGAAAACATTCAAAAGTCAGATGCTTGTGTTTGTGAGAACATTTAAAACTAATTTAGTAACTCTCAACCATTGTGATCACTGTTAAATTGGAACTTCTTTCTATTACCAATTCTAGATGCAACAGCTTTGAAACTCAATGACTAATAATTCTTAAATTAGCCAAAAAGGTTAAAACATTTTTTTCCTCATATTACATTGTGAAACTCTAATTTTGAACACTCTTAAATGAGGGAACACATGCTTTCGGTTTTATTCTGTGTCAGGAATTTAGAGACCTCTTGAGCGGCAAGTAGGAAGCAACGTTTGGGAGCCGGGCACGTGGAAGAAAAACTCAAACACAGGTATTGAACAGGGAAGATATGTAAATGCTGATCTGAAAAGAGAGGGCATTGTAAAAAATGTATTGCCTACATGTATCTACTTGAAGTCAAAGGATATTTGAATACTAAAAATATAACAATAAATCAATTTCTTTGAAGATGAAAAAAATAAATACTAATAGTTTTGCCCTCTTACAGAATGACAGTCATTTGATAAGCCAGAGTTGTGAAAGATACCCAAAAAAACAATTTAGAGGGAAAAAAATGTCATGGCTCTTAAAATCTAATGGACTTAGATCATTTGGTTCCCCTTCCTCTCTCTCTTCCTTTCCTTCTTGATCATCATATGCCATCTCCTCATCCTCGCCTCGACTCTGTTCACATATCTACTTGCAAAATTTCTCCAGCAGCAGCACCAGGGCTGTTGAAATCATGAAGAATCAAATTTAAGAGGCCACAGTGGACTCCTGAAACCATACCAAGATCTGCAAAAGATAAGCAGAGTAACCTGAATCTGGATAATCTGCCAACTAGGGATTCTCGGAAAAACGTCAGCCGACAAAATCAAGGAATGCTTCAGTTCAAAGGGACCCTATGCTCTCTCCAGGCTAAGGGTCTCAACCTCTTCTTCACCCAGGTAGCCATGAGGGATTCAGCAGGGTTCAGCCATCCCAGCAGTCACTCTGTGGTAGTGATTCCAGAGAAGGGGTAGGGTGAGAGCTGTAGTGTTCACGCCTCTAAGTATAGAAATTCCCAGGAACACAAGCAGTTTGATAAGGCTACCCCAGGGTATTCTGACATCCCTGCCCAGCCTGCTGAAAACCACTGATATGATCCAATCTCTTCAACAAACAGATGAGAAAGGGATAATGTAAGAGAACGACTATCTTGGCTTGCATCTCGCCATCTACTGCATCACATAAGGCTTCCCCAACTGGTGATGTGATATCTTCTTCTCCTTCCGCTCTGTCTACATGTAGAGACACGTGACCGGTTAGCTAGGCAGAGATGTGGATTAAGATATGTGTGCATGTATCCATCTTTGGTGGGCACAATGTGCGTGCACGTGTGTGTGTGTGTGTGTGTGTGTGTGTGTGTGTATGTATGAGTATACGAAAATATTCAGGACATGGAGATCTATTACCAATCATCTATCTATCTATCTATCTATCTATCTATCTATCTATCTATCTATCTATCTATCTACCATCTCTCTATGTGTCTATCTACTGTACAGGACTGAAGTGGTTATCTATTTATCTACCATACAGTGCTGAAGTTGTTTTCTTTGTATCTATTTATCTATCCACTGTTTACCATTGGTGCATTTTATAATACCTTAAAACAATGAAAAGAGAGTGACTGGTTAAATAAAAAAGCACGTGAATAGACAAAGCCTTTTGAGAAAGGACTAACATGAAAGCTTCCTGTCCTAAAGTCCAATTTCAAGGTCGACCAAGCAACTTCAGACTACACTGAACAACAAATTCTAAATAATCATCTCTTACTCATGGTAAACAGAGGCTGTGAAGGAGGCAATGACACCTTATGCCGCAATAATGTGGGGGATGGGAGGGATGGGGCAGCACATGGGGCTTGTGAAAGTGAGCCCCGTTCCCCATCACCGCTCTTCAGAAGAACTGAAAACAACTAGGCACACACGCACAAGTATCAGGTAGGAAAAAAAAAAAACACTCACCAAACTCATCGCATATACTCTCGTTTTCTATGAGAGTCGGGTGGTCAAAGGTGTCCCGACAGTACAGGATCTGAGGGTTCCTGCTGACCACTGCAATGCCCCCCAGGGCCAATGCAAACTGGTCCGTTAGAATGGAAGATGGCTTATCCTGGATGCGTTTCAGCATCGAGCGGTACCGGCAGTACTGGGGGTAGCTGAGAACTATCACGTTCGTTTCTTCCTCGTCCTCCCCTAGACAAACGAGAAAACACTTCCATTACCCTCTTCCCTCTGACAAAGAACTTTCATGGCCATGGTATAATTTCAATAATCACTTCTGGTTTGGGACTAAAAAGACTCTCATCCTTGTTACAGTTTGGGGGATGCCAGCATCCTCCCGGCCCCACCTCACCCATCCAGCCCCACAGAATATGCTTCAGGCTACCTGCACAGTGGACCTTCTTATAGAGAAAAGAAAAGAGTAGGCTGGCCCTCTAGACACAGTAAGCAATATCTGTGTCATCAGCAAGCAGCAAGACCCAAAAACTGTTTTGAAAGAATCTTCATTTTTTGAAACATTAAAGTCGTCATCATCATAGGGAAAGGCAGAACTTTGCTGGGCTTCTTTATATTTATTTCTAGTTTGGAATTGCTCTTATATTGGATTATACAGATGATCCTCAACTGAATGATGGTTCCACGTAAGATTCCATGGCTTTATTATCGTACAAAAGCAACATGCATTCAGTAGAAAGCATACTTTGTATTTTGAATTTTCATCTTTTCCTGGGCTGTGGATATGCAGTAGGACACTCTCTTGTAAGGCTCGACAGGGGCAGTGGGCAGCAGCTCCCAGTCAGCCACGAGATCAAGAGGGTGAACACTGGTACTCTACAGTATACTGTGTTGCCAGATGATTTTGCCCAACTGTAGGCTATAGTAAATGTTCCAAGCACGTTTAAGGTAGGCTAGGAAAGCTATGTGTTCAGTAGGTTGGGTGTATTCAATGCCTTTTCGGCTTGATATTTTCAGCTCACAATTGGTTTGTTGGGATGTAACCCCATAGAAAGTCGACAAGCATCTGTATCATCTTTTCAATGCTTGAAGCCTCTCAATAGGTCATCTGGCCCCAAAGATGTCCATGGGTCTAAAATGCATCACCATCTGCTCTGGGGTCATGAGTGCTGTTTAGCAGCTATTTCCTGTTCTCCTTTTGGGCCTGTGGAAAGCCTGTGTGCCTCACTCTCTTGGAGGCCAATGGCCTTCTGACTTTCCTTGGCCAATGAGATATGACAGAAGTGGGTGGTTGCTTTAAGACCCAGTGTGCCACTGACCACAATCTTCCTTCGTCTTTGATGTGACCATCTATGATGTTCCAGATAGTGGCAACTCTGCCAGTCTGGGTCTTGGAGTAAAATTAACATGAAGCAGAACCCCTGGTTGATCCAGAAGAGACATATAACATAAGCAGAAAATAAACCTTTGTTGTTCTAAAGCAATGGTGATTCGGGGGTCATTTGTTATTGCAGCATGATCTAGCCCAACTTGATTGATACACCCACCTTCTCCATCCTCCCCACACCCATACTCCTTCTCTTTTAATGTTCCTCAAATCCATCTGGTAACTTGGCACACCTCAGAGAACCATGCTGGGAGGACTCCCTAAGCATCCTTGTGAGAGAGTTCTATCAAAACCACCTTAACTCAGGGGAACATTTCAGCAAATTTAGCGAAGCTTCCTCTTACAATGATCTTAACACTTATTTATACCTCACTTTATTTTGTGCTAATTTGTAAACACCAGATTCTGCATGGATGAAGCCTTCCTTCATCTTAAGCTTGAGAAATGGCAAACACCGTGCTTTGGTGGCCTCCACCTGTACAACATCAAGCTGAATTTAGGCTCCCTGACCCAGTTTGCCATCACTCTGCAACCACCCCATCAGAGCGGTTGTAAGCAATTCCCAGACATGTCACTTGCTTCTCCAAAGGGAAAACACTCAATATTTCAAGCCTTTACCATGCTGCAGGGAATTGCACTAGACAGTTGTTAAGGATACCGACGTTATCATGGCCATCTGGTAACCAGTGGGAGACGAATGAGCAAGGATGAAACATAATGATGGAACATAACCAGTACCCATGGAAGGTGTGCATGTGACCTTTTCATATAGGAGGCCAATACCCAGATGTATTTCTAATTATGCTCACTTAGTTCCTCAGGCTGGCGGCTTTTCCACGGATGGAGATGTTTAGCTGCTTACAAGATGACATCTTTTAACAGTGTACACCTCTTCAACTCCTGCCTGGTCTGTGGATAGCTGCTTTGTCAGCTGGCACACTTAATTAGGAGGAAATATGTTTACCTTAAAGGCAAGTCCCCAAATGCAAACTAGTTTTGAGATGCTGATATATGTCCCAAGACATGCCCATCTGAGATTTTCACAGCAGACCAAGATGCTAAGTTCAAACTTTGGGTTCAAAACTGTGCTTTTTATACAGCTAATGCACAAAAAGTTTTAGCAAAAATATTCAAATGCTGTCAGTTCTCCAGAGTTTTTAAGCGCTATTTCAAGAAGCAGCCCTCAACGTGTCAATTGTATTATTACACTCGATTTGTATTCTACTCGATTTGTCTAAGACATTGTTAATGAGAGAGAGGCATATAACCATGAACTGCCAGGGCTACCCCTCATAGCGAGCTCGTAGCACTTAATACCCTCTCCTATATATAGTAAATACTGTGCCTGAAAATACCTGTTGATTCCAAAATTCTATCTTGGTTGTGCAACTAGCTTTCTACGATGGGGGTAAAGGTGCATCAATTTCTCCAAGTGTTCTTGAAATAAAATGGAGAAAAATGTGTGTGCTCTCAGGTTGAAGGAAAATAAATGAACAGTTTCGGAGTAAGTTTCACGGAAGATGCTACCTGGGCTCTTGGGA
>NW_012103443.1:264919-304881 GCF_000951045.1 Mandrillus leucophaeus
ATGAGAAACGGAGAGACTGTTTTCCCGTTTAGAAAGCAAGTATTAATGCTATCTCCAGTGCTGATAATAAAACACTAAAATTTACAAAGGTTTTTTATACAGCATTTTCACATCTCTTTTGTTCCTCGCAACAACCCTATTAGTGCCATTACTACTTGTTAATATTCCCCAATTTGAGACTATAACCACCCAATCCTTTTTCTTTCTTTCTCTCTTTTCCTTTCTTTTCTCTTCTCTTTCTCCCTCTCTTCTTTTTTTTTTTTTTTTTTTGAGATGGGCCTCTCTCTGTTCCTCAGGCTGGACTCAAATTCCTGGGCCCAAGCAATCCTCCTACCTCTGCCTCCCGAGTAGCTGGGATTTATAACTCAATCTTTGAACTCCAAGTTTGATGGACTTTTCATTAGGATAAAATGTCTCAAATAATAATAGTAATAATAATAACAGAGATTTAACTGGTTTACACTATTAGGGATGAGGATGGTGGCCTCTGATCAAGTCAAATGTAAAACTTCTGTTTGGTGGAAGACTGTAGAATTCAGCCAGTTGGAAGCCAAAATTCTGTTAGCTTGTTATTTATTATTTTGGAACACTGCAATTCCCACTGTAATAATTTAACATTATTGATATATCATTCATATACCTCAACTTTCTACTTTCTATGCATGTGACAGGAAATAGTCCCAACTCTATGTGTTGCCAGCCTAGAACCCCTACCTTTCATCAACCTCCTTCCACACACTAAGAGGCTACAGGCATAGCTGGGCCTTGGTCTAATGTGGCAATGCTTGGTGGGGCCAAAACAAAAAATGATAACTTTGTTGCTTACGAACAGAACTGCCCATTTGGATCAGAATTTTGGCATTGTTTGGACAGAGGCAGATTTCCAACCTTGCACTTAGATGTCCCCAGAGGAGTTGCCTTTAATATTTACCAAACTGGAGAAAGCCCACGAGACCTTGAGGACTCCTAGGAAAGTTTACAAAGCATTCTAAGTGAAAAGTAAAAGGGAAAAATACAGAGTCAAAGTGGGATCCGGAAAAGCCAAGGTTGAAGCTAGGTTGAAGTTTCACTGAGTAAAAACATCCCACGTCCAGGTCTCTTCTTTGTAGTTTATTTTATTGGAGAAAACATTTTTTTTTCCCCTCAAGACAAAATATGGTCAACATTACATGAAAGGTGTGTATAACAGGGTATAAAATTTTGAGTTTGGGGAGAGCTTTCCAGATCTAAAATTCTATGATCCTAAAACTGCCTCCTAAGCCTTTGCATTAAATTAACTTCCTTCTGATACAGCTATAAAAATATTAAAGTGTTCAATGGCTGGCATATTTTATTTTGCCCTAGTACACCAGGAAACAAATAAAGCCAAGCAGTCCTTTCAAGAATTATTTAAATTCCTCAGATACTTTTTTCTTGCTCACGCAGTTCATATACACATAAGTAAACACTCCTGTGCAAAGTTACCCACGAAACAAGGGCTGCCAATAAATGCTGTGTAAGATATTTTCCCCCTTCCAATTCATAATAGGGAAAGCAGATAAATCTAAGAATGAA
This sequence comes from Mandrillus leucophaeus, assembly GCF_000951045.1. Lineage (NCBI taxonomy): Eukaryota > Metazoa > Chordata > Mammalia > Primates > Cercopithecidae > Mandrillus > Mandrillus leucophaeus. The sequence continues at coordinate 266,474 of NW_012103443.1, forward strand.
TAAATTGCACATTTGTTTTGTAAAAGACAAACAAAGTGTTCCTGGAACAAAGATTTTCTTTCAACCACACCCACAGAGAAAAAGAAATCAAAGTACTACCCTAGTAGTATTCTTCTAACACACTCTGGTTGGATGTAGCTGGTTGGGTTATAGATACATTACTTGATTTCAGTCAACAGAAAATGATCTGTAATAAATTGCTAGTACCCAAGACTGAAATTTTAAACCATAATTATGATATTCTATTAAAATGTCATCCCATTCCTCAGTTTCTCCCATACCAAAAAAAAAAAAAAAAAAAAAAAAAAAAACATTCACAGGGAATAAGATACCCAACATTACTAAACCTCATTTCAACTTCAATAAAAAGAACTTTGCCTATTAAAAGTTAATACCTAAAGTACACTGCTTGTAATGCTCAACCAAAATGACTCTAATCCTGTGCTTATATCATAATTACACGTTTTGTTAACCTCTCTCAATGTCAATTTTTTACTTATTTATATATTTCAAAGTCCGAAACAGAATTCCACAGAGAAACTGTAATTATAACTTGAGACTCCACCCAAGCTTTTCAAACAGTAACTGTATACCATTGCTTTAATCCTCAGAGTTGGGCTGGGGGTGGGGAAGGGGTCGGGGAGAAAGGGTAAGAGCAGGCCTTCATTCTGAATAGAACGTTGCTCAAGTTGTCTTTGTACAAAGAGAGATGCATGAAATAGCAAACACAATGAATTAATGGAGCATTGACTTTCAAATATCCATAATGCTATTTTTTGAAAATAGATAATGGCGGCCAAATGCACAGAGTCTGAAAACATAAATTCCAGAGGAGAAATTTGCTTTTATCTCTTACACAACAATTTAGAAATGTAACTTTCTTTTTCATTCTTGGGGTGAGGGGAGGCTTGTTTCGGAAACATCACACTAATATGCTTACTGAAAACCACTATAATCTACTTCTAACATCAGTAAGTTTTCTTAAAAAAAAAATCTTTAAAAAAAACCTTCGCCCCAGGATTTTATAGAGCCTAGTGGAAAAAATATGCATGTTCCTTCCTGCACCTAATTACCTCAACTGAAAAATCTGCCAAGTATTTTGCCCTTTAGTTCTCTTAATCGTATTAGGGCAAATGCATTTGGATGCCAATAGAAACAAACATTTAAAGATTTTCACTTAAAAGATTCCAAATATGTATGAAGGCTAAGTTTGAGACACAATGTCCCTTGTGCTTCAAAGACAGCATACAATTTTCTTTCTCCTTTTTTTTTTTAAAGCAAATATGAATGTGCTCATGTTATAAAACTTGATGTCTAGTTTTGAAACAATTTAAGCAAAATAATGTCAATATGTGAGGTTCTCACAATGATTTATGCTTCCTCCTGTTACTTTATTACATTAGACATTCTTTTCTCAAAGCTTTACACTTTTCACTGTGCTCCTAGCAACCAACCAACGGCGAAGCATCAACTTTATATACCTGGCCGTATTCCAATTCTTACTGCTATTGACAATTACATTGAAGTTTCCATTTAATTGCTGCTCTGTTGTGACACTGAATATTTGTCATAATTAGGCATTTCCTATTTTCTGTCCATGCATTTTTGATTATTACTGAAAATGAAATTTTTATTCCAGAAAACCTAAGCATGAAAATTCTACAGATAAGAGTAGCTACAGCTGTTACTATCATTACCAACATTGTAACATGAAGAAAAAAAAAAAAAAGAATATAATTTCTCGGAAGGTAATTTTCCTTTCAGTCTAAGTGCTCTTATTCATCTTGCAGTTACTCAATGATTTCCTGTTCTAATTACAGGACATTATACAGAAAGACATTTGTAAAAGGAAAATGCAGCAGAGCATATGACTAAATAGCTTGAATTGGTTGAAAGTGTTTAAAATTCCAAAGTTGTACATCAACTTTATCAATTCGTGGTTACAGCTCTATGTAAATGTGTACTGTGTCCTGCCGTATTTTTCAATCTCTCTTAAGGCAGTAAACTTAGTACCCAAAGTTAGTACACATCAAAGGGGAAAACACATTTGCAGTTAAACTGATGTTGAAGAGACGGAGTCAGAGAAGATCAGTTTTTTTTTTGTGTGTGTGTGTGTGTGTGTGTCTGTGTCTCCCCTCCTCATCAAAGCTATTAAATTGGAGACATGCCAAAACAAGGAGTGGAAAATATTAATAATAAAAATAAATTAAATGCCTGATTAAAAGGGAAAGAGAACAAGATTCCATCCGGAATAGAAATGAAAATGCCACAAACTATTTCATAAAAACAAACTGTGACGTAAATTACACATCAGTATTGCACTGTTGTGGTTATTTTGAGAAATGGTTTGTACTGTAAGTCAGCTGGTACTGCCCCACCCTTAATGATTTTGTAATTCTCTACACAGTAAGCAAGTGGGGCAGCCCTGAGATTGCTGAGACAGAAAACAGACCTAGCCATACAGAACTGGCAATAAAAAGATAATGTACTTTTAACATAACAGAACAAGGAGATTGGCTTGACTTTATTAACTAAAAAAAAAAAACTACTTTAAATGGTCCCCAGCTTGCCATTTGTTTTGATAAATGGAAACACAGATCTTCCCAGGATAGGCAACAAAAACATCACTGGAGAACTTAAAAAAAAAGTAAATGTGGGAAAAATATATCAGTGCATGGATGCAAACAAAGAATATTTCAAACGCAAAACCAAGGGTTTGAACCAGCTGTTTCCAAAAGCAAACCACTTAAAACAGAGGCATACACAAATATAAAAATATGTATGAAAATGTTACTATCAGTTTTTGCCCTTACTATTGCTTCATCACTCAAGAAAAAAACATCACAAAGCTAAACTATAACCAAACACTGCCATCACTCTGAGTAACAAATGAACTCAGTGGGAAGAAAGCCAGCTCCACCTCCAAGGTTGTCCCAAACGGTCACTGAATTCTTAAGCCACCACCAGGAGCCACTTTTTATCTTGAGAATTTTGCAGCTTATTGCCATAGAGTTCATCTCAGCCAAATTTAAATGTCACACTAGACAGGGATTATGCAACAGGTGAGACTTCATGGCCAGACTGACATGTAGGTAAAGTTGTTAGCACATATGAGGTGTTATTCTATGGGACCTGAACTACCTTAACTTACTTCCCCGGCACATGGGTTAACCCTTTATGCTATAGTCAGCCATTCACGTTTCTTTTTTTTTCTTTTTTTTCTTTTTGAGACAGAGTTTCGTTCTTGTTGCCCAGGCTGGAGTGCCAAGCATGATCTCAGCTCACCGCAACCTCCACCTCCTGGGTTCAAGCAATTCTCCTACCTCAGCCTCCCCAGTAGCTGGGATTACAGACACGTGCCACCACGCCCGGCTAATTTTTTTGTATTTTTAGTAGAGATGGGGTTTCTCCATGGTGTTCAAGCTGGTCTTGAACTCCCAACCTCAGGTGATCCGCCCACCTCAGCCTCCCAAAATGCTGGGATTACAGGTGTGAGCCACTGTGCCTGGTCTCTACAATGGTTTTTTAACCATGATACCAAAAGCACATATGGAAACAACAAAAAATAGATAATTGGACTTCATCAAAATTAAAAGCTTTTGTGCATTAAAGGACACTATCAATAAAGTGAAAAGACAGTCTCGGAGAGTGGGAAAATATTTGCAAAGCATATACCTGATAAGGGATTAATAACTAGAATACATAAAGAACTCCTGCAACTCAGTAACAAAAAGACAAACCCACTTAAAAATGGCAAAGGACGTTGATGATTCTCCAAGGAATATATATAAATGGCATCTTAAAAAATGCTCTTCATTAGGGAAATGAGAAGCAAAACCACAGTGAGACACTACTTCACACCCACTAGGATGACTATTATAAAAATGAAAACAAAAAAATCCCAAGTGTCGGCAAGGATGTGGAGAAATAGGAACCCCTGTGCATTGTAGGTGGGAATGTAAAATGGTGCAGCCATGATGAAAGACTTCCTTAAAAAGTTATATACAGAATTGCCATGTGATAATTCCACTCCTAGGTATATACTCCAAAGAATTAAAAACAAGGACTCAAAAACAGATATTTACATACCAATGTTGATTGTAGAATTATCACAAAATAGACAAAAGGTAGAAACAACCCACCAGTTCCTCAATAGATGAACATATAAAATTTGGGAGGTGTGTGTGTGTGTGTATGATAAATATTGTGATTCCACTTATACGAGGCATTTAAAAGTAGACTCGCAAAACAGGGTGATTCATAGAGACAGAAAATAGAATAGAGGTTGCTAGGTGCAGGGGGTTTAGGAGGGTTGGAAGGAATGAAGAGCTATTGCTTAATGCGTACAAAGTTTCTGTTTGGAATGATGAAAAAGTTCTAGAAATAGTGATGACAGTTACACAATATTGTGAATGTACTTAATGCCACTGAATTGTGCACTTAAAAATGGTTAAAATAATAAATTTTATGTTATGTCTATTTTACGCAACAATGAGAAAGAAGGGAACAGCTGGGAAGGGTTATATTTTCTGTGGAGATGCATGCTTGGTTGCTCTGGGGAGGAAAAGTGGTGTCTCTCCAATCCACAACTAGAATATATCCTGTAGGGCACAGAATCAGTGTCCTAATTCCTTGGTATCCCTCCTAGACCTTTGAGAGTGCTGACAAATGTAACTGCCTACAAACAGTGCTGCAATAGACATCTGAGCCTTCTTCCAAAGAGTAAGAGCAGTCATGTCATTAGTTCACCGTAGACTCTGACCCAAAGGCACTTTCTAAAAGTCTGAAGGAATCTGGAGAAGGTTATCTGCCCAACATCACTGTAGCCACTGCCTGGCAGGCCTTTTGTAGACAAAGGGTCATGTGGTTAGGCCGTCATCTCATTTTAGTGACTTTAAAAAGCAAAATAATCTCACCACTTGAGGAGTTTGTCCACCATGCTCTAAGTGCTGAGCCACCTCTGCAACTGCACTGACTTCTGGGAGCTAACATCTGTGTCAAGAGCATTTTTATAGGTTGCACTGTTTTCCTTCATCTTACCGCAGGGCTTCTGGGGCAGCTCAACAAGGAAAGAAGGGAAAAGGCCTCTTGCCTCTGTCAGTGACTCATCTTAAATCAGTGGTCTTCAAAATGGTGAATCTCTCCTTTGAGGGTATGAGAAGACTTTTTAAAGGGAACCTACATAGGAATGGGACTGATCTTCAACTTAGTTATTACTCCACTCCGTAATGCATCTGCCCAAGAATGAGCCAGCAATCAGAACAGCCCATCTCCTTCTTCACCCATCCTCCATCCCTACTCCTATTATGAGCACTAAAGAGTCAAATCAAAATATTGGTTTTGGAGACGCTTCCTTTATTGATCTATCAAGGAACCTCAAGCCATAGGCTTCTGATCTTTCCCTTCTTGCACATAGTTCTGTTCAAGAGGAAGCTCAGCATTAGAAATAGAGTACTTTGGCCTGTGTTAGGATGCTGTAAATTCAGAAAAGCCAAACCAATAAAGGTTAACGATGCTGGTCCTTGAAAGTGTAGCTGGAATGCGCTGCAAGGCTACCAGATTTTTTGACATAAATTGCATAACCTATGGATAAAAATTTTAGATAATTTATTTTAGAACTGTCATGCTTTATTAAACACAGATTTTAAACTTCAGATTTTTGTCAAATCATATGTAACGTTTCTTCCAGTTATAATCACCATCTTATTTCATTCCCTATCATGTTTAACATTTTTTACTTATTAACACAAAATTTATTCAAACATGATTAAAAATGTAGATGTCTACTCAAAACTGGGCAAAGGAAATACATCATGGATTCTTTTTTTCAAAAATCTTTTAGAGTAGCATTATTCAATAGAAACATAATGTGAGCCAACTTATAATTAACACACTAAAAATGTAAACAGAAAACAGGTGAAATTAACTTTAGTAAGCTATTTTGTGTAACCAGTATATCCAAAATATTATTTTAACATATGATCAATAGAAATGATTACTGGTAGGGCATGGTGGCTTACGCCTGTAATCCCAGCACTTTGGGAGGCTGAAGCAGGCGGATCATGAGGTCAGGCGATCAAGACCATCCTGGCTAACGTGGCGAAACCCTGTCTCTAATAAAAATACAAAAAATTAGCCAGGCATTGTGGCATATGCCTGTAGTCCCAGCTACTTGGGAGGCTGAGGCAGGAGAATCACTTAAACCCAAGAGGCAGAGGTTGCCGTGAGCTGAGATCGCGCCATTGCACTCCAGCCTGGGTGACAGTGCGAGACTCAAAAAAAAAAAAAAGAAAAAAAAAAGAAAAAGAGAAGATCACTAGTGACATATTTACACTATTTTTTATAGTAAGCTTTCAAAATATAGTGTGTATTTTACATTTATAGCATCTCTTGAAGTGGACAAGCCACATTGCAAGGGCTTAGTCACCACAGGTGGCTAGTGGCCACCATATTGAACAGCATAGTTCTCTTTAGAGAGTCTGCCTGAAAAGAAATTTGAAAATCATCGTGTCCTGGGTATAAAGAGGCACCTCGGAAAAATGAGGTTCTTCTGGGCACAGGTTCCTTTTGGCCAACTATCTTGAGATAAGATGTTCTGAAATACAGCTAGGAGAGGAGAATAGAACAGGAGGAAAAGCCTCACAGTGCCTGTTAGTTCATTGTTCTGATACCCTAAACCCCAACAAAGGCCCAAAGTTAGCAAGTATAGTTATTATAGTAGAGATTCTCGCTTGCCACCTTTGGTTTCTGGTGAATAATAAAATCAATTCAAAGTAAAATAATAATCTCTTAAAACCTTCAACTATAAGACCTGGTGAGAGCCCTCTCCTCTGCGTTAAAACATATCCTCCTACTGTAACCAGCTTCAAGTTCACTTGGTGCCATGTCCACAAAACCATCTGCTCTGTTTTCTGTCATGACACCCAGTTGTTCAGAATGGGTATTTCTTTCTTTCTTTTTCTAGTGTGCACATTACTAAAAGTAGTTTAACAGCTGAAAGAAATACTTATGAAACCTACTGGAAACTGAAACCACTATTTAATCTCACGGCAAAGCAGTCATATAAAAACTCCAGCACCTTCTAATGTGCTGTCACAGCGCACCATGGAAGAACATCATTGAAAGCTGATGATACGGATATGCTCTGTTTTACTTCCTTTTTGTACAGGGTTAGTACTGAGTAAGCTGATGTAAGACAGGAGGAGGATGGCTCCAGTTTAGTCACCTTTCCCAACGTACCTACCATCTGCTGAAAATCATTTCCACAGCAAATATCCTCCTTTCCCCAATCTCTAACATCCAAACCTACTTCTCTTTCCTCATTAAAGACAATAAACAAATTGCTCGTGACTAATATATTAATTCCAGTGAGAGTTCTGGGGTTTCATACCGTGAGTTACCAGTGCTACAGATCCCTGTTCTGAGTATCTCTTAGGTATTTCTTCAAGATGATTTCTGTTTGCAAGGGTTGGCAAACTATGGGCCAAATTCAGCCCAACACCTGTTTTTGTAAATAAAGTTTTATTACAACATAGTCATGCCCATTCATTTACATATTGTCTTTGGCTGCTTTTACACTACAATGGCACAGTTGTGTGGTTACAGAGTGGTGCATTTACCACAGAGACCTTATGGTGCACAAATCTAAAATATTTACTATCTGGCTCTGCTGACCCTTGATCTAGAGAATATAGTCTTGCTGCCAGAAATCTGCTATTTTGGATCACGACTATCAGCTTAATTTCTAAGATACAGTTACTCTGTAACACTTGGCTGCATTTACTTGTTCAAGCTGGACTCTCCTTTCCAGAATATGGGTTCTTTGAAGGGCAGGAGCTAGGTCTGTAGCATGTCTGAATTCCTAACACCCGGGAAACAAGCGGAGCACATGATAGACTCTTAATTAATGTTGATTCTTTTTCTGGTTATTCACTGTCCCTCTGTTCTTATCCTACTCCCGGATCATTACCCATTCTTTCTTCCTTGCTCTGTGACCCCTGCATGTTGTATCATTGGGCTCCCTCATGGGCTGGCTGGTTTCTGCTTGTTCAGCCAATGGGAGACACCTAACAGATCGCATGTGGGAGAGACAGAGAAGTTGTCATATTTCTTCTCTACCCATCTCTGCTTCAGCCTGGCAGCTCTGGCCAAGGCCACAGCTCCTCCTTGACGGCAGCTTTCACCAGGTAGGACAATTTCTTCCTCTTGCTTCTTCCTAGTGCCCAGATGTCTTCATGGTTCTTTTCACCCTACCCCCATCTCTATAGTCTTCTTTGGGTTCTTAATCTGTAAACTGGACTGAAGAACGGTGACTCCTGGGAGGTCTTTAAACAGTAGTTAAAAGACGCAAAGCAGTCAGGCTAACGTAGCGCACGATAAACGCCCCGTAGGTACTTGTCTGATTATTGCTTTGCAAGTTGTTTTCCAGGAGGCCAAGGAACACTAGTTCCTTGAGAAAGAAGGGAGTATGTTACCAAGTGTTATGTGGCAAAGGGGCACCATAGCACGGGACACACTGAGTTTAACAAAAAGCTACACAAACAGCTTGGAGCCTTTAAATGCTAATGGACATTTTAATGCATAGGAGGGAAGATGCTGCTTTTCCTGAATTTATTTTACTATGAAATCCTCTCCTATCCGCTTCCTCACCCTCCCTCACTTTTTTGTCATTCATGGCTCACCTCAACAAGTTAGTGTTTCCCTGATCACATTTTGGGGACATAACATACCTAAATGTTGATTACAGCGATCACCCTGCTCCCGTCAGCTCCCGTTCTCAGCACACAGCCTGCTTTACACTCTATAATTACAAATAGTTCACTACGCATAGTATAACCACTCATCTGTGTAACACTTCCACGTTTATAATGCCCTTTCATGTGCTTAGACTCATTTAATCCTCCTAGAATCTCTCTTAGGGCCTGTCAAGAATAGTCCCATTTTATACATGAGGACACCTCAATGAAGTGAATGACTTGTCCAAGGTCATTCAGCTAATGGCAGGGGCAAGTTGCCTGGCACTATTTTAAATCCCACACAGTTCTTAACACACCCCAGCTGCCTTCTGCTTGACTCCGAACCTCTGAGAAGAGCCCTGTCAGATTCATGGTATTCCCAGGCACCTCTCAGAGACCCTCCAGTGAGCTGGTGGCTTTGAGAATTCTCGTGATTTTATGAGATGCAAATTTCTGGTTTCAGATTATAGTAGTAAAGAATCTCTTCCAGTCTTGTGTTCCAAACAATCCCTAAGTGAAGCTTGGTTTTGCCTTATTTGGAAGATAATCTCAAAAACAGATGACCGTTGCACAGAACACGCTTCACCAGCACAATTCTTTACTTTTAACCACTTAGAAAGCACATTTCAGCCTAAGTGAAGTCAATGGTATTATTATTTCTCTCTATTACTTCTCCTCTTTGGATCCCAGGACAAAGGTCCACAACCACCTGATTCTCATCATGCACACGTAGCTCACACAACTGCACCCACTGTATCATCAAAAAGATAAGATTAAAAATTACAGGATTACATATACGTAATTTAATGTTTTTTAGGACATTCACAATGCAACCATGACTCCAATCAATTTAGACCATTTTCATCACCCCAAAAGGAAACCTCATACCCATTAACACCCTGGCAACTACTAATCTACTTTCTGTCTGTATAGAGTTGCCTATTCTGGACATTTCATATAAATGGAATAATATAATATGTGGTTTTAAAAAAAAAGGATTTAACATCAAAATGGTCTTGCATCTATTGACTGGTCAGACACCAGGGGAATACCTTCTGTGGATTAGGAGGTAGCAGATGGCAAGAGGATAAAGACCAAAAGCCACCATCCCTCTTCAAAAGGGGGTGTACAGCCTAGAAAAGGTGGTGGGCATGTGAACAGATGTATTAGGTGGGTGCAAAAAGTAATTGCGGTTTTTGCCATTAAACATTACTGCAAAAACCGCAATTACTTTTGCACCAACCTAATACAAACAAGCCTTCTGACAAGAGTCACAGCAGAGACAGAACCTTGATAGCAAAGAGAGTGAAGAAAGTCTTCGCAGGGAAGAGAAACCCCCTAAGCTAAGTTTTGAAGGATAGATAGAAACTCTCCAGGCAGGTTAAAATACCATGACTCATTCATCTTTCCAGTGTGTCAGTCATGAACATTCTCTCTCCTCCTTTGGGCAGCCCTAAGGAGGTTATTATGAGCCCCATTTTTCAGATGGGGAAACTGATGCCAAAAAGAGATTAAGTAATTTAACAACAGTCACACAGCTAAAGAGGCCTGGAGAATAGATCTGGGCCCGATGTGTGGGTCTGCCTGCCCCTGATGCCTCAAAAGGTCGAAGGAGAGAGGAGAATCTCCTGTCCCCAGGGCTGTAATTGGTATGAACCAGTGAGGACTCTGGAGTTTAGGTGCTGTGTCTGGAATATAGGTTTGGAACTCTGAGAGAACCTTGGTGGTCATGCTATGGGTTTTCGAGTAAATCCTGAAGGCAGCGAGGCTGCCATTCATGCATGGTAGTGATGGGCCTAATCTCCTTTCCCGCAAGAGTGGAGGATATATTGGAGGATTGCTGTACTTAAACCTTAGCCTTCATCTTCCTCCTTTCACTCAGCTGACTGAGACCCTCCCACCTGCTGCCCCGACATGAGCAAGCTCCACTGACCCCGGTTCAAGGAAGGCCGCGTTCAATGTCCGGATGAAGTCTCTTCAAGAGAGAAAGAGACTATGCAAGCAGCATTTGAGGGCAAGATCCCAGGAAGGGTAACCTAAGTGTAATTAACTAGATATTCAAGGATAATGTCTACGCTTTCATCAGGCAGTCAGCAAACCTTTATTTCATTTCTACTCAGTGCCAAACGCTGTGTTCAGTAGTGGGTTTACATGGGTGAACATGACAGCACCCGTTCTCAGGGAGCTCCCAGTCCTATCCTCCAACGATGGAGAAAACAGATGAGACTCCAGACAAAGGAGGAGTTGGTGGCTCCCAAAGAAACAGTGGAGCCCAGGGGATGAATAATTAAAACGTAAAGCACATCCCAGAGCTCAGCACTTTGAAGGTGTTTATGTCCCAGCTCTGAAAAAGATGTTCTGTATTTCATCTCTGAGTCTAAGATTTCAAAAACTATGGCTGGTGCAACAGTAAGTACAAAAGGGGGTTTAAAAAATATAATTTGGATTATGACTGGGTTCATGCAGAAGAAAATGGATACATCAAGTACATAGTCTACCATTCAAATATTTCCTTTTTCTTTTTTTTTTTTTTCTGGCACTTGGCTTGCCACACCTTCCACGGGGCAAGTGCTTCATACGCAGGTTAGCAGCCGAGATCTCTCTCAATAATGAAAGATATTACTAATATAAAATTTGCCTCAACTGTAATTCAAACCTGATGTGATTTTTTTCTCCTCAGGTGGGATGTGGACAGAGAACATCTATATAATAGGTGTTATCATTCAGGAGGCCTAGACTGAACCAATACTTTGTAGCTAAATGTAATTTGCAAAGCACAATTTAACAGCTCCATTTAGCGACTTTTCACAATCATGATGATTTCAACAGTCTCTGAACGCCAGCCAAGATACCACCAAAGTATACTTAAATACCAGCAAATATTACATGTTATAAAAATTCCATGTTTGTCTCCTCCGATTTAAGAAAATCACTACTCTTTCCCATCCTTTTAAGTCAAAGCCATTGCAATTCTTCAATTCTAAATGGGAGGAGGAGGAAAGGAAGGACTTGGATGAGAAAATTGAGCTTTGCTATTTCCTAAAATTAATATTCATCTTCCCCTAATTCTCTTTTTATTGGCTGTTAAGCTTTCAGGTCCTTACTTCAAGCCGAGTGAGACACCCAACACACCCTTTCCTTGCTCCAGCAACAAACTTTGAAACTTACAGGACTTCCAACAGCAGTTATTTTAAGGATTTAGTCAGAGGCACAAACGAGCGAGCAGCCTCCGAAGGCGCCTCAATACGAGGTTCTAGGCAGCCAAGAAAGAGTCTCTGAGATCCACCAGATCCCTCTACTTTGCCCCGTCCTGCAAATCAGTCTGGTTATTTAAAGTCACCCTTACTCTTTCTGATTGGAGGGCCAGTTTCTAAATTAAAAGGCAACATAATTCATCATCTTGGCGGGGGGTTATTTGTTATCGCAAGTTGGTCCATGTTTTGAAATCTGGAAATAAAATCTCATCTTCTCAGGTACAGTAAGGAGAACAAAAGCAAGGGGCTTCCAGTGTTAGGTTACCATTTCCCAAGGCCAGCCAAATACCCTCCCACCTTTCTCTAACAGAGCTGAGCTTCGGAGCTGGAACAAATATTCTCATGCACAACTTAGTGGAAGAGATTCTTCCAATCAAATTTCCCACCACATGATATCTTGGGTTAGGATGCTCTTTTATAAATGTCAATGAGTTATTCCCTCATGCATAACGATGAAGAGACTACTTCTCTTTAGCTGTAAGAAATAATTTTTATCTTTGCTCACACCTTCTTTAAAAGCATTTTTTAAACTCAGAATATATAAATACATCCTTGTTGTAAAAGATAAAGTAATGACTCCCTTGACCTCACAAACCCTTATACTTTAGTGGAGACTTATGTTTCCACTTCAACAGAGCCTTCTTGAAAACTGGAGAACAGTTGTTCTTGACATGAAGGAGGCCAAGAAGAAAAGGGAAGAAAACTGGTCCAACAATTCTAGCTCAGTTCTGAGGTGTCTGACTTTTTAAAAAAAAATCACCATGAAATAACAGCCCTCTTAATTCTTCTAGAGTGTAATTTACTTAGCACAGAGGCAAGAACATCCCACCTATCCAATACACTGTGGCAACTCCGAGCACACAGCAAGGATGCAAATCTGTGAAGACAGTCAGCTCTAATCTAACCCCAAGTCTCCAACTCTATACTGCTTCTTCCAACACGCAGAGAAGTGAGAATGATTACATTTTGTTCAAAGTGTCTCATTACATTGATTTAAATAATATTTCCAAACCTGCAAAAAGAAAAACAGCTTAAAATGCCATTTGTCTTATACAAGACTCCATAAAAAGGCAGGTAGTGAAACCCTGCAGAAACCCAGGTTGGTGGGGACCAAAGTCTCCCACCATGGACGTCTGACAGGAGGATAATGGAGTTTAGTAACACCCAGGTGAGGTGTTTCTTTTCTGCTTAATGCATCCTCGGATGACCAACACAATGTAACAGACAGGTGTTAAGAGACCTGCATTGAGGAACAGACAGTGTGGGTTTTGAGATCTCAAACTTGAGGAACTTGCTCCATCTCTGAGAAGATTTCACACACCTGACCAGGTAAGATAAGGTTCAGTGTGCAAACTGCCATGCACATTTCCTAATGTTTATTAACACTACAATCATTATGACACTTAATGACAAACTACAGGAAAAAAAAAAAGACAAAAACCTCAGGCCGGGCACGGTGACTCACACCTATAATCCCAGCATTTTGGGAGGCTGAGGGAGGTGGATCACCTAAGGTCAGGAGTTTGAGACCAGCCTGGCCAACATGGCAAAATCCTGTTTCTACTAAAAATATAAAAATTAGTCGGGTGTGGTGGCGCGCACCTGTAATCCCAGCTACTCGGGAGGGTGAGGCAGGAGAATTGCTTGAACCTGGGAGGCAGAGATTGTGGTGCATAGAAATTGAGCCACTGCACCCCAGCCTGGGTGACAGAGCAAGACTCTGTCTCCAAACAAACAAACAAACAAAACAGAACTCAGCCTACCCACCAAGAGTGTTTACTTATTGCACTGTCCTGCTAGAATACAGCTGCCTTTGATTGAACATGCTCTACAGACAGGCAAGCGCTAAGCCCTTAATGTGTATTTAATCACTGTAGCAACCCTATGAGGGTTAAGTTTACTGCTTCCATTTTATAGATGAGGAAATTGAGGCTTAGAGAGATTAAGCAACCTGTTCAAGGTGACTCTGGAACCCAGGCCTGTCTGATTCCAAAGCCCACAGTCATAACCACTGCTTGTAAGTTCTGAGAGAGGACTGTGCCCAGATGAACCGATGACACAAAGGCAAATGCCACAGAAGCAGCACTGAGAACAGAGCGCATGCAAGGCAGTGGAGGTGCCCAGAGGAGCAAGCTACTGGGTGAGTGATGGTATTTCGGATACTGGCATCCTAGGAGACAGGACAGTAGTCACTGTCCTGGGAAGCCATGATCCTCTCTATCCCTGTTCAGGGTCGGCACAAAACCTATGATTTTGGAGGAGGCAGAAGGGGGCCCATTCTGGGTTTGCCATTCTAGTTCCTTCACTATCGGCTGAGTGGAGGCAGGTATTTACTGAGCACAGCAACACTTATTATTATTGTAACAGAGGCCTTTGGAACCAGGAAGCTCGATGAATTTATGAGATCAGCAGCTATTTTTCCAAGATGGTTATAATACAATTCATTTCATTTGCAGCTGGTTTAACGTGAAACATTGTTTAAGAGAGACAAATAAACAACAATTCACTTTTGCTGGGCTTCTCTCCTCCCCACCCCTCCCAGTTGTTCCACAGGAAATTTTTTATTGATTAAAGTACAATTATATTACGGTTGGGAAAAATCAGCCCCGGAATAAATCGTTTTAAGAAGAAATCGAGGCAGTGCCTTATGAAGAGGCAGCATAAAGAGGAGAAATATGAAGTAGGCACTGGATTTGGGCAAAGAAGGGCTTCATCCTCTGGTTCTGTAAAATGATGGGGTCACTGTCTTCTAGGAAGGGTGTGACCAGGTAAAGGCAGTACTGCCTTCTGGCTGCCATTAGCCTCTAGGCACTTTGCCCTCCTGAGCCCCTTCCTCCATAGAAAAAGATTAAAAGTCACATTTTAGGACTACATTGGTATACAGATAAATATACAAATATATTAAAATATATTTTTCTTCTTTTTTTTTTTTTTTTGAGATGGAATTTTGCTCTTGTTGCCCAAGCTTGAGTTCAATGGCATGATCTCGGCTCACTGCAACCTCCACCTCCCAGGTTCAAGTGATTCTCCTGCCTCAGCCTCCTGAGTAGCTGGGATTGCAGGTGCCGGCCACCACACCCAGCTAATTTTTTGTATTTTTAGTAGAGATGGGGTTTCACTATGTTAGCCAGGCTGGTCTCGAACTCCTGACCTCAGTGATCTGCCTGCCTTGGCCTCCAAAGTGCTGGGATTACAGGCGTGAGCCACCACGCTCAGCCTAAAACATATTTTTCAACTGAAAAGGTCATCGTGTTTTCTTCTCATTTTAAAAGAGCTAAAGGCATTTTTGTGGGTCCTTAAAAGTATTGTGGGCCCTAATCACTGTGGTTGCTGCGGCTACTGTTTGTGCCAGACCTGGATAGAGGGTAGACCCCTTGTTTGCTGAGGACTTGGAGCTGGGGAAGGACATTTGGAAGGGGTGGGTCCTGGCAGTGTTCTGCAAAAGGGGCCCCCATGTGGGAGAAGCCTGGAGAAGAGATCTCCAATTGGGAACCAGCTGAAGAGTCAGGGGGAGAAGTGTTGGCTGGGAGTGATGACATTAGTGTTTGCATGGAGAGTGGATGTAAACCAAGACCTCCTCCAGTTCTGCCATCAACTCTGTGAAATCCTTCCTACGATCTACATGCCTCACCAGGAACAAGGAATTTTAAAAATAAAAACAAGATTGGATTCCATGATGTCTAAAGTCTCTGTTCCTGCTCTAATATTAGACTTTTCTTCTTTGCCACAAGTATTTAAATAACTGTTCCACAATGCCAAAAGTTGTGTCTTCTCCCAGAGGAAACTCACTAATGTAGGACCTAAGAAAGGACTTTGAGGAACTCGGATGGCTTGCAAAAATGCATCACTGTCCAGTGCTGCAGAGGTTTGGCTGCAGCACTTCCCATCGGCGGGCCACGTGTACTCGGGTCTCCCGTGGAATTCTCCTGATGAGCTCTGTGTCGTGGCTGGCTGCATTTCACACTCAGTACCTTTGAAAGCTTCTGTCCCACAGACAGGAATGAATTTGGATAACTCAAAATGGAACTGTGAAGTGCTACATAATTTAAGATCCTGTGTGGCAGAGAGTTACTTATTCTGTAGTTCAACATTTGTAAATCTTGTAAACATGTCTATTGGGTGTTGATGCTCCAAACCACCTTCCACTGACTCAATGAACATTCTCCCCCTGGCAGAATTTCAGCGGCACCACCATCTTTGCCCGCTCACCAGGGTTAGGCACTGCTTGAGAATTTTATCCATTTTCCCCATCGATATGTACCAATTCCATGTTTCAACAGCATACACTCTAAACAGCAATCCATCTGCTTTTTATTCCGTTGGTACTATCCAAACACCAACTTTCTGAACCTTGGCATTGTGCCTCATTAGGGAGCAAATATACATGGTCATTTAGGCTTCCACATGTCTATGAAATACTCCTCTTTACCTTCCAAACTGGCAATTAAAGCCACAAATCTTTACTCTGGAGCTGGATTATCCAATAGAATAGCTTCCATTACGTTGTTGCAAAAGTAACTGCAGTTTTTGCCAGTATAGCTGCATGCGGCGATATAAAGTTAAATTAATTAAAACAAAATAAATTTTATATATTAAAAATTCAATTAAAGCCACAAATCTTTACTCTGGAGCTGGATTATCCAATAGAATAGCTTCCATTATGTTGTTGCAAAAGTAACTGCAGTTTTTGCCATTATAGCTGCATGTGGCAATATAAAGTTAAATTAATTAAAACAAAATAAATTTTATACGTTAACAATTCAGTTTCTCAGTCACATTAGCCACATTTCAAGTGGTCAACAGCCACACGTAGCCAGTGGTACCTTACTGGACACAGAACAGAGATACAGAACATTTCCATCATTGAAGAGCGTTCTATTGGCAAAGTGTGCCTGAAGGCATGGACATTTATAAAGGCAAAGACTACATTCCTTTCACCACTGTATTCCTAGTGCTTTACACAGGCCCTGTCTGACATGTATTAAAAGCTCTAATAAATGCTTAAGGAACTGAGATTCTTCCTCTCTAAACATGGAAACAAAATGTGATCCCCAAAAAATGCTGAGTTAGACAAGGAAGAAGTAATAAATACAAAGAAACAGCTATATTGGGAAAACTGTTTCCATACTCAAAAACTAGAATTCTATTATTAATATAAAAATTATTTCTAGATCGCTCCCTATGAAAGCAAAGAGTGAATAAGACTATTGCTCAGAATTTACATCCATCAGCTATTCTCAATATTAATAGACAGGCAAAGTCACGAAAGACTGTAAGAGTAATGCAATGGCAATAGTCGTAATAATAATGATGGTACTCTGCAATATAGACCATTTAATACTTATAAAACCCTTTTCAAATCTTTTAAATCATTTCAATCTCACAACAATTTTGCGAGGTTGGAATTCTTATACCCACTTTACTGGTGGCACAAAAAAAAAAAAAGAGGATCGGAGACTCAGTGACTTGCTTAGGATGACTCAGCTGGTAAATGAGAGAAAAAGACATCTGTCCTCGGGCTTTCTAACTCCAAGTCTTTCTCCTCTGTCACAACTGCCACACTTTGTCCAGACATTACCCACTGAGCTACTCCCACTTTCTATTGATGCTGTTAAGTGAACTGGGATCCTTTTAACAAAAGCAGACCTCTATTTCCAGTGCGTTGGAAGGCCAACTAATCGATTGTCCTCCTTAATAATTTTTGGCTTCTGCAATATTGAGGGGCTAATCTTTGGTAACCAGAGGCTCCAGAAACATTATTAATGTATCACCCAAGAAACCATTTGTTCTGTGGATTATCCATCTCAAACAGTGGTTCTGAAGCATGATATACTATGTTCTGGGTTACACAGCTGCTTTGCATTTTGAATTCCTTATTTATAGAACAAGTCAAATTAATAACTCAAAAATGTTGTTTCAGGCAAAGTAATGGACACACAATAAAACCATTCATTTCCTAAAAGGTCACTCCAGGAGATGCATACATTGTTTAAAAGCCTACCAACAATGCTATTATTCCTTCGAAAACTGAAAATGTATAATAAGCAGTTAGAGCACATATCTGCCCCTGAGACCCCAGGCTAATTTAAAGTACAATCACAAGGCAATCAATCATACTCCAAAATTACTTCATTTTCCAAACTGTTTACACTTTTTAAGTTACAAATCCACTTTCTGCTATTTCAACTCACGATTTACAACTACAGATTTAGACCGCTTGGCAAGCAGCCAAGCACTAGTCATGAGGGAACTAATGATATGAACAGATCAGTGTTTTATAAAGGAGAAAAGCGCATGTAAATTTCCAGTGTGTCTGCAAGTAATCAAGGCACTGCTGACTATAAATGAGACCGTCTCAAATTTATTTTAGGAGAAATATCTTAAAGCTGTACTTTTTATCCAGGCCAAAAAAAGCCTTTAGGAGGAACTCTGAGATTACTCAAATTATTATAAATAAACGGTTATGTGAACAATATGGAAAAATAGTGAAATAAGTGACTTATTTCAACATTCCTGTCACACATACCCTTATCATGATTTCTGGAATGCTAGAGTTAATGGGAAGAGAGGGAAAGATTTGTTCTCCTCTCTCTCTTTCTCTCTGTCCCTTCCTTCAAATATGATTGTTAACCATAGCATCAAATCAAGTTTGTTTTAGTAGTCCACAACACTCAGAATAAAAACGACCCTAGAAGATACTGTTTTAAATTAAATATGATCTTTATTGTCTCATTACAATGGCATAGCCAAATAATCACTTTGTGTTATTTGTACAAATAATGTAGAACGCTCATTTTCTTGCGGAAATAATTACTCTGGTGTATCATATCCTGCTTGTTGTCAAAACCTCTCCCTTTGCTGTCACCAAGCATGTGCATTGGACTCCAGAGGCTAAATTTAGCCAAAGTTTCACGTGTTCTTATATGTTAAAGAGTAAAGCCAAGTAAGCATATTCAGATGTGCGGGTGCCTTAAAGAGAGAAGCTCAAAATAGCCTCACAGTGTATACATCGCAAAAGTCCATTCACTGTGATTGATATTTTAGTTAGAGAATCATTACATGGCTAAACTCGATTTTATAATTGGATAAGGCCAGATACAATAAACCCGCACTGCACTGTAAAAGCATCTTACATCTTAAAACTATTTGTAATCATAAATCAACCTAATTATTTGAAATACTGTCATGATGTGGAAAAGAAAAGAAATTAAAATAAACTAGCTGCCTGAATATCTCATTTTATTTTCTAAGGATCAAGCAAAGCTTTTTATTGGCATTAAAGCCTAGCCCCACAATGGCTGGTAAACCATACTCTTTAGATAAAATTGTACACACAGAAAATCAGAAAATCAATAACAAAGATTAAAAGCTTCCCCCCCCTCCCATTTTTTACACAGGAATCTGGTGTGTGTGTGTGCGTGTGAATTTAAGTATGACTAAAAATAATGACCTTCAGGAACCTGGAGCAACAAATGTAGCCCCAGTCTATTAAAACTTCAATTTATCCTTGTTTATCAAAAAAGCCACAAATAGTGGAATGACTGTTTCCAGTTCTGAGTGATTTCATAATGAACTCCCCAGAGTCCTGGAGCCTCTGATATCAGCATTGTGACATCATCAGGATAAATGCTCATTGGCTACAAGAACCTTTCAGGTTAACCCTTTCACAGAAGGTCTCAGCCTATCACTTTGCTAGTTTTCTAATGAGGTTCCTCTATATTCCCCTGTGAGAGCAGAGACTGGAGAAGAACGTCACCATCCTTTCCCCTCAGTCCCCCACACACAAACAGCACAGACCGAGAACATTCTAAAGGGCACTGGGTGTGTCTCTTCCACTGGAAGCCTTGGTACAAATATAGGCCCTCAGAGGGTCATTGTGGAAGGTTCTCACAGGTGGAGGAGGGAATGATCAGGCGCTCTCTTGGTGTTGAGTTGTCTTTCCTCATCATAGTCTGAGAGCTGGAGATAGGATTCTGGATATAGAAACATGTTCTGCACAGAAAGTACAAGTCTGTCCAAGATTGGCTATATCTAAGTTTGCCCAACTTCTCATGAGACTTGATAATAAATTTGTTCATTTCACACTGGCTGTAGCAAATGCAATCATTGAGGAATTTTCAATATACACAAGATCCTAATTCTACTGAAAATGTTATTTACGGTTTGACCAGCACCTAGGAAAAGTCTCAGAATTCTGCTTTGAACTTTGATCTGACAAGCTCCACTTCTAGGAGTTTATCCTAAAGAAATAATAATATGGCTTCAGCGATGTCTCTGAGAGCACTGTTTATAATATCCAAAAGCTGGAGGAAAAAACTCAAAGTCCAGCAACAGGGGAATAGTCAGATAAGCTATGGCACTTCCATAATAGAATACAGTGGAGTCCATCACTAACAGTGATGCTACACATGAATATTTATTGTGTGAAAGAGCATATTAAGTTTTTTTAAAAGTATGATACAGGCCGGGCTTGGTGGCTCACGCCTGTAATCCCAACACTTTGGGAGGCCAAGGCGGGTGGATTACCTGAGGTCAGGAGTTCCAGACCAGCCTGGCCAACATGGTGAAACCCCATCTCTACTAAAAATACAAAGAATTAGCCGGGTGTGGTGGCGGGCACCTGCAACCCCAGCTACTCAGGAGACTGAGGCAGGAGAATCGCTTGAACCTTGCAGGCGGAGGTTGCAGTGAGCTGAGATGGCGCCACTGCACTCCAGCTTGGGCTGCAAGAGCGAAACTCTGTCTCAAAAAAAAAAAAAACTATGAAATAAGACTAGAGATACAGTATAATGTTAAAAATTAATATCCAACATATAAGCAGATAAAAAATATAGAGTAATAGGCAAATATCAACACTAGCTATCTTAGTATGGTGGTATTCTGTAATTTTTTTTTCTTTCTGTTTCTTTGTTTTGTCTTATGATAAACATGGATTATTTTTATTATAATAAAATAAGCACAATTAAAAGAGATTATGAAAAACGTGGACATAGAGAAAAAAAGTAACCCCACATAAGTTCTTCAGTGTTGGGTGGCTCAAATATTTGCTCATGCCTTTTTGAAATAAATATACCAAACTTTCATGTTTCTGATAAATCCCCCTCAATACAACTAGCAAGAAGATGACAATCCAATATATATCCAATTAAAAATCATAAAATAGCTGCATCAAGTTAGGAAAAAATTAAATTCAGGTTTACATGCCACTGACATCTTTTTTTCCTGCTAGTGTCTTCAAGCAAAACATGTAAAAAATTAATATATTAGTGTGGTACCTTTGTTAAAACTGGTGGAACAATATTGATGCATTATTATAATAATGACTACAGTTTACATGAAGGTTCATTTTCTGTGTTGTACAGTTCTACAGGCTTTGCCATATGCCAAATGCATAATGTCATGTATCCACCATGACAATGTCTAATAGAATACTTTCACTGCCAATCTGTTTCCTTAACTGAGACTGAAAATTTCCATCGGATAACACATACTGACTTTGCATTATTAGAACAGACACAAACATATCAACAACCCTCAGCACAGTTCAGGAACAAAGACAGCTACAGAGTTTCAGCAAAATTAAACAATCATTTTTTTGGTGCCAGTTCAAAGGGTGGCTGTGAAAAGAGATAAAACTTTGGGATCAGCTAGTCCTTTTCTCTGAAACATAAGGAGGGGAGGAGGAGTGACTGAAATTTCTTTCTTCTCCACTCTAAATCCAGAATTACTATTCAATTACAAGACAGAATGTCAAGATATAATAAACTGAACTGAAAAAGGGAAAAGAAAACATGCACTTTTTTTTTTCTACAAATGAGGTTCAGAGCTTTTGCCCATTAAAGTAAACCAAATATGTTTCTCTCAAAAATTCCAGCCAAAAGGCAGGATGCCAAATATACTTAACAGATAAATCACTGTTCCAGGGTCTCTATTTTACACTTTTTCCCTTTTCTTTCTTTTTTATTCTCTTTCTTTTGTTTTACACACACACACACACACACACAGAGAAAGCAAACTAATACTCCTCCTACTTTTCTCAGTCTACTTACAGAAAAATAAACCAAAGGAAACAATTACTTTTGTTGAGGAATCCATTGTTTAGGGGGAAAGTCACATAAAAATAAGTTCTACCTTCTTCATCAGAGATTAGTATTTCATATCTTGGGATCAAGCTATTGTCCTGCTCACTATGTATAACTTATTTTAGTTAATTTATCACTAAGGTCATTGTAAACTAGGAAGGAGTTTGTAAACAAAAATGAATCACAGGTTTCATTTTTGTATCCTTTTCAAACTGGAAGACCTAACAGTTTCCTGTTCCAACATACAAAATAGCATTTCTTCTATCAACCTCCTCAGCGCTCTTGCCAGCAGTTTCCATTTAATTAAACTGACAGCAAAACAGGGCCTTCGCTAATGGGATCCAGACCATTTTTCCTTCAATGTAAATTCTCAGGCATGAAATTACATCTGAAACAGACACAATAATCCTTCTATATCTTCTACATACATTTAATCTACAATACCAATTCTTTTGTCTATGTTACAGTGTATTTGAGATTTCAGTCAACCTTGTTTTTAACTGGAATTCTCCAGTGTTACCCAACTGGAATTTACCTTCGTGTTCTTCCAGTGCCCTGGCTATATCTAGCCATAGATTATAGTCAAAGACCATATGCCAAAGGCTAATGTCCACAGCAGGGAAAAACAATTATAAAATGAATGAATTATGTTTCTGTTTGCATTCTTGTTCTCAAAGTCAATTTATTTAAGTAAGAACTTTTTCATCAGTTGTTGACTCTAAACAAAAGCTATTGGCATTTATAAGTATATCTGATTTTCATATTGTAGGTTATGTTTTCAAGTATTTCAATATGGTTAATCAATGCAGAATATATTGATTAAATGCAGTTTGGAGACCTGATCATATCAACATAATGAATGGACTGGCTAACTATTTTTCTCTATTTGGATGTTAAATCACTTTTCTGGTAATGGCAAGCCATAATATATGCTAAAAACTTGACTCTTTCTAGTGTTGTAAGTGTAATTATATTTTTTAAATCCCCTTAATGGATGTTGGAGAGAGTGAGTTTTGTCAGGTAATTTAGCATGGAAATCAAGACTCTTAGGGCAAAAAACAAATCCAAAAGAATCAAAAGGCTATTTCTAAACACAATTAAAGCACCTAGTAAACTGAGTGAGGAAAACGCCAATTTATTCTGATTGTGAGACAATAGAATATGAAGATTCTTGAGTGAAAATTGGTTGGCTGAAGTGTCATTAAAAAACTAAGCCTCTTTCACACTCATGGTAGGTGTAGAGATCAGCAACACAGGTATGAGAATATCAATGACTTGAAAATGCTAAGCCGAAGGGTCAAGAAGCCTGATTTGGTAAACTCAACTCAGTCCTCCTCAACACCTTCACAAAATGCCAGGTCCCTTGGTATGGCTGGTAGGGTCTGTCCAGCTGTCGAGCAAAGACCTGTCTATTTCAATGAAGGAAGGGGATTTTGTTGTAGACACTTATTACCATGGCCCTGAAAAAAAAGGATAACGGTGTGCATATTGCATATTATAGGTTCAATTCCTTTTCCAACGCAGATGGCTACTATCCTGTTTGACCACCTCACAAAACTGGGAATTCTTGATTGTAAGTGAATTAAAGAAGATATTCCTGTGAGAAACTTGATAAAACAAACTGCTAGCAAATAAGCATTTTAGGACTTGCTGAAAATCGTGTCTTCCAATATGAGAAGTAATGCCATTGTTCTCTTGGAAAATATAAAACAAAGCACTTTATTTGCGGGGGGGAAGGGTATTGCAGAGCAGCTAACGAACTCTCTTCAGAATATCCTGACAGTCTCTTTGAAAATGAAACATTTCATTTATACAGCAGAAGACAGTTGTGGCAAGATTAGAAATCATTTTGAATCTCCCAGGCAATCAAAATACAGTCTTTTCATGTGGATGGAAGGCCTCTTGTTTTACAGAAAATGCTAAATAAACAATTCTATGGGCAGAAATGTGAAAGCAATTTATTATTGTTCTATTCACTTTGGTTAAAACTTTAGAAACCACATGAAACCTATAAATAGAAGCTTTTCTTTGTCTTTGGGATTGTTGAAAGCAGTTTCTCTTAGGTCCTGGGCAAAAAGCAGGAATTATCACTCTTTCTCTACCGAGGAGTAATACACTGATTCAGACAATGCCTAAAAGATGGATTCCTAAAACACACTGTATATGAGAAGAACAGCAAACCTATCCACATATTTTGAAAAATCAAGGGCACTGTATCATAAATGGACTTGTGCTATGGGGTTCTTCTGTTTTAGACATGGGTAGCTTAGTAACATACAACAATATATTAGATTACCAAAAAGAGCATGGAACTGTACCAGTAATGGTGCCTTAGAAATAGGATACCTTGAAAGGGTTCATTTTTAGACTTTGGAAAAGAAATGCAAATTCTGCAGGGATTGTTATAGGGTTGGAAGAACCTAAGCATCAATTAGCCGAATTTGGATCCATACACACTTAGTTAAGTTTGGAAATAGTGTGCTTAACCAGAAAGAGACATCAGGCAAAACGATGACGTGTACGTTAGTATTTTCTAAACTGAGATTTGTAGCGCATTAATAGGATTATAAAACCAATCAGGTGGGTTGCAATTAGCATTTAAAAAAATGTAATAGGATATAATAGAAAAGAAAATGTCAGAGGGCATTGTTGGTAGGGGGTAAGTACTGTCTGGTGAAACTGTGTGTGTGTGTGTGTGTGTGTGTGTGTATGTGTGTGTGCGTGTGCTGGCTTGCCATGTTAAATTTATTATTGTGGCACACTAGATTAGGTGTGTTTATAGACCTATAAATTCTTACTTAGGTAATTTTCATGAAATCAGCCATCCCCACCCACTTGCCATACAATAAGAAAATGTGCATTTTCAGTAATTTTTCTAAAAATCCAAGGCCTAATGGAGCCTGGGCATAATAGGCCCTTAAGTGTTTACTGAATAAACCAATGAATGAATAAATAAAAATAAGAATGTATAACTAGATGGTTATCTACATGAATGCAACAAGCATTTCCAAACCAAAAGGTTATATGAACTATTCCATGGGCCTGGACAACTTACCTTTACAACATCAATCTGTACTTCCAACATTCTGTTGAAATAAAATGCCAGCATTATTTTTTTCTGTTGTAAACGGCACACACATAAGAGAGACATTAACATTCACAGGACAGAAAGGTATTTTTGGAGGCTGTGTCTACATTCTAGCAAAACATCTGCTTGGAAAGGGAAAAACTGAATGTTTGGGCAGTTTGTCTACACAGTACAAATCATCTAGTTGAAAGATGCACATTTATCCATCAGCCAACTCCACTTGTCATTCTACAACTAAGCATATGGATGCAAGAAAAGAACTTTTTTTGCTGTAGGGTGCATGACACCGTGTACGAACCATCGCCAGCTAGGTTCAATGTGTTGTCTCATACCACATATTTCCCCTATGTTCACACAGAAAGGAATTGTGGTGGTGGCTGAAGATAAGCAAGGTAGACACATGATTCACTAACGGCCAATGGATCAATTAAAAATTTACTTTGAACTAAGAGCTCTGGATAATACAAATATTGACTGTTAAGATAAGCTTCTTCCTGTAAGACACTAGGTTGGAGTCAAGTTAGGAAGATATATCTTAAAGTAGAAATATGGTAACATCCAAGTAAGAGTGGTTTATATTTTGTTTGGTGTTTGCTTGTTTTAATCAGCTGCTTGAGTAAGTTATAGAAAGCTTCTCAAACTTGCAGATGACACCATTGGAAGATATAATCCAAATGTATGTGAGTCAAGAGCAAAATGCTCTTAAAGGGCTGAAAAATGGCCTAAAGATAGTATTAATGCTAACTCTAGTAAGGGAAAATACAATCTTACATAAGTTTTGGGGGAAAAAAAGGTCCGGTTTTCTGAGCTAACCATAATTTCTATATGAGCCAATATATAGAGTACTGCTAGTGAGAAATAATAAAATGTGGGCAGAATTCATGGAAATATAGGTCCAGGATAAGGAATGTTATAGATCTTATAATATGCTACATTGGTTACACAACACATATGGTCTGCAGACAGTATTTTTAAATGGGCATTGATTAACTGAACCACATGACGGAGGGGCACTTCAACGAATACTCCAGGTTGAAAGCACCAGGGATGTTTCACCTAGAAATTAGGAGATGTCAGAAGAACCTGGAAGATTTCAGGTTCTTGAAATCTTGAAAGCAACAAATTACTGCTTTTAAAGTATCTGAAGGACTTTCATGTGGGATAAGAGTTTATACCCTTATCTTATGGGATGCCTTAAGGGAACCAGTCTCAATGGGAAAATGTGGCAAAGCCAGGGTATTTGGTCCATGTAAACACAAAGAACTTTCTAAAATTCAAAGCATATGAAAAAAAAAACTACAGTTGTATAAGGTAACCTCAATATCACTGAAAGAACAATGGGAAAATTACTGTGATTGAATTTTTGTGGTTTCTTACAATTCTAGGACTCTTAGAC
This sequence comes from Mandrillus leucophaeus, assembly GCF_000951045.1. Taxonomy (NCBI): domain Eukaryota; kingdom Metazoa; phylum Chordata; class Mammalia; order Primates; family Cercopithecidae; genus Mandrillus; species Mandrillus leucophaeus. The sequence continues at coordinate 293,029 of NW_012103443.1, forward strand.
TAGGGAGAGCATTCTCTGTGAGCTGGAAACACAGGGAGAAAGATGACTTCTTGAGGGAGGAGGGCCAGAGCTGACTTTTAAAAACCATTCTAAAACGTGCTCCCTGCCTCTCCTCACCAGTTTTTAACTTTCTGAAATCAGTATATATCTTAAAATCATGTATATATTTAGAATGAAATGGTTTCCTGTTCCCCAAAAGCTGCTGTGAAATTGATGATGCATTGTATACAACAAGTGACATCTTAGTAAAAAGAAAATATAGTACATTGGAATTAAACCATTAAGAGTGGTAAGCCTCTGGGTAGTGGGACTATGGCTGATTTTTATTTCTTCTTTTTGCATATCTTTACTTTCTGCAATACAAACATATTACACTTGTAAGGGAAAAACATTTTAAAAGGATGATTTAGAATGAGATTAGATTTTCATCTAGAAAAGTCCCACTGGTGAAAAATGAAAGTGATGTCTAAATTAAGACATTTCAATGTTTCCCAGATAATGCACATAACTTTAGTTCAACCAAAACATTTATTTTCATAGACCATGAAAAACAACCCCTGGCCTACTTGAGATTATGGCCTCAAATCTAATTTTAACATCAATGACTGAAAAGTTGCCTTTATGTTACTACTCCTCAAATATACCCATATGTTAACATTTTAGTGGCCAGTGTTCTACTGACATTCTTTTATTTACTAAAGTAGTTCTTGTGAGTTGTAAAAATAGAACCCTGGGGACTCAAAGATGCCATTTTTATTTTAAATAGAAAAAATTATTTTTTTTCTGAATTGACCTATATGCACAAAAACCATTCACTTCAGAGAGGGACATATCATAACTATAGTAATGTACCGAACACTAACTCCTCTACCTGACAGAGGAATCATAGTGCCCTAACAGTCACTCATTTTTAGGATGGCTGGGGTGGGTGGAGGGTAAAGGTATATTATTATCTCTTACTCTGTGGGTTCATGAATGGGATTTAAAAAAATAATTGCTCCTCCTCTTTAACACAGAGTTAAAACTAGTGTGCATTTAAAATCCCCCTCTCTCTACAAATAAAAATGAAGGTGGAAAAAATTTCCTATTATCTTTAAAGAGGGATATTCAAAGGAGATGTACGTTTGAAATATATAACTCTGAACATACAATGTTCTTTCAATAAAGGCTGGGCAAGGGTCATAAAACTATAAAAAAAATACCCTGTCCCTTTGGACTGTAACAGCTAATCATTAGCCATCCATTCGTAATGTTTACCCTTTCGTGTGTTATTTTCACATTTTTCTTCATGGGGACTAACCATTAGTATCCCCCTAAGACTAACAAAAGTACATTCATTGCCTGCTGGCAAATGATTTCCGGCCCCAAAGCATTTGCTGGTAGAAAAAGTTAAAGTATATCTAGGCTTATATTTCTATTATTGTTAGGCATTAGCAGCAGCATAAATTTTTCTTCCCAAGAACTTCATTCTAACTGGCTTCACATGTAAAGGTAAAGAAGGCATTCCAAATTCACACGTACAATTAATGTGTTCGTGAATCAAATGTAGGAAAATGAAAAATTTTAAACATAATAGGCATCTCAGAAATCGTTTACTAGGTAGACATTTTAAAAATTCATTCTCTACTGAACCCCCTTACTTTCACTCACCAAAAAACTACCCCAAAGCACCATTGCCTCACAAATTAATATTCTTCTGCATTTTAAAAAGGGAGCTTGTTTGCATTTAAGCATGCCTATGTAAACAAGGTGTTTGGGAGAGATTTTCTTCTCAGAGTATTCCAGAGCTGGAGTGAAGCTATTTAAAGAATGGAGTATTCAATTCCTTAGGCCAGATGCTAGTATAAATATGAAACTATGTTCACACTGCAGATGAAACTATTTTTAGTTGGTGCATTTTGAAGAGCACTATTCAGTTAAGCATTATAGGGTAGGATTTCAGTAAGCTACAAACAGAACCTAGACAGATTCCTGCCCCTGTGTTAACGCGCTGACACCAGGACTGCAGCAAGGGCTAGAACGTGCTAGAATGGCCTCATCAGTTTAAAATACTGAGAGACATCCCTGCAGGTTAATAAATAGCCCTTGCCCCATCTCCTCTCCCTAGTGCTCCCTGACTCTTCCTCCCCATCCCTGGTCTTCCCTTGGGAGCTCCTGGACACCATATAGTCCAGACACTGAAGGGTTAACTCCTGACACACACAGGGGTCCCTGGCTGCTATTGTGGCCCTAAGGTTTGTGTCCATTCAGACTGGTGCCTGCCTATTCCCTACAGTTGCTAATGTGTTGATTCTCTCCCCGCTACATCTGATTATCCAGTAAGTTGGTCTCCATATTTGACCCCAGACTTCAAAATCAAGAAAGGTGCAAATCTAAAAGGGATTTGAGGACCACAGAAACCTGCAAAAATAAAATTACTCTGGGGCAGATCCTGGCAATGTTTTTCACACCAGGCACATCTGTCTCTGTGTGTAAGCTCCTTTAACTGAGTGTTGCTAATGACGCCAAGGCTGTAGGTACACTGGGGTCCCAGGTCATTTCTTCCCCGGTGCCTTGAACACACCAGATACAATTATAGTAACTGCACACAGAAGGGGCTAGAGTAATGACAGTAGTCAAAGATGACTGAAGTTTCCTGAAATCAGGACACAGGCACAGAAATCAAGAATGCACCAAGTAGTTCTCAACCTCCCACTAACACCTGCATGTATCATTTTCCATGGAGCTTTCTGTGGAGCCAATGGCTTTACAAAGAATTGTCTTGCTCTTTACTCGAATCTACAATGCTCTGCCAAGCTAGTCCAGTGGCGGAGTGACACTGACCTTATAGGTCAACTGCCCATCTGGATCTTCAACTAAGATGTGGGGTGGTGTCATGAGACAGTGGTTCTGGGTGCAGTCTTGCTCTCACTGCCCCAGGGACATGCTGCTCTTTCTGTGGCTATGAGCTAGGTCAGTTGGCTGGTGTGGGTTGGTGCCCCTTTCAGTATCTCTGCCATTAGACCAGGAGGTAACAGGTAGGGAAACAAAGTCCAGGACTAAGCATGATTAATGTTCTCCTTTGTAGAATCTAAAACAGGAGATAAACCAGCCAAACTGGGGTCAGGAAGCTGAGAGGAACAGGGCCTTTCATTGTTGTCTTTTTTAACTTATAGAAAACTCATTCGAAAGAAAGGAATCAGAAATTAGGGAACTAAAAAAGACAGACATGAGGGAATATCTTATTTTTCTTTAAGTATATTTCCTATTTGTTGAAGCACACGTCATACAAATTGAGGGCCTAATCTCAGTCGGGACACTCTCATTGGCCCCAATTTCCATTAGTTGAGTTGAGTCCATTAGTAGAGTTGCACATTTTGACAAAACACCAATCACACACCGCCAGAAAAAAGAAAAAAGCCAACTGCAGTGCTGTGAACACGGCTCTAAATATTTCCTAAGGTTCTACTAACATTAGAAACCACTGCAGTTTCTTTCGTGGTTTATTATGATATCACCAAATCCACTCCATGTATTTATAGCCTTGTAAGTCATAATTACCAATCATTTACTCTAAGACCATAAATGCTTTTTGGCGACTTAACGGATAACTAATTCTGTTAGTCAATGGATGAAGGTACTGCTCATATATGGGAAAATTTATTCTAGTCCAAACTTTAGGAGTTCATCTGTCAGATATTTTATGCCACTATTCTTTTAATGATTCATTTACCTGCATAATATTTGTATTCAGAACTGCGGTGTTTCTAGCCAACGGCAGAATGCTTAGCTGAATTATCTTTTTCTTTCACAGCATAACAGAGTGAAGCACAGTCAAATTGAAGATGGCCTTCACTACTACACTGTCAGAATTAGATTGTCTGGCAAATGATCCAGGCCTATTTCTCAAACCCACATGTAATGTTCTGACTACCAACGTGCCCATAGAGTCATTAACAAGCATCCTAAAACATGCTGTACATATTTAAATGATTAGGAGAGGAGTATGGATGATGAGGCTGTTTCTAATGGTGCTTCAGCTTTTATCAATTATGCAATGCAACACAGATGTGAGCCTTCACCTTTGTTTTTTGTGTGCCGCTAAAGTGCACTCCCTTTTAAAGCAGTGTTTATTTCCTTTTATCTAGCTTAAGCTCGGTACTTGGGCAAGAGGGTTGTTCCAATCCAGACAATCTGAAAGATTCAACCTCTGCAAATCACCTTTGGCGAGGCAATTTCTAAAGAAGCTCATTTTACCCAGGACTCAGTTGTGCAATGTTATACAATAGCTGTTTAGGGCTAGTTGGTAGTAATAACAATTACCTTTTCCCTCACCCTATTAAGATCTGTATTCAGAAATTGCCCAGAAGGCTGGTTGTGGTGGCTCACGCCTGTAATCCCAGTACTTTGGGAGGCCTAGGCTGGGCAGATCACCTGAGGTCAGGAGTTCGACACCAGCCTGGCTAACATGGTGAAAACCTGTTTCTACTAAAAATACAAAAATCATTTGGGTGTGGTGGCGGGTGCCTGTAATCTCAGCTACTCGGGAGGCTGAGGCAGGAGAATCACTTGACCCGGGAGGCGGAGGTTGCAGTGAGCTGGGATTGCACCATTGCACTCCAGCTTGGGCAACAAGAGCGAAACTCCATCTCAAAAAAAAAAAAAAAGAAAAGAAATTGCCCAGAATTGAGACGCTTAGGTCCCCCAAGCCCAATCAAGGGGCTAGATATCAAACCATTGATAAAAGTCTGAGCATTTGGAAGGTAAGATTCATGCCTTTACTGTTCCTACAGCATTTCATCCTCTGGTGCTTGGTTCACACTGTAACTGACACATGAAAAGGGCAGGTGCACGGTGGGTTATTTTCAGACTTCACATCTGTGTGGCAGTTACACTCCTGAGCCTATATATTAATTCAGTGCCACCGGTTCCAACCCTTTCTAGCTTGTTGTTGACATGAGGCTTGCATGGTCTGAGAAGGTCTCAAAGCTATCAATAACCTAGGTTAGGCTGTTGCCCAAGAGAAAAGCCTCAAAGGAAATGACTTAACTGCGGTATACACTAGTGGTACCCAAGTCAATGTTAGGTGGTGCATGGATAAACATATTTTTTATTTTAAGGATTACATATTTACCTTCACCATTAATTATAGCAAGTGATACACGTTTTCCATTTATGGTGATGATATAAAATTTCCTACTTAAAGTTATTTAAGTTAAAAAGCAATTAATTTAAAGAAAAATTAAATAAATAATAAAACAGAGTGTTATCGGTATGGCAAGAACTATAAAGTTGCTTTATAAATGACTAAAGTCTAGGATATCCTGATTTAAGGCTTAAGAGTTTAACAGTGCTACCATGTATCAAGTGGTTTATGGCACCAGAAAATGTCCTTAAGCACCTGGGATTCTATATGTTATTAAATCCTACAATATCCCTATGAGATAAAATTTATTATACGCATTTTACAGATGAGAAAACTGATACTCTACAACTTGCCGAAGGGCATAAAGCTAGAGATTGGGGATCCAGAGTGCTAGTCTATGTCTGCCAGACTTTTAGTCCCTTACCACTACGTTATGTTGCCGCCAAGTACAAGATTTAAGATCTAGTCATCCATCCATTCATCCAACATTCATACGGAGCACCTATGATATATCTGACAATGTCCTGGATTAAAAGAAGGGGGCCCTCATTCCCTTCCTTTCAAGTAGCCTAATCTAGTAAACAGCAGATGAGATCTTGGTTACAATGGAAAAAAAAGGTGGTTCTCATCTAGGGCTTCAACTCATGCTCAAGGAGGCAGGCTACATTTTGACCAAAAACAATATGCAGAACTCCCTACTTAAAAGACAAAACTCGTAATCTTATAAATATTTAGAATAGTGAGCAGGAGACTGATTCCTATAATAAACATATTGCTGTTAAAAGAGGCAAAAGGCTTCCAAAAGAATCCTTAGGCAGGTCTCATTTTATGCAAACCCTATATATAAAAATTAAGCCATAGAAAATGTGTTTCCATTACAAAACGTTCTCCACTTTACCAAAAGGAGTCTCAGTAGGGCTTCCTACTGTTGCGAGCTTCCTTGGAGCTTTCTAAAGAGAAAGTAACTAATGAAGACATTACTGTACATGATATTTCCAGACTGTCCAGACAGTAGAGAATGAATATTACCTATTGTCTCCTGCCGTCAAAATGTATAATTTGAAAATATAAAAGAAAAATATATGAAATAAGACAGGCATGCCCTTCCTTCCTACACATGCATGAAAACCAGAAACTCTCCAATCTGAAAGAGGAAACCCACCAACCAGGCAGGGAGACATACATCATCCTTGTTTTCCTTCTTCATAGCATAATGGTTCTGTATTCTTAAAGGAAATTATCCAGCAGTCCTTAACCAAGAGAGCGTGGACCAACTTCAGAAGGGGGCTGTTCACGAGTGTCCTCAAATGTCATTCAAATTTTGTGGATGTAAACGTTTTCTGGGTGGACAGTCCATAGGTTCTTTAGATTCTCAAAGTCATCCATGCTGCCCTCCCAAGTTATAGCCCCACTAGACTAGGTGACCAACTACCTGTCTTCCCTATCACATGTGTGAACTATTAGGAAAATACAGTAAATAAAACTTAGCTGTGATGCCTGAGTGGCTTCTTGGGGAGAACAGTAACTGATAATTGGGCATTTAAAAGGGTATATCATAAACTTTAAAATCATCATCGATACCTTTCAGAATCAGACGAATGCTATGAATGGTCGCCCAAGAAAATGTGTGTTGAAATATAAAATTCTGCATGCAGATTTTGGCAGGGGGTGGCATCGCCACAAAAATTATCCATCAGTTCTTAATTAAGATCCTATTACTCAGGTTATTTCCCAGCACAACATTTAGGCACTTGACAGGTAGCCCAAGTTACAGGGTTTTTGAAGGTGGGGTGGGGGAATAATGACTGTCAGTATATCTCCTGCCAAACACTGAACCTACGCTGTACAGTACAGATTCTAGACCAAATAGCCCTACTTCGCTCCCAGAACAGAGATGTGAGAGAAGTTTTATTCAGCCAGAAAGTTCTGCCCAAGGTGAATTCTGTGATTTTGTGAAATCCACCACTAACATTGCCTTCAAGAGAAATTGTTTTATATGAAACAATTTGATTAACTACACTAGCCCCATTTGCAACCACGAATATAGGCAAAAAGTTGACATTTTCATGGAAAAGTTCTATCATTTGCAATCTAAAATTGCTAACTTTTTTTCCTAGCTTGTAGGTTGTACCCTAAGAATATGAAAATATTGCAGTGATGAATCAAGGATAGTGAGTGAGAGGATAAATTATTAACATTCTGAACTTCAACTGACAGCCTTTCATTGCCAAAGCAGACACTGTAGGCCTGGACAGTCTTCACAGTTACGAAGCAAATGAAACTGAATAAATCCAAATAAGAAAGAGCCTTCAACTCCTCAGAACACTTTCTGGATGGAAGTGCTAGAGCTTTGGTGGAATATTAGGAATTTTGACAAGGAATATACAATATACATATTTCTTCTGTTAACCAGACAACCTCAAAATGAACCACTATGCACTTATCAGAGACAACAAAAGGTCAGTATTTAACATCAAGCACAAGGTTTCTATTTAGAAAGCTGGGTTTGAACTAAGTATAAGTTCCTAGTGGGATGAATAGGCCTTTCAAAAAGAAGATCCAAGTCAGAGCCGACCACAAGATTCTTTATTTCTAGTAATATCCTAGTAGAATAGGAAGAGTACATGGGATGGGAGTCTCCTCATTCATTCAACAATCATGTGTATGAGACCACTACCAATGAAAAAGAGGTCATGGCCAGGCGTGGTGGCTCACACCTAGAATCCCAGCACTTTGGGAGGCCTAAGCAGGTGCATCACGAGGTCAGGAGATCTAGACCAGCCTGGCCAACATGGTGAAACCCCATCTCAACTAAAAATACAAAAATTAGCCGGGCATAGTGGCGGGCACCTGTACTCCCAGCTACTTGCGAGGCTGAGGATAAAAATTGCTTAAACCTGGGAGGCAGAGGTTGCAGTGAACCAAGATCACACCAATCCATGAGAATCCATCTCAAAAAGAAAGAAAGAAAGAAAAAGAGGTCACAATGCCTACTCTTTAAGTTTTTACAATGTTGTTCACTGGCAAGACGTACTTATGCAACCTTCGTCCAAGCTCCTGGAACACTGCTTACACCTTCATCCATGCACTGGCTAGACTCTACCTTATCACATAGTTGTAGCTGTTTGCCCTGCTACCTGTGAGTTCCTTCCTTCCTACACATGCATGAAAACCAGAAACCCTCCAATCTAAAAGAGGAAACCCACCAACCAACCGGGTAGACAACCTCAGAATGAAGGCCGTGGTTGAGGGCAGTGACTGGATCCCTTTCGTCTTCATATTCTTTCTACAGCAAGTATAGTGCCCTGGCCTTATGAAGCACTCAGTGCATGAAACGGTGATTCCACTTCAAAATAATAGATTGGGCTAAACATTGCATTTGTCCAAATCTCTCTAGATCAGCACTCTCCAATATAAATGTAAAGTGAGACACATATATTATTTTAAATTTTCATTAAAATTTCTTAAAAGGTCAAATTAATTACAGTAATATATTTTATTTAATCCAACATATCAAAAATATTATTTCAACATGCCATCTATATAAAAATTATTAGAGAGATATACATTCTTTTTCATACTAAGTTTTTTAAATCCAGTATATTCTGCACTTACAGTACATCCATTTTGCATGCTAAATATATAACAGTTACAATGCCAAGACAGGCCGGGCGCAGTGGCTTGTGCCTGTAATTCCAGCAATTTGGGAGGCTGAGGCAGGTGGATCACCTGAGGCCAGGAGTTCGAGACCAGGGTGGCCAACATGGTGAAACTCTGTCTTTACTAAAAATACAAAAATTAGCCAGGCATGGTGGTGTGCACCTGTAGTCCCAGCTACTCAGTAGGCTGAGGCAAAAGAATTGCTTGAACCTGGGAGGCGGAAGTTGCAGTGAGCCGAGATCACACTGCTGCACTCCAGCCTGGACAACAGAGTGAGACTCCGTCTCAACAACAACAACAACAACAACAAAACCACGACAATAAAGTTATGTTTAACAACAACAACAAAAAAACCACGACAATAAAGTTATGTTTAACAACAACAACAAAAAAATTACATTGCTTCAGTTTTTTATTTTAAACTGAAATTAGTTAAAATTAAATAAAATGTAAAACCTAAATTGTCAACTGTAGTAGCCACATTTCAGATGCTCAGTAGCTACTTGTGGCTAGTAGCTACCATACTGGACAGCAGAGCTCTGCACTACTGTTAAATACTAAAAAGCACATAGTAAGTTCCTGTCTTTTCAGAAAAACAATTTAGGAGGCTGAGATGGGAGGATCACTTGAGCCTGGAAGCAGTTAAGGCTGCAGTGAGCCATGATCCCAACAGAGTGAGATCCTATTTCAAAAAAACAAAAACCAATTTACACACAAACACACACAGATAACTGGAGGAATAGCCACAAATTGTTAGCAATTTGTTATTTCTGGGAGGAGGAGTGGGACTGGAAAGGAGGTGAAGAAGGATTTTTTACTTACATTTTCATGTGAATTATATAAAAAGTAAAATTAAGGAGAGAAACAGATTGAGATGTCACCTTTTCTTTAAATACGGACAAATGTAGTTACAGTTTGAGAGTGACAGGGACAACTTAGATTTCTTTAGATAAGGGCCACCAGACAGGTGAAGGAACTAGAAATCACACTATATAAGGAATGTGAGATTGAGGTTATTAGTGTTTGACCTGGAGAAGGGAAAATTGGGAGTGGGGACAGAGAATGGCGAGGAGGCCTGGAAACTGAAATGAAAATATTTGAAGTGCTATCAAGAACAAGAAAAATGTGATTTATGCCATGTTGTTACAAGAATAGAACTGGAAACAACAGTATACAGTTAATACAATTGTTTATACTATAAACCAGTGGTCCCCAAACTTTTTGGTACCAGGGACCAGTTTTGGAGAAGACAGTTTTTCCAAGGACTGTGTGGGATGGTTTCAGGATGAAACTGTTCCACTTCAGATCATCAGGCATTAGTTACATTCTCATAAGGAGTACACAGCCTAGATCCCGTGCATACACAGTTCGCAATAGGGTTTGCACTCCTGTGATAATCTAATGCCACCACTGATTTGACAGGAGGTGGAGCTCAGGCAGTAATGTTCAGGCAGGCTGCTCACTTTCTGCTATGTGGTCCAGTTCCTAACAGGCCAGAGGCTAGTACCAGTCCACAGCCCGGGGGTTGGGGACCCCTGTTATAAACCATACAGTCAAATTTATTTGTCAAAAGGAAGAATGTCTAACAAAGAGATGGATAAAAGATATAATGGGACTATCTCATAAAGTAATAAAAATTCCCAGTCATTGAAAATATTAAAAAGTCAACTAATCAAGATTTCTGGGTCTGGTGCAGTGGCTCATGCCTATAATCCCAGCACTTTGGGAGGCTGAGGCGGGTGGATCACTTGAGCTCAGGAGTTCGAGACCAGCCTGGCCAGTATGATGAAACCCCATCTCTACTAAAAATACAAAAATTAGCTGGGCATGGTGGCAGGTGCTTGTAATCCCAGCTACTCAAGAGGCTGAGGCGGGAGAATCACTTGAACCCGGGAGCCGGAGGTTGCAGTGAGTTGAGACTGCATCACTGCACTCCAGCCTGGGTGACAGAGGGAAAGCTTGTCTCAAAAAACAAAAACAAACAAAAAAAGAGTTCTGCAAAGGGCATTGAAGAGGTAGTAAGTGTAGTAAATTATTAGTAAAATCTTGCAATTAGATTATCTGTAGTTCCTTTCATCCCTGAGATTTTATTATCCTATGATATACATCATTATCCTAAATGCATGTGTGAAATATTACTAATGTTCACATTCAATTCCCCTCTCCTTCTAAGAATGCTATAAGATCATATGCCCACCCCCACCCACCTCCTTTAAGTCAAGACATGGGCATGAAGTTAATCACTTCACTGATCAATGAAATGTGAGAAGTGATGCATGTTACTGCATGTTAATGTATGTATTAATAAACATTTAATTGCTAGTACTCCACTTCTGCCTGTTTTTTCCCTTTCTGTGTGAGCACAGAAGCATGTGTTGGTATATGGAGGTCCAAAGCAGGGCCACCATAGAGGGTAAAACTGCTCTTACAGTCCTATGTACCCCACATTGAACGGTACATAAGCAAGAAGTTAGTCTTGTGTTCAGCTATTGAGGTTTTAGAAATTTTGCTACTACAGCATATTTTAGGCTATTCTAAAATTTAAAATTCTTACTCACAACCTCTAAGAGAAAACAACACACAAAACCATGGCACATCATAGTAGTTTGCTTTCTTGTTTTTTTTTTTTTTTTTTTTTGGAGATGGAGTTTCGCTCTTGTTGCCCTGGCTGGAGTACAACGGCGCGATCTCGTCTCACCACGACCTCCGCCTCCCCAGTTCAAGTGATTCTCCTGCCTCAGCCTCCCAAGCAGCTAGGATTACAGGCATGTGCCACCACGCCCGGCTAATTTTGTATATTTAGTAGAGATGGGGTTTCTCCATGTTGGTCAGGCTGGTCTTGAACTCCCGACCCCAGGTGATCCACCTACCTCGAAGTGCTGGGATCACAGGCCACTGCTCACGCCCATAATTTGCTTTCTTATGGAATAAATAGATACCACAAGGACAAAAGAGATTTCAATTTTGGATGATTTCACAAACACACAAGCGTATTCACACACCTACTCATGCACACCCAATAAACCACAAGAACACCAGTTCACAGCCAGAGAAGCATCAGAGGAGCT
>NW_012103443.1:305201-312515 GCF_000951045.1 Mandrillus leucophaeus
ATTTTTAGTGGAGACGGGGTTTCTCCATGTTGGTCAGGCTGGTCTTGAACTCCCAACCTCAGGTGATCCGCCCACCTCAGCCTCCCAAAGAGCTGGGATTACAGGTGTGAGTCACCGCGCCCTGCTGAAATTTATATTTTTAAAAAATCACGTTAAAAACTTCAAAACAACCCCTAGAGAACTGGGACCATGGCTCACTTAACCCTCAATCAATTTCAGTGTCTTATAATAGATAACTCTAGTGTTTGCGAATTAAATAAAATAAAATAACATACTACTGTAATCTCTATCTTGGTATTCTTTTTATGTTGCATCTACTCACTTTGCTTTCTTGAATAAGGGTTTACCTTTCTAATGGAAAGGGGAAAGGAAACTAATATTGTTGACCAAGTGCTCCCACTGTGTGTTGGGTACCCTTATACAGGATCTAATCTAATCTTCCCAAGTCCTGTGAGACAAAACTGTGAGATGGGTATTGTTAACCCTGATTTACGGATAAGCAATCAAAGCAGAGTGAAAGCTTTTAAGGCCATACAGTTTATGAGGCAAGGACTTGAATCCAGGTCCATCTTACTTTGTAAATTTCATGCTGTTTCCGCTACAACATAACTGACTACCGAGGTTTAGTACAGTGGTTAAAAAGAAGCGACCCTAAAATGGCAGCTTCTGTGTTTGCTCATTCTTCCAAATCTTTGATGGGAAACATTAATACAAATCAATGGGAACTAAATGAACATTCTCAATTAAAAAAAAAAAAAAAAGAAAGAAAAGAAACCCACACACAGGCTGCACATGTGAAAAGCCTGTAACTTTAGACACACAGCCATCACGTGATGGTTAATTAGCCAGGTAACTATAGGTTTTTCTCTGCTAGAAAAGTATATGTTTCATCATGCTTTGAACTCTGCCTTATTATCAGCTCTGCTATGAAAACAATGTTTTATTTCTTACTGAGAGAATAGGCCAGGCATGAAGCATTGTTTTTGTAAGGCCTAACAGAAGACTTTCTGTGTGAACCACAGTTGTAGAATGAGTAGTTGGAAGATGGAGAATATCCTCCGCCATGATTAGCAAGCAACCATTTTAAGGGAGGTGAAGATTAAAACGGTGTAATTGCCTAGAATCAAGCAACACTGGATGTCGTACTACAACCACCTTCTTAATAACCTGTCACCTTAGAAAAAGATTACAAACAAGCCGCTAATAAAAAAAAGGTAAGGTGGAACAAGTCCAGTCTGGATTTATTTCCCTGCCTACTTTTGTCACTGCTATGATCCTGAAACACGAAGAAGATTCCCTTGAGAAAGGCATTAATATGTCCCACTATTAAGATGTAAAATGTCCACACACACACACACGTACACACACTTATAATACCATCTACAATCCTCAGGCTAGCAGGCTAGCTTCAAGCACGTTCACATGATCTCTCAATGTGTTTTTCTAGAATGAATGATGAATAGATGACTACTAATTAGACCAAGAATAGTTAGCAACCTAATACCCCAAGTAGCTGCTGCTTCTACAGGGTACCAATGAAATAGCCCCTCCACTACAGTGTCTTAGGAAATGCTCTAAAAGAAATCAAATCAACCTTCAAATGCGCATAGGTGTCTCCAGTAGACTAAGAACAGAGAACTCCAGAGATTTCAGGAAAGTCTGATCGTAAAAGCTGCATGTTTACTTAACCTACTAGGTATAGCTTTGATGTCTGAGTGCTAACACTATAGAGTTAAGACTGTTATTGGGAAGATAAGATAAATACATGAAAAAAAGATACTGCATTATATTGGTAGGTATAGAGTAAGGTGATCAATAAGGTGGTAGAGACACTAAATGTGATAAGATAAGAGCTCAATAAAGCAGGGCAATTCCTCTGAGCTGGATGGCTGAGAAGGAGTTCAGAGGCTTAAACAAGTCTTAAACGAAAGGCAGAATTCCCACAGGTAAGAGTCCTAGAAAGGCCATTCCAAGAGTAGAAAGGCATGAGCCACTTAAAACACACTGGAGAGTCTGGAAGGCAGGGGACTGAGTATATGTGGTTAAAGAGAAAGAAGACGGGGCAGTTAGACTAGTTAGGCTAGGGTAGAAGGTTTACGAGAGGAGATAAGGTAGGGGATAGGGGTCTTAACGTTCTGTGTGCACTTTGAACCAGTGATCCCCTGCTACAAATGTATAAAGAAATAGTCATGGCTATGTGCATAGCTACAAGAGTTTCAAAGGAATCAGAAGGAGCTGAAATGCCTAACAATAATTAAAGTATGAAACACCTCTGTAATGAAATATTCAGCAGTCAAAAAAAAAAAAAAAAAACCAGTATAGGATATTTTGCAACATGGGGGCATATTTATAATACCTCTGTACAAAGTTAAGTGGAGGAAGGTAGATTCCCAAACAGTAGATTTTATTTTTAGGAGGAAAAATAATATCTATATAAATTCTCACTGATACATGCATTCATATACATTGGTACATATACGAATACTAACAGCACTTACTTCTGAGTGGGAGGAAAATAGGCTACTTTAATTTTTCTGCATTTTGCTTGTCAGTAGTGCCTATATTTTCTAAAACAAACAAGGATAACATTGGTAGTAACAAAAAATAACAATAATGAAAGCTACCTAATGAAAAAGAGAAGAAAATGGAGGCTGGAAGTTCACTGGATACTCCTGTAACATTTGTATTTTATCCAGTAGGCATGAAGTTTGCAAAGAAACAGGGATCCTAAGTGGAATGCCAATATTTAAAGGTCACAAGTAAAAGATAATAGACATAGTTAAGAATTCAAAAAGCAAGTGGGGCTGTCCAACGAAAGAGAGTTCTAGGCAAGGCACAGGCTCAGGGTTTTAAGGAAGAAAGAAGCAACACCACTTCATCCAAGCACACCAAATGAAAACACACAGTGAGGCAACTAGGAAAAGCCTGAAATCATCAGCACTATTTGCTCAGCCCCTACTGTGCATGAAGCACTTCATGAAGCCTTTGAAAACCCACTATTATTCCAGTCTGTCCTAAATAAATACATTTATTAAAATAAGCTAGAAGTCCAAACCTCAGCTTTCCTCTGCAGTGACCTGCATAAACTACAGATTTAAACACATAATGTTACAGGAGAGGAGTGAATCTGACATTTAGGAAAGTTAATGTGCCGCAACAGAACTTCAGACTTAAAAGTACTCGAACAGATTAAACAAACTGTTCAAAAGAATCAGTGTCAATACCACCGAGTATTAAGAGTAAATGCCCAAATCAGCTACCTGCTCACAGAATGCACGGGCAAAACCACATCAATTCACATGTAGGATATATCTGCTTTGTGTTCCAAGGTGATGCTATCATGATAGCAGCTGTAATAATGGCTCACTGTCAGTAATCATACAGTGGGTAATGAGGTGAGAGGTAGAAGGTAAACAAAAACATTTTAGAGTCATGATAAAATAAAAGCATCATGCACCTCCAACTGAAAGGGGAACTGCTGAATCAAGCCTCATTTTTATTTTATTTATTTTTATTTATTTATTTATTTATTTATTTATTTATTTATTTATTTATTTATTTTTGGAGACAGGGTCTCACTGTGTTGCCCAGACTGGAGTGTAATGGTATCATCTTAGCTCACCGCAATCTTGTTCTACAAACTTCTTTTCAGTTGATGGTCCATCTGGGCATCAGTGATTGTCCTGCCTCAGTCTCCTGAGTAGCTGGGGCTACAGTTGGGCATCACCCAACTCAGCTAATTTTTAAAAATGCTTTGCAGAGACAGGTCTTGCTATGTTGCCCAGGTTCCTCTTGAACTCCTGGCCTCAAGCAATCCTCCCACCTCGGCCTTCCAGAGTGTTGGGGTTATAGGTGTGAGCCACTGTCCCCAGCCAGACCTCATTTTAAAAGCACATCTGAGGTACAGAGTCAATGTTGCATTCTCAAAAGATATTTAAAAGACCATGGCGGTCGGGGCCGGGCGCGGTGGCTCACGCCTATAATCCCAGCACTTTGGGAAGCCGAGGTGGGCAGATCATGAGGTCAGGAGTTAAAGATCAGCCTGGCCAACAAGGTGAAACCCTGTCTCTACTAAAAATACAAAAATTAGCTGGGCGTGGTGGCACATGTCTGTAATCCCAGCTACTTGGGAGGCTGAGGCAGGAGAATCACTTGAACCCGGGAGGTGGAGGTTGCAGTCAGCCGAGATCACACCACTGAACTCCTACCTGGGCAACAGAGCGAACCTCTGTCTCAAAAAAAAAAAAAAAAAAAGGTGGATCAGTTGGGTTTGTCCTTCACAATAGACCCACTTATATCACCAAATGCAAACAGAATTACTGGTCCAAGTTTGGCAATCTATCAGTGATAATGAAAATTCATGAGCTTATATAAAGCCAAGGCTGCATAAGACTTGCTTCCAGTCAATCTAAGGTACACAGCAAGAAACTAAAGGCATAGCAAGGAATAGGACCACAACAGAATTTATTCTTTCATCTTTTGATTATCTTCTCATCAGATGGCGATCTCCACAGACAGTTCCTTGGGAAATTAACATTTCAAATTAATGAAGCTAAAACAAAATTATGAATTGGCTGTCTTATCCATCACAGTCTTTTTTGTGGGGGCATGGGGGGCGGCAGACAAAGTTTCACTCTTGTTGCCCAGGCTGGAGTGCAATGGCACAATCTCGACTCACTGAAACCTCCGCCTCCCCGGTTCAAGTGATTCTCCTGCCTCGGCCTCCCAAGTAGCTGGAATTATGGATGTGTGCTACCATGTCCATCTAATTTTGTATTTTTAGTAGGAATGGGGATTTACTATGTTGGTCAGGCTGGACTCAAACTCCTGACCTCAAGTGGTCCACCTGCCTTGGCCTCCCAAAGTGCTGGGATTACCGGCATGAGCCACTGTGCCCACTCTCCGTCATGATCTTTTATCATAGATATGGCTGTAAAAAAACAAAATGCCAGAAGAAAATAGACAAAACAAAACAAAAACAAGAACAGCTTAAGTCTAGGAGAACAACATGATTAAACTATCACATACGATAATTTAGGGAAGACTTATCAGTTTTTATATTATTTGGTTGGAATAGCTTAAACAAACTCTCAGACACCAAGCTGGTCTTCAACTGTAGACCGTTAGTGAGGCAAAAAATCAATTTGGGCAAGCCCTATCCTAAATGCTAGAGTAAACAACTACAGGAACTACAGAAGCTCAGAAGGCACAACATTGATGTTGAGCCACAGTAGCTGCCATATTAATTAACAATGATGTTCATTAGATACTAGTCTACACTTAATATTACTGTGTATAAAAACAAAAAAACAGGTACCTAAACTTCAGGGAGTGTAGTGGCAGAATATTTTCCCCCTTTTTGCTCTTACGTATAGAATGGTCAAGGCCATACAGCTATAGAGAAGAGTCCAGTAGTTTTGCTAATGTCATGTCGTATCTGGAGGACGCCAAGCCAGCTAGCTCCTTAGGGTTCTGGTCACGCATAATGGATCACTGGGGACTTTCTCTAGAATCTACTCCTATTCTGGCTCTAGGATTCTTAGTAAAAATGAGCTCCTGCAATATAAATGAGTTAAATGGTATTAAAAAATCACCTCGGCCGGGCATGGTGGCTCACACCTGTAATCCCAGCACTTTGGGAGGCCAAGGCGGGCATATCATGAGGTCAGGACATCAAGGGCATCCTGGCCAACACGGTGAAGCCCTGTCTCTACTAAAATACAAAAAAAAAATTAGCCAGACATGGTGGTGCGTGCCTGTAGTCCTAGCTACTTGGGAGGCTGAGGCAGGGAAATCGCTTGAACCCAGGAGGCGGAGGCTGCAGTGAGCCAACTCCAACCTGGTGACAGAGCAAAACTCCATCTCAGAAAAAAACAAAAACAAACAAACAAAAATAAATCACCTAAAGTGTATCCTAAGATGAGTAACTGTGATGGTGAGGGATTCTGAAAGCACATCTTAGGGAAGAACTGAAAAGAGAGGACTGAAGACTGTTAGAAGGAAAAAGAGGAGAAAACAAGGTTCATGAAGGCCCCTTGGAGCCTGACAATTCTATAGAGTTTCAGAAAAACGTGAGTTTACCTTTTTCATACATTGTATCCTAGAGGTAAATACTGGTAGCCTGGATACTAAAAATAGCACAGAAAGTTCCAATATCACTTTTTTCCTACTTCTGCCCTGACATCTCCAAATGGAAACGTAAGAATAAATTCCAAAATTCTACAAACTTCTTTTCAGTTGATGGTCCATCTTCAGTCTGTCATCAAAAGAAGAAATGAACCTGGAATTCTAAGAATCTTTCGTGGCTGCAGGAAACACTAGAAAATCCTCAGGTCAACAGAAATTCCAAATGAAAGGGTTTTAACTTGGATTGTGCCTTCATGAGTGATGGCAGTATAAGTACCTGGGCAGCAGTATCAATGACCAGCTGTTGACTGGCTCAGACTCGGTTAGATTTCACAAAGACCACTTTTCTAGCAGGAAAAGCTGAGATGGTTGATTGTAGACAGCATAAATGAATGTTACTTATTTGAGCTACTTTTACTCACTCATTCTTCCACTATTGCGGGGCAATATTCAACTATATGATTAGATGGTCAAGCCAAAATTTAAATTTCAAATGAAATGAATAATCTTATTACTTATGTGTTACAACTATATGTATTCCTAGTTTCTTAGAAAACATACTGGATTGGACACAGTGGCTCATGCCTGTCATCCCAGCACTTTGGGAGGCCAAGGCGGATGATCACTTGAGTTTACGAGTTTGTGACCAGCCTGGCCAACATCGTGAAACTCCGTATCTACTGAAAAAATACAAAAATTAGCTGGGCACGGTGGCGGGCCCCTGAAATCCCAGCTACTTGCGAGGCTGAGGCAGGAGAATTGCTTAAACCCAGGAAGTGGACGTTGCAGTGAGCCAAGATCGCACCACTGTACTCCAGCCTGGGCAAGAGAGAGAGACCCTGCTGTCTCAAAAAAAAAAAAAAAAAAAAAGGAAGGAAGGAAGGAAAGAAAGAAGATATACTGGTAATAAGCTGTTCGAAAACTTTGAATGTCTTGGATGCAGATTCTTGTACCCCATTTAAAGGTCCTTTGGTTTGTCATGAGAGGCATGTGGGCACTTGGAGAGTATGTCCTCCAATGTTAATTGTGCTATGATGAAATTCTTTAAAGAATGCATGGTTAACACAACAATATTGTCAGAGAGAAAATCCTTTGGAAAGTATCTTTACAAATCTTTGAAAAGTCTTGTATGTAATCAGTTTCTATGTTGAACTTAAGGATACTATAAAGGCTAATTTTTTTTTTTTT
>NW_012103443.1:313435-401559 GCF_000951045.1 Mandrillus leucophaeus
AGACATCTATACTGTTTTCTTCCACAAAAAGTGAGAATCCTTCCCATGTCCACATCTCAGGAAGCTGCCTGACATACCAAACTCAAAAGTGATCTGAAACAACCATTTGCAATACAAGGCCTCCAGAAGCTCCAAGCAAAAACTACAGCTAATTTTTAACTAAGAGTATTTGAGCGGTCCCATGCAACTGGCCACTTATGGCTCAGCTTATTTTGACAGAATTTTCAGGAGATAAAAGTTTGTAAAACATAAATATATATTAATATATGAATAAATATATAAAATGTTTATGTTATATAATAGATATTACATACATTTATTATTTGAAATAAATATATATTAAAATAATAGTCATATATAATATGTATTTATATATGTACATATAAACAAGCAAAAACCTGAAGGACTCTTTTTTTTTTTTTTTTTTTTAGACGGAGTCTTGCTCTGTCGCCCAGGCTGGAGTGCAGTAAGGCTGTCTCAAAAAAAAAAAAAAAAAAAAAAACCGGAAGGGTGAACTCCCGAGTAGCTGGGACTACAGGCGCCCGCCACCTCGCCCGGCTAGTTTTTTTGTATTTTTTAGTAGAGACGGGGTTTCACCGTGTTAGCCAGGATGGTCTCGATCTCCTGACCTCGTGATCCGCCCGTCTCGGCCTCCCAAAGTGCTGGGATTACAGGCTTGAGCCACCGCGCCCGGTCCTGAAGGACTTTTACAATAGTTTTCTATTGAGGGGGACAATCATGAGAGTAAGCCCTATTCTAAATCACTAGAATGCGTGTGTGATTAGGAAAATTCAAAATGGACAAATAAGCCAACCTTGTCCCACACGGCTCCCTATCATACAGAACCTGCTTCTGATAATAACTATGTAGTAATAATAGCACTTTAGACTTCAATATCACAAATGTTTCCACAGATATTAACTAATTTGTTCTCAGTTGGTCTTCTCAAAAATCCAAGGAGAAACAGTCAGGTACACATTATTGCCCATTTTAGACAAAAGAAAGCTGAATGTATAAACAATATATCATTTAAGAAACTTCTCAAGTTGCAGTGTTATGGAAAATGGCAGAGTGAAACCAGCAATCCAAGGTAAAATACAAACAACAAATACCTTCCAAAGACTCTTTAATATACACATAAAATTTAAATCTACTTTGAGCCATTTGGTTGAACAGTTGCATTCTTTTCAAGTTACTTTAGAGTTGTATAATAATATTTTACTTTATCTCTGCAGCAATGATCTGAGTACAGATATTTTATTTTTTACCTTTGAAAATCTCACTGTATTTTATCATTTTTTGTGGCTGAGAATTAAGAATTCATTGCTCTCATTAATATAATAAAATTTATTTTTCTTCACTGAAAAAACAAACAAAAATATACACATAAAATTTAAATCTAGAAAGGAAGGAAGGATTGTTCCAGTAAGAAGCATGTCTTCAAATCCTAATAAATTCATGAGAGCGCTCAGGTGAAAAATCATACAGTGACTCTTCCAGTGGTGACAGATCTACAGGTAGAGCCAAGATTCTCCTGACAGCCCACCCTCTGCTCTTTTAACCCCACCATGCTGTTGATTCCCAAAAAGTACAGTGAAAGTCCCAGCAACAGAAGAAAGGGGGAAGCTACTCTTTCTCAATTTGAAGGGACAGATTTAGAAACAGAAATGGAACTGAGGGAACCCCCATCATTAAATTCAGCCAAACCCCCACACATAATCTTTGGGTCTTTTTTCTCGATTTCAGCTCAGACTCCTCTATCTTTTCTTTCTTTTCCTAAAGACACATTTGGAGATGAAACCATTCATAACTGCCCATCCACAGACAGTTTGTGGCAGCATAATTGACAATGAGTCTGCTGCAAAAAAATGAAAATGCTGTTTTAATAACCTTGGCCTAAAATACATTCTGTTGTATGCCTCAAAGGGCTTCAATAAAAAGTCAACCTGTAGAGACATATTTTCTTGGCTTAAACAACAATCCAAAGCATATAAATGTAGTCCAACTATAATGACATATTTATAGGCCAATAAAGCTTACACTGCAGCTTTCATACTTCGCTTAAAGGAACTCTGTAAGAATCAGTGTTACAAAAAATAATTTGATTTTTTTTCAAACTATAGCCCAAGGAATAAAAAATGCAAGTTTGCTATGCTTAACTGATAGTGTTTATATTCCTTACTTGCTAAAAATTTTGTAAAACGAAATAATTCTTCATTTGACTACTTTCAACTGCCATACCAAATACGGGTATCAAGTCCACTTTATTATAAAAGCTAAGTACTGTAATTCTAAAGACAAAAATAAATAACTAGAGGCTTGTGTGGTGAATGATTTAATCAACCCAATTCTTCTGGAAAAACAGGTTCTTGTGTTCATTATGCTTATGAATAATACATTCCTTAACCCTCCTATTTTAACATAGTTATTTTTCTTTTTTTTTTTTTTTATAAACTTCAGTATGAAACAGTCTGAAAGAAGGTAAAATATCTCACTGAGTAAAGTCATAATTTGCATTGGTTTCATATTGAACTTTCTTTCTTTGAAAAGGACAAAGAGGAGGGAAGAGAATGAATGCACTTTGCCACATCTCAGAAGTGTTTTTTAAGATTATTAGTTTTTCCACTATCCAGATCTGTAGTTTTAGTCATCAACCATTAAGAGTCTTAAAACGAAAACTCTAGAGAGTTTTAAAAAGCAGAAAGATGACATCCTCAAATATTGTCTAAATGTGCTCCCTCAAGGGGGAAGGGGATAAAAAAAAAGAAAGAGTTGTGATTTGAATCAGAGCATTTATTGGAAGCTGCCATGTGGGGCAGAGTTTCTCTTTGTGGAGTATTAATTTGTTGGCAGACACACATTTGTGAGAACATTCTTGTTTTTTTTTACTATTCAGAGAGAGACAGGAAGTGACACAAACTGGGATTAAAGGGAACTTATTCTACCTAAACACTGAGCAAGTAAAGTTCTTTAATGAGCTTTTATATTTTAAAATCCCTTCTCTAAGAACCGATCTAATTATTTTGTTATTATTGATGTTTTAACACTATGAAGTAACTCAGTTAAAAAACAATAACATGTTGGAGTTTTACTTTATCCATAGAAAGGTGAGATCTTTCCGTTCTTTGCTTACTTCCACCAGAAAAAAGGGGGGGTCTCAAATAATCTCACAGTTCATCTTCTTTCTTTGGTAAGAACAATGAGGAGTTGGAAGGGTTCTACAGAAGGAAAAACCTAGTAAGTGTGTGAATTTCCATTAACAATGTGGTATTGGAGGTGGTTTCAGTGTGACCAACAGAAAAGGAGATAAGAAAACCACTGTGGAGAAAGAAAAGTACAGACAACAAATATTTTGATGTTATAGACAGAGAAAGGAAGAGGCTGAAGAGAAAGTTGTGGGGAAAGGAATGTGTAAAGAAAATGACACCCCCTATCTCTTCAATATAAATCCTGACAATGTAGACTTACCAACCTTAGATCAGGCAGATAATGGAAACTCATTACATTAAGGAAAGTTTTTGTTTCTCTTTCCACATTATTACAACACAGTGTGCATTCCAATTACAAAAGCTATTTGTCTCAAATTCCTCACAGTTCATAGCAACTGAGTAGAATTTCAAGGCCCTAAATTCTATCCTTAAAGGGGTATTTTACATTAAAATTTTTTTAAGTACATGGTGTTTCTTGTTCCCCAGGGGAGAGCCTCCCAATCAACTCTCCTGTTGATTATTTTACCTTCTTCAGCACTGATCATAAAGCTGTCTCCAAAATGAGACCAAAACAAACAAACAAACAAAATCAGAGTCAACCTAAGAACCCTGCTTTTTTAGACAGAGTCTCGCTGTTGTCGCCTGGACTGCAGTGCAATGGTGCGATGATTTCGTCTCAATGCAACCTCTGCCTCCCAGGTTCCAGCAATTCTCCTGCCTCAGCCTCCCGAGTAGCTGAGATTACAGGCCTCTGCCACCATGCGCGACCAATTTTTGTATTTTTAGTAGAGAAGGGGTTTCACCATGTTGGCCAGGCTGGTCTCGAACTCCTGACCTCAGATGATCCACCCGCCTCAGCCTCCCAAAGTGCTGGGATTACAGGCGTGAGCCACCGCACCCGTCCTGGAACCTTTTTATCAATACACATTCCTTGGCCTTTCTTTAGTCCTACTGAATGAAGAATCTAGAGAAGCTGGACTCAGTAATCAGTACTGTTTTTTAAATTTCTTTCATGAGTCTAATGAGCAACTAGATTTAAAAACCACTCATCTAGATTTTCCAGGTCAAACCACTTGCAAGTACTGTGACCACTATAAACCAATTCCTCTGGAATCAATTGCAAAAAGGTAGAATATGGACCTTCTTTTTTTTAGAATCCAGGAGGATCAACTTCTTAATTCTTTGGGTGGAATTAAGAAGTTAGACTTATTTTCCTGTTCATTAATAAATTATCCATTTTAAACACAATTTTAAACATAAACCTTGCTATAAATACTCTTGTTTATATGTGTGACATCAAGCTTAACCATCTACACATCCTTTTGTCCCCTGTGGGTTTCCTGTTTAATTTTTTATTAGTAACAGTATATTCCATAACACACACACAAAATTAAACAAACAAAAGAAAGGTTTTAATGTTAAGGAAAACATAAGACAATGGCAATACAACTTGGATCATACATTAGGAAAGTAACACAACAGATGTATTATTCAGCATTATCGCAAGTCATAAGACTAGTCATTGTGTGTTCACAAAACTGGGGGGTGTAACAGTATATATAGGAAGACTATTAAAAAACTCTTTGGCTTTAGAAGGAAAACCACTAGCTTAATAATTTTCTCTAAATGTGCACGTGACAATCAGGCTGCCATATCCAAAATGTTCCCGTCTGACATCAACCAAAAGATGCCAGGAAACTGTTGATAGTTAAACTCAAACTGCAAGAAAATATTAATGCTATTCCCAAAACACAGCACAGCTCATCACAAACCAGAGTCACATGAAAGCCACAGTCAGTTACTGGTGTTATTCAGTCTCTTTATGCCAATTAAAATAAATTGCCTAGGTTTGTTGTAATAGTTAAGTTCTGGGTTTAAAAAAAAAAAAACAGGAAGCTGTCACATTAAGGCATAAAATAGGACTGCAAAAATCAGCATTGTGCGCAAATGAAAGAAAAAGATGCCTTAATATGTTAAAGCGCAGTTCCTCTTTGCCTAAAGAGGAAATAACTAGTCTAAATCAGAGGTCAACAATTTTCGTCTTGAGCAATGCTAGGAGAGCAAATCAGTGAAGGACATGGGAATACAAACAGAAGGGAAAAAAAGCAATGAAAGGACACAAAATGTCACTGGGGAAGAAAGTGTTAAGAAAAAGCAATATAACTAATTATGGAGCCCCTCGTTTATGCCAGTCAATGTGCTCTACCCTTTCTATCTCACATCTCACAATAACCCTGTAAAGTTTCCCTATTTTTTAGATGGGGAAACTGAGGCTTATAAGTTAAATTATTTGCCTTAGGCCACACAGCTAAGTAAGCAGCAGAGTTAGTATGCAAACACCAACCAGCGTAACTACTCCACAGTCCAAGTTCTCCTTTAAACTTACAGTGGAAGAGGGAAGGAAGCAAAATATATATATATATATATGCAAAAAATATATATATATATGCAAAAAATATATATATATGCAAAATATATATATATATATAGATGGTACCACTGAACGCTAAAGGATCAAGCAAACCTATGCCATTGGTTGCCAACCAGTGGATCCCCTGGCTTGACATTGTTTTCTTGCTCCACATTGAGGAAGTCATCTCTTTTCCTCAGTTTGTTTTCCACTCAATGTAAAACATGAAATTGGGACATGGTGTTAATAGATGTCATACTACATACTTATAGCAAGTATATAAACTCTTTATTAATTAAATTTCAGGTGCTATAATCAAATCGTCTGCCTTGACATCACACTGAAAGTTGTTCAGAACCACTGTATCACCCCAGAGCAAGGATCCACACATAAATGGTCCTGTGATCCAACAGGTAACACTCATTCCTTACCCATCCAGTCATTTCTCCATCCATATTCTTAGGCCCCTTTGAGGTTAAAGAAATTTTAAATATATTTATATACAAATGATAGCGTTTCCAGAAAAATCTACAACCGAAAAGTTACTATATACGCCCACACATTAGATTTAAAAGTACGAGTCATATTTACCCAGGTCTGCCTTCTCCTTGAGAACATCTTTGAAGTTGAGTCCACTGTTTAGGGTTGACTGCCTGTACTTCAGCAGAGCTTCCTTCTGTCCATTCCTTCCCAAGGCCTCAGTTTTCACGGGTCCAGCGTGGAGGCCACATCTCCACTTGGAGAAATCAGAATGTACCCACTTGACCAGGTCTTCAAGCTTCACAATCACCTTTTCGGAAACAGCAATGACTTCATCCTACAAGAGGTGGTTGGGGAAGAACAAAAAACGGTTATTTATAGGTTTGAGGGAAATGATCCACTCTCCACAAGGCCCACCTGAAATGCCATATGAGTGGTTTAACCTAATGCAAGCAGACTGTGTGCATTTTGGTGACACAGAATCTTTAGTAACTCACTTCATTTCAATGGTTTTTCACTGCTAGTTGTTTAGTTAAGGAATAAGTTTTGTATTTGTTACACAATTAGAAAGTATCCAAAAATAGGACAGTAATTCTAATAGCCATTTTTAATGTTGGTTGCCCAAGCTCACACTCTACCTAGCTGACCACTTGGGTGAAAGCTAGTTTTTAGGTGTAATTAATGGCAAATGTAAAAAGTGAAAGCTAGATGACTAATGGTGAGCCTGTCTCTACATAAATGGTCTAAGTAAATCTAGGATTCTTGGAACTCTGACTCACCCCCAAATTCCTATGTTTATGGTACATTTTCCCTTGGCTTATACACAAATATTGAATTTAACTTTTGTCCTAAAAATTAAATAAAACTGTGATGTAATCCCAAAAGAAATACTTCATAAATGTTATGTGCTTCCCACTGAAAGAAACTTACACATTCTCATGTTTCTGAAAAACTTTGTAAGCTGAGAAATGAACTGATTTTTTCTTTTAATACATACGGGGTAGAGGGTGAGAGGGTGAGTGAGGAAAAAGTCTTTGAATCTAAGAAAAGTAGTTGAAATGTAAGTTTCTCCTCTGGATCATAAATTTGAATGTTAAGCATCTTTAATTGCTTCTAGGAAACAACCAACTTTTCTGACTCAGAATTAATCCAGCAAGATATTTAATAGACATCCATACATGGAACAAAGGGAGGCCCCTTCACCCGAAGATTCTTTGGAAAAGGCTCAAGAAGATCATCTCACTGGGTTTTAAGTTATTTAAGCATTGACATTTCAACTTGAACTGACTTCTTTCATTTTTTTTAGTTCACATTTCTGAAGAAAGCTTAGCTGTGAAAACCCCTAAGCTTACAAAATCTTAGAAATATTTCTGACAAACAACAACAGGAAGATGTTTCAAAGCTATTAAACAAAAGGAATTCACAACTGATTTTGGCTAATTTTGCTGTTAAACAGGACTTCTTCCTCCTCCCCAAACATGACTTTTTCTTCCTCCTTTTGCCCCACCGACACACACACACACACACACACACACACACACACACACACACACTTCTCCAATTCGAACAAAAAAAGGTTATTAGGATAACCTTCACATAATAAGAAGCCCTGGGTTGAGGGTTTTTTTTTTTTTTTTTTATGTTTTAAGGTAGAATCTAAAATTTCAATTTTCCTCACTGAGTTCCAAGCTGCTTCTGAGAAGAAAGTCTGTTAGGCAGCAGCAGAGTAACAAATACTCTATCAAAAATGAAAAGTAAAACTTCAGTAATGGAATCTTTTCCCTTATCATGATTAAACATGAACTACCACTAAACGGGAGACAAAGTGGGAAACTGTGTTTTTATCCTCTGCCCAAGAAAAAATTTGAGTACTTTATAAACAATGGGGCCCATTACAAAGTACCATTTCAACGGATGATTTCCCTCAGATTCACCACACCATCCTCTTGAAATAAAAGATCTGTAGTTGTCATGCATTTTATAGCTATTTTCATGGTGATTATTAAATGTCAGAATAAAGTCAGGCTAGATATTGTTTCAAAGCATATGGGAACAGCTTCTGGACAGGGCACACCAGAAATCAAGTTTAGAATGTACTGGAAAATAATTAGGTGTATCAGTCTCAACATTAGTAAAGAGACAATTTGGCAACATTTTGACTACATACGGTTTCCCAGAAGAGACAAGTTTGTAGATGAGTGTTATTTTCAAATAGCTCTCTGATCAAATGATTATCATTTCAATTACTAGTTGCTTCAGATCTTTTCCAAGAAATGGCATGACTATCTTTGGATGGCTTACAACACCTTCCAAAGAAATAATTTATTAACCAAGAGAAAATACTATCCTTATGATGTCATTAATGAATAAACCCATCTTTTATGATTCAGTCTATAGGTTTTATCCTCCCTTTTTCTTACTCTCTCAAACAGATCTTTCATGAATATACACACACACATAAAAACAAATGCAGGGATTCACATAAACATGTATAAGCCATAAACCCAAGTTTGGCTTAATTGTGAAACCACCAGTATGTTTTACTGTGGATTCACAGAGAAACTGGCCCTGCCACATTGTCAAACGCCATGGAAGGAAATCTGATAAGGAGAGGAGGGGGGAGCAACAAGCCAACACCCTCCTCCCACCACAAGAAAACAAAAACTAGCCAACATATATATAGAAAATGTCTCAGGAAACATTACTTTGCGCACACAATGGCATAAATCACATGTTCGCATTTACTATTCTAAGCAAGTGCTGACTAAAGTTCCTAATACTCACCATTCTTGGGCAAGTCTCTATGTCTAAGAAAAGAATTTCAATAAGCTCATCTCATGATTACATTAGCTCTCTGCAAACTGAGAATTAGCACTGGATAAATATTGCTGATTTACTCTAATACAACACAAAAGGAACACAAAGAAATACACTTTGTTATTCTATGAATGTACCTTGGCTTTTCAATTAACCCAGCTCTTAATCAATATTTATGTAGGCTGTGTTGAGCCACGTTCTAAGTCCTTATCCCCTTTCGTCACTGTTTTAAACTGCCTATTTCTGTAATTTGGATTTAGTTTCTACCGTTGTACAAAAACAGCTCATTTAATCATAAATCCTCTAAGTCAAGAGGAGCTCATCCAGTCAAGAAGTCACAAAGCAGTCAGCCCATGTGCATGGCGGGCCCTTCCAAGTGTTCTAAAACTTGGGAAACTTTACACAAAAATACCCAGACCTCAATCTTCTCTCATCAAATAAAATAAAGGCCAAAAAAATAAAAATAAAAAACAGTTGAAACTGATAGAAGCTGCCTTCTTCAGATAAGATGTAAAATCCCCACCACTCCCTATTGTATCGCATTCAGTCTAGTTTCCCCTTAACTATCTGGCCCCCGTGGGCACCAGACATTTAAACTTGTAACATTGATTTAGTTCACCTTTCTCATTTTACTGATGAGGACAGTGAGGTTCAGTGACATGTCTAAGAACCAACTGATGGCAGGACTTCAACAAAGATCTAGGTTTCCCATGTGCCAAGACAGCATCTTGGACTCTGCAGCCAGATTGCTTGGATTCAAATTCCAGCTCCGGAATTAACTTGTTGTGGAACCCTGAGCAACTTCTTCAACCTCCTTGTGCTTCAAAGTTTTTTTTTTTCTTTCTTTTTTTTGTAGAAAGACAGTATAATAATTCTGTCTGCCTTGTACAGCAGTAATTGCCAGGACTCAATGGGTTGATACAAATGAAGTAGCATGTTAGAATTAGCTATCATGATCATTGTTGTTTCTTCTCTACATTAGTGTTTTCCAAACCGTGGCATGCAGAGACGATTTTAGATGGTTCAGAGGTAAACTTTCAATTTAATTTAATTTAATTTAATTTAAGTTATTTATTTATTTATTTGAGACAGAGTCTCACTCTGTCACCCAGGCTAGAGTGTAGTGGTGCAATCTTGCCTCACTGCAACCTCTGCCTCTCGGGTTCAAGCGATTCTCCTGTCTCAGCCTCCTGAGTAGCTGGGATTACAGGTGCCCGCCATCACACCTGGCTAATTTTTGTACTTTACTATTAGTAGAGATGGGGTTTCACCATGTTGGCCAGGTTGGTCTCAAACTCCTGACCTCTGGTGATCCACCCGCCTCGGCCTCCCAAGGCGCTGGGATTACAGGCGTGAGCCACCGCACCTGGCCCAGAAATAAACTTTTAAAATGTATATTAAGTTTCTCATTGCTTATTTGTTTTGTATTTACTATTTATGGGAAGGTGGTACTGGTTTTCTATTTATAGGAGATATAGCAAGTTTCCTCTTTAAATAAATTTAAGTTTTAAAAAAGGGCCAATTTGAACATAGGCATTAAGTAAACACAGGGAACATGTGGATGTAGCTAGGAAAATAAAAGTCAAGATGCTATGAAAATAAAATTTGGAACAATGTGGTATATCATTGGTTTTCAAAGTGGGTTCAGAAACCCTTGGGAATCCCTGAGACCATTTCAGATGCTCCACAGGGTCAAAACAATGATCCTAAAACTACTAAGACATTACTGGCTTTTTTCACTCTCAGCCTCTTTCAAGTGTATATATAGTAGGGTTTTCCAGAAATGATGTGACATGTGATATCACAACAGAGTGAATGCAGAAGGAGATATGAGAACTCAGCCCTCTATATAAAGCTAGACAGTAAAGAGATTTACAAAAAATGTAAAACAATGCCACTGTTCTAATTTTTTGTTGTTTTTGAAAATATGGTTAACTTTCATAAAAAGTGTGCTACATTTACATAATGAGTTTATATTGCTATTTAATTTTATTTTTAAATTAACTTACAGTAAAATTTCCTTTTTTGCTGTACAGTTCTGCAAATTTTAACACACGGATAGACTCATATAACTACCACGACTCTATTGTCAGGATACAGACTAGTCCATCACCCTCAAAAATCCCTCATATTAATTATTAGTAGTAACCCTCTCCCTCCACTCCCCACCAGCTCCCGGCAACTACTGATTTGTTCTTGCTAAAGTTTTTTCTTTCCTAAAATGTCATATAAATTGAATCATACAGTACAATCAGGCTGCTTTAAGAAGCAGCTTCAAAGAATAATGCCTTTGAGATCCATCCATCCATGTGGCTGCGTGTATCAATAGCTTATTCCTTTCTGCAGAGTTCTTATGTATCCATGGTATGGTTGTGTCCCAAAGTTTGTTTATCCACGCACTGACTGAGGGACATCTGGGTTGTTTCAGTTTTGGTGATTACAAACAGAGCTGCTATAAATTTCCATGTACGGGCATACCTCTTTTTATTGTGCTTCACTTTACTGCACTTCACAGATACTGCATTTTTTTACAAATTGAAGGTTTGTGGGAAGCAAGTTTTGCGGCCCCATTTTTCCAACAGGAGGTGCTCACTTTGTGTCTCCAGGTCACATTTTGGTAATTCTTGTGATACTTCAAAACTTGTCATTACTGTTTTATCTAGTATAGTGATCTGTAATCTTTTTTTTTTTTTTTTTGAATTGAAGTCTCTCTCTGTTTCCCAGGCTGGAGTGCAATGACACGATCTTGGCTCACCGCAAGCTGCACCTCCCAGATTCAAGCTATTCTCCTGCCTCAGCCTCCTGAGTAGCTGGGATTACCGGCATGTGCCACTACGCCCACCTAATTTTTGTATTTTTCGTAGAGACGGGGTTTCACCATGTTGGTCAGGCTGGTCTCGGACTCCTGACTTCGTGATCCGCCCGCCTCAGCCTCCCAAAGTGCTGGGATTACAGGCGTGAGCCACCGCACCCAGCCGATCATTGTTCTTTAATGTTACTATTGTAATCGTTTGGAGATGCCACAAACCATGCTGATATAAGGTGGCAAACTTCATTGACAACTCTTTTGTGTTCCGACTGCTCCACTGACCTGCCTTTTTCCCAGTCTATCTCCCTCTCCCCGGGCCTACTTATTCCATAAGACTCAACAATAATGGGCTAATTAATAACTCAACAAGGGCCTCCAAGTGTTCAAGTGAAAGTAGGAGTCCCATGCCTCTTCCTTTAAATCAAAAGCTAGAAATAATTAAGCTTCGTGAGAAAGGCATGTCAAATGCCGAGAGAGGCTGAAAGCTAGGCTTCTTGCACCAGTTAACCATGTTGTGAATGTAAAGGAAAAGCTCTTAAAGCAAATTCAAAGCACTACTCCAGTGAACACACAAATGATAAGAAGGCAAAACAGACTTACTGCTGATATGGAGAAAGTTTTAGTGGTCTGGGTAGAAAGATCAAACAAGCCACAATATTCCCTTAAACCAAAGCCTAATCCAGAGTAGGGTCCTAACTCTCTTCAATTCTGTGAAAGCTAAAAGAGGTGAGGAAGCTGCAAAAGAAAAGTTGGAAGCTAACAGAGGTTGATTCATGAGGTTTAAGGAAAGAAGCTGCCTCTGTAACTTTCAAGTATAAGGTAAAGCAGGAAATGCTGATGTAGAAATTGCAGCAAGTTTTCCAGAAGATCTAGCTAAGATAATTGAAGGTAGCTACACTAAAACAACAGATTTTCAGTAGAAGATGAAGCAGCCTTATATTGGGGGAAAAAATACCATCTAGGACTTTCATAGATAGTGACATGTCAATGTCCAGCTTCAAAGCTTCAGAGGACAGGATGATTCTTCTGTTAGGGGCTAATGCAGCTGGTGATTTTAAGTTGAAGCCAATGCTCATTTACCATTCTGAAAATCCTAGGGCCTTTCAGAATTATGCTAAATCTATGCTGCCTGTGCTCTATAAATGAAAAAACAAAGTTGGGTTGAGAGCACATCTGTTTACAGCAGGGTTTACTGAATATTTTAAGCCCACTGTTGAGACCTATTGCTCAGAATAAGAGATTTCTTTAAAAATATGACTGCTTATTGACAATGCACCTGTTCATCCAAGGCTCTGATGGAGATGTACAAAGAGATGAATGTTGTTTTTATGCCTGCTAACACAACATCTATTCTGCAGTCCATGGATCAAGGAGTAATTTTGACTTTCAAGTCTCATTATATAAGAAATAAACGTTATGAAGCTATAGCTGCCATAGTGATTCCTCTGATAGATCTAGGCAAGGTAAACTGAAAACCTTCTAGAAAGGATTCACTGTTTTTGATGTCATTAAGTACATTCAGATTCATGAAAGTGGGTCAAAACATCAATATTAACAGAAGTTTGGAAGAAATTGATTCTAACCCTCATAGGTGACGACTTTCAGGAATTCAAGATTTCAGTGGAAGAAGTAACTGCAGATGTGGTGGAAACAGCAAGATAACTAGAATTAGAAGGGGAGCCCAAAGATGTGAATGAATTGCTGCAGTCTCATGACAAAACTTGAACAGATGAAGAGGAGTTACTGCTTATGAACGAGTAAAGAAAGGAGTTTCTGGAGATGAAATCTACTCTGGGTGAAGACGCTGTCAACATTGCTTTTTGTTTTGTTTTGTTTTTGTTCTTTTGAGTTGCGGCCTGGCTCTGCTGGCCAGGTTGGAGTGCATTGGCACCATACGGCACTTCAGCCTCCCGAATAGCTGGGACTACAGGTCTGGCTAAATTTTAAAATATTTTTTTAGAGAGGAGTTTCACTATGTTGCTTAGGTTGCTCTCAAACTCCTGGCCTCAAGCAATCCTCCTTCCTCATCCTTCCGAAGTGCTGGGATTTGCGAACATTGCTGAAATGATCACAAAACATTCAGAATATTACATCAAGTTAGTTGATAAAGCAGTGGCAGGGCTTGAGAGGGCTGACTCCAATTTTGAAAGAAATTCTACCTGTGGGTAAAATGCAATCAAGCAGCACTGCATACTACAGAGTAATCTTTCGTGAAAGGAAGTGTCAACCAATGCATGGCATTTTAAGAAATTGTGAGTTTGAGACCAGCCTGGGCAACATGGCGAAACCGTGTCTCAACAACCACA
Source organism: Mandrillus leucophaeus (assembly GCF_000951045.1). Lineage (NCBI taxonomy): Eukaryota > Metazoa > Chordata > Mammalia > Primates > Cercopithecidae > Mandrillus > Mandrillus leucophaeus. Next base: position 327,467 of record NW_012103443.1, read on the forward strand.
AAAATCAGCCAGGTGTGGTGGCACACGCCCATGGTTCCAGCTACTCAGGGGCTGAGGTGGAAGGATCACTTGAGCCTGGGAGGTCGAGGTCGCAGTGAACCATTATTGCACCAGCAACCACCACCCTGATCAGTCAGCTGCCATCAACATCAAGCCCAGATCTTCCACAAGCAAAAAAAATTACAACTTGCTGAAGACTCAACTTTAGCATTTATTGGCAATAAGGTATTTTTAAATTATGGTATGCACTTTGTTTTTTTAGACATATTGCTAATGCACCCTTAACAGACTACAGTATGGTATAAATGATAAATGTAACTTTTATATGCACTAGGAAACCAAAAATGTCATGTGACTAGCTTTATTGCGATATTCGTTTTCTTGCAGTGGTCTGAAACCAAACCTGCATTATCTCTAAGGTATGCCCGCACAGGTTTTTGTGTAAACCCATATTTTCAATTCTCTAGAGTAAACACCTAGGAGATAGATTGCTGAGTCATATGGTAAGTATATATGTAATTTCTCTACCGACTTCCCAATTGTTTTCCAGAGTGGCTGTATTATTTTACATTCCCAACAGCAATGTATGAGAGTTCCAGTTGCCCTCCATCCTTGCCAGTACTTGACACTATCACTGTTAATTGATTATTAATAATTATTATCCTAATATGTATGTGGTAGTTTCTCATCATGTTTTAAATGGTCATCTCTCTAATGACTGACGATGTCAAACATCTTCTTCAGGTGCTAATTTGCCAACTGCATGTTCCTTTTGCTGAAATGTGTGTTTAAGTCTTTTGCCCATTTTAAAAATTGGGTTGTTTCCTTGCTCTTGAGTTTTGAGAGTTCTTTTAACTTTTTGTCAAATATATAGTTTGAAACCCCTTTCTCCTACTTTGTAGCTTGTTTTAAAATTCTTGTAACAGTGTCTTTCACAACACAAAGGTTTTATATTTTGATTAAGTCCAGTTAGATTTTTTTTCTTTTATGGATTGTGGCTTGCCATTATATTATGAACTTTTTGCCTATTCCAGGTATAATGAATTTCTCCTATGTTCTCTTCTAAAAGTTTTATAGGTTTACATTTTACTTTTAGAAGTATGATCCATTTTCACTTAATTGTGTATAAGTTATGAGGTTCAGCTTGATGTATTTTTGTGCATGTAGATGTCATAATTTTTAAATGAATTAATAGATGTATTCCTACTGTAGCAAATATCAATAGGTATAACCCACAGAAACAAAAGCTCTTTGGGGCCCTCAATAAGTTGAGTGTTAAGGGTCCTGAGTCCAAAACTTTGAGAGCCATGGTATTGTGTCACTAACCCAAGGCCTTTTCTTATTCTTCAATTTCTTTAACTTCTTTGTAGCATTTGGTAACGAACAACCCTAATTTTGACTTGAAACTCTCCTTCCTATTAAGAACTGTGAAGGGTCTGAGATTTTTACCCTATTTGCAGACTTCCAAGTTCACCTGCCAGTTTCATGGATGCTAGCAGATGCCATAAGACTCCTGGCCAGAGACCAAAAAATGGTTAATTGCTCACAGTAATAGCAATAGTCAATGTACCAACATTTGTGGTGGTTCTTTAGTACTCACTTCCCAAAAGGAGATGCGAGGAGAGATGATACCTTTTCACACAGTGGGGTGCACTACAGGAGAAGAGTTCTGAGCGTAGAGAACCTATATGTTTAATACTGGACAGTAAGCATGCCTGCTCTTGTTCTGAAGAAAAACACTATCTTTGGCTTCCAGTGCTGTTCATTCACTATACAAAGATCTTTGAAAAGACAGTCCGGAACACAGACAGTCAGTGGCTTTGCTCACAAGATGTGTATATATGCAAGAGACACTTGGAGAACACCTACCCAACATCTACCACCTCTACATTTCTTTGCTTTATTCAATTTCTCTTCTTCCTCGTTCAGTCTCCCAACTGGGAAAATGTATGAAACATATACTTAGATGCAATCTGGGATGTGGTCTTCTTTCTCTGCATATCACGCCTTAAAGAAATCATTCTCTATGGGGATTCCAATGCTCACCTCTAAAGCCCGTGACTACATTGTACTGTTTGGTTTCAAAAATTCATCCGCAGTCTAGTCCCTTGTTATCAGTTTAGATGCCTCAGAGTCAATTCAAGCTCAGTGGAACTGCACAGCCTTCCCTTTGACTTACTTGTAAGAAAATATCTTGTCTGGCACAAGAAGACCTTAACACTTCCCAACTGTGGCTAACCTCTCCATAGTATCTATTCTCCCTTTCTAATAATAAACTGCTAAATTGTTGGGTGGAGAAAAAAGGCATCATTTCTCTGCTTCCTTTTACAGCCAGGTGCAGTCTTGTGACCAAATTATGACCACAGGATGTGAGTATTAGTGATGTCCTTCCCGTATGTACTTCCCTCAAAGGGAATAAGTGTAGTTTTGGACCACACGAATGAGGGCAAATTGCTCAGGAGAAAAAGAAGGAGCCCAGTCCCTAGACAACCTCACAGAGCAAAGCCACCACACTAGCCCTGAGCCATCTACATCTCTACCATGACAAGAGATTTTGAACTCCCAATGTATGTAAGCAACTATAATAGATGAGTCTGTGTTACACATAGCTGAACCTATATCCTTACTAATATACCATCCCTCGAGAGAAAGAACATGAACTTTTCTTATTATACCATGGTGTACCCAGTAACAGATCATTCCTAAAGAGAGTTATAATCACTTAGCGTCCCAAGGACAATAAATGCGCAAGTGTAATGTCAGAGGGGTTGGCAGGGAGGGGACAGAACGAGAAAAGGAAAGTGTGGCATACTCACCTTAATCTTCCCTGAACATTCCAGACTTTAAAAATGTACTTTGTAGCATTTGAAACATGATAAATGTTGGGAACACAAAAACAACAATATGAGGTATTAGCTAAATAAACTGTGAAACCAATATACTAGTCCAACTAGTTGCATGAGGGTGGCAAACTTTCATCAAGGCAGAAATTAAAAATGAAAATCTTTTAAGAGTCAACTTTTAGAAAGACTAACTACAACCACTTCAGTTTGTGAACTGATGGAACCATTCCTGGCAGGTTCATGAGCCTCTGGTGTGCACCAATGGAGACGGATAAGGGGAAGAATGTGCCACCTCGAAGCCTGGGTGGTCTGGCCACTCCCTTGCTTTCAAGCCTCCCTCAGACACACTGCAATTTGAGGTACCTACCAGTTTGCCCAACTGTTCTCCCCATTACACATTAGTGTATTCTACTAATGGGATATCTACAGAGGGAGTAAAAAGGTTTCATGCTACGGATAAGCAGTCGCCACTTGGAATCCAAGAAAGTCAGAAAAGACAGGATGGTAATATGGATCAAACAAGATGAAGCTTTGACTGGTCGGCGGTGAAATGAGAAAAATAGGGACAATGCAGTCAAACTTCATGAAGCTAAATTTGCTAGATTTCAAGGACTCTCCTTGTAGCAGTCTGAATCCCAACAGGAAACCAATGGAATACTTGAGTAATAATAATTCAAGTTGGGGGGCGGGCATGGTGGCTCATGCTTGTAATCCCAGCACTTTGGGAGGCCAAGGTGGGTGGACTGCTTGAGCCCAGGAGTTCAAGACCAGCCTGTACAACATGGCAAAACCCAGTCTCTACAAAAAATACAAAAATTAGCCAGGCATGGTGGCAGGCGCCTATAGTCTCAGCTACTCAGGAGGCTGAGATGGGAGGATCACCTGAGCCTAGAAGGTTGAGGCTGTGGTGAGCCATGATTGTGCTACTGCACTCCAGCATAGGTGACAGAGTTGAGACCCTGTCTCAGTAATAATAATGATAGTAATAATAATTCAAGGGGAGGTTTTACACTGGAACAAGTGACAAAGGTGTTGGTGGGATGTAAAGGAAGCATGAGAGATACACAGTACAGGAACCTGGGCTACAGCAGCTCAGCTATCACTACTCCTGGGCTAAAGGACCGCAGAGGGATGGGAGTGACTACCAGGATAGAGAAGACCCTTTTACCAAACACAGTGACTGTTCCTTAAAGGGAAGCCACCAGCCTGAAGGGACCAGCCTGGCGGGAAGCAACAGATAATAAATATCTGCCTCCACACTTCTCCCTTCCTCTTGCCCCCGGCACCTCTATGAGTAAACCCCACTGGAAACCATAGCGCCCAGGGCCTCTGTTAATGGAGCCCACATAGGTCAGCTTTCCAGAGCAGAGAGCAGAGAAAAGAAAGGAGTGGCCCTGATATGGGGGGACTCTACACACCCTCCGCTGGAGACTTTTATCCTTCCTCATTTCTTTCACGTGGTATTATAATATCCTTTATTTTCTCTGAAATGATGATATCAAAAGATGCTGGTAGTTATTTTTGAATGTCCTTATTAGGCAAAATAAAAAGCTACCTCATCTAAGTTGGTCCCTGAACTGGGACTTACTGTTCTTATTACCTGTGACATAATGTTAAATCTTTATTAGGCACTAGTATTTGATGCTGAATTGCATAATTCTGTCTTCTAAAGTAAACACCTCAATTGCAAATATTTTTTAGAGGCAGGTTCCCTTGCCTAATTTCCACTTCTCTTATACTTCCCAAAGAGCCAAGGCCTGTGTTGGGCCCAAAGCACCAAGCGCGTATTTTAATGGTACATCATCTCTGAATGTGCCATGTTGGAAGAAACCAAGGGAGAGCTGAGAAAGTCCTGGCTTTTGAGCCTGATGGACCGAGATTCAAGTGCAGCTCTACTGTGTTACTTTAGCCTATTTTCCTCATTTTTTAGATGAGACCCTGGCAAGTCTACGTTATTCTTGGACTTGCCAAGTCTCATATGAAAAAATGGGGAAAATAGGATAAAATAACCAACCACGGAGGGTAGTTAGGATGCTGCAGTTGTTACAGTACAGTGGTCAACACAGAGTAGGCATCCATGAAATAATGGCTATTACTATTATATATTATCTCTTGAGCAGAAAATGAAGGGAGGGCAAGTGGGATTCAAATGTCCCTTGTGGGTAACTGTGCATGTTCCTAACTCTTCTTAATTCTTTGTCTAGGAACAATAATGGTCCTGTAACTCTTGCTGGGTATCTCCAAGGGAAGGTGGGGCCAGAAGACAATTATTAGGTTTGTATAAAAGTAATTGTGGTTTTGCCATTACTTTCCATGGCAAAAACTGCAATTACTTTTGTACCAACCTAATAATAAGATTAAGGCCAGGTGTGGTGGCTCATACCTGTAATCCCAGCACTTTGGGAGGCTGAGACGGACAGATCATGAGCTCAGGATATCAAGACCATCCTGGCCAACATGGTGAAACCCCATCTGTATTAAAAATACAAAATACAAAAAAAACCCAAAAACTAGCTGGGTGTAGTGGTGCACGCCTGTAGTCCCAGTTACTTGGGAGGCTGAGGCAGGAGAATCACTTGAACCAGGGAGGAGAAGGTTGCAGTGAGCTGAGATTGCACCACTGCACTCCAGCCTGATGACAGAGACTCCATCTCAAAAATAAAAATAAAATATAATAATAATAATAACAATATTAAATACCTGGGTTTCTCATCCTCCCCAACTCTCAAGGACACAGCTGCAGAAAACTCACAGATGCTTTACTTGATGCAGACACTAGTCTATGAATTTAATAGACATTATCCTATCTAATCCCTATAAGGACTTTCTGAGGTAGGTGGTCTTAACCCATTTTAGAGATGAAAAACCTGAAGTGGAACCAGAAACCAGCATGGTAGCATCATCTTCTTTCTGGAAAATTGGTCATTTAAACCTTGACAGTAGTCACATCCCAACCTACTCCCTCCCTGGGACAAATGCATCCTTCCCCACCTCCTGCCAATTCCCTGGGGTGAATGGAATTTCAAGTCACTTCACAAAAAGGATTTTAATTTTTATCGTGTTTTTGTTCCCAAAGAAAGACGGCAGAAATCACCACTCATGTGCTAGTTAAAAAATGTAAAAAATTTTCTGTTGTCAGAGCGATGAAGATAGACCCTGAAGTATGTACTAAGATTTAATTTGACTCCCTTAACGTGATGAGATGATTGGCCATGGAGGCTCTTTAGTGTATGGGGTTCTAATTTCCCAAGCTAGCCCCTCCTCTTCCAACCTTTTCCATCCTGCTCACCAGATCTTTGAAGCCTGTGGCTCGATGAATTTTGGAAATCCATCCTGGCAAAAGAGGAGGGAGTAAACAAACAGAAGATTGCTCTGAGGCACGCTTTGTCAAACGGAACGCGACCATGCTTCATGGTTATAGCCAACGGCATTTGCGTATCAAACAAGTAATTCAAAAATCCTAAATATTTTATGTTCCTAAATACATTTTTAATATACACTAATCTAAAACCTGGTCGGCTGCAGCCTGCTCCGCTGCAGCCTGCTCCCCTGACCATCTCCAAAGAAAGCCCTGGAAACATCCTCTCATAATTCCCTATTCCATTTCTTTCCTCTTGGGCTTACCATGCATGTACCTTTTTCCTCCCTAAAATTAAAGACAACTTACACAGAGGGCAGAAAATTGCATCCCAGTGTCCTACATACTCTCTCTCTAAAGAGGCAAGCATTTGATATGCAAAGAAGAGGCCTTACTTATATCAGTGGTTAAGCCTGCCTACTTTTTCTCTGGCCAGATTAATAGGGTGTACACTCCATAGTCTATGTTTTGTTTTTTTTTTTAACTCCTTTTAGGTTGCCATAATAAAAGCTAGCCTTGGCACCCAAATAGTTAGCTCTGGCCATTAAAACTTTAACAAAGAAGATAAATGAGCCTCATTCCAGTGTTATGCTCAGGTAAGCCACATGTAAGAACACTCAATAAAAGCAAAAACAGTAACAATAAAGACCAATCCCAACCACCACCCAATCCGGAATGACTCCACGATTACTTTAACATCTGATTTTTTTGACCCTTCTTTTCTTTTTTTTTTTTTTTGGAGACAGAGTCTCACTCTGTCGCCCAGGCTAGAGTGCAGTAGTGCGATCTCTGCTCTCCAGAACCTCTGCCTCCCGGGTTCAAGCGATTCTCCTGCCTCAGCCTCCTGAATAGCTGGGACTACAGGTATGTGCCACCATGCCCAGCTCTTTTTTGTATTTTCAGTAGAAACAGGGTTTCACGATATTGGCCAGGCTGGTCTCAAACTCCTCACCTTAAGTGATCTACCCGCCTCAGCTTCCTATAGTGCTGGGATACAGGGATGAGCTACCATGCCCAGCCTTTTTCACCCACTTTTACAGGCACATGACCTTCTGCCCAGGTACATCGTCCAGCAGAGTCTATCCCATAAAGACCCTCAAAGGAAGAAGAAAACCCTTGGCCCCTGCTGGTGTATGAAAATCTGAATGACTAAACCTTACTGGTCATCTGGCACAGTCTTGATATACCGTTGCCATTAATTAGAAGAGCAGTCTTTCGAGAATCACTGACAGCCTTATGCCTATTTAGGACACTTTAATGTACAAACCAAGTAAATCTTCCTGTTTTCTGTAGCCTCTGTTTAAACATAAACATATGATTTAGACACACTCCCTTCTCATTAAATTTTTTTTGCTCTGTTCACTTAGCACAGTTCACATTATTATCCTCACATGTACAATGGCAGTGGGATCATTTGAGACCCACAGCTTTATTTAATAATGTAATTATCCTATATTGGATTACTTAAAGGGACTCTGTATTTTTAAGTTCTAGTTTTTCCTAGACTAGTGATATGCTCTGCTGCGGTAAATGATTCAGGCTTCAATCAAAAGCCCTAAATTCAGTTTGGAAAAATATCGAGTGTTTTTGAATAAGCCAGGATTAATGCAAAAGCCAATTTGCAACCACAGTTGGTGCCTTTTTACTCCTGTTCAACGACTGTGGTGTGGAGGTCAACACAGAGGACAGACTCAAGCAACTACAACCGGCTGAGTCCAACTCTTTTGCCTCCTTGGGGAGGTTGTATAAGCCAGAGAATACAGCCTAACTTTTCCTCAAGACACGCTTTCTAAAGGTGGGGCTGAAAACTTATGTAGCTTTCCATGCCCTGTGCTCTGCATCCTTGCAGGTGGAGCTTTAAGAAACAATGAATAAATGAATGAATAGATGCATACTACTAGGCATTCTGACAAAACAAGCACAGGAGGGAATCCAGGAGGAGCCATCTCTGCCACCTTTAAGAGGACATTCACAAGCTGAGCTTCATCCAGCATTGTTGTCAGGAGAGATTTTGTTCTAGCTTTTCCCCAACTCAATTTAATCTGATCCAATTACCTTGTATTGACTCTCTGCTCTGTGCCAAGCACAGGGCTGAGTATCAGCTACAGAGATAAGGATGGAGAAGACCTGGTGCTGCCCTTCAGAAACACACAGTGCCCAGGGAGAGTCTCCTGCCCCTTGCCTGGGAAGTGCAGCTCACACTCCTTCTAGTCCTTTGTCAGAGGGTTCACTCACTCTTTCATCCTCAGTGTTGCAAGCATCTATTCTGAGCTGTGCTAGGCACTAGGAACAGCTGGGGAACAAGCCTCTCTGAGTCATACACCAGCCAAGGTGGGGAAGATGGACAGTAAACATAAGCCCTTAGCTAAATGTGGTTTATATAATGAAAAATGGTCATAAGTGATTTTATCAGTTCAACAAATATTTATTGAACACCAACTGTATGCCAGTCACTGGGGTTACAGCCAGGAATAAAACAGACAAAACCCCTACCCTTCTAGAGCGGACAGTCATGTATGTGTGGACTGGGCAGAAGAGCCAGATAATAAACAAAATCTGATGCAAAAGGATGAGAAGAGGCATTGATGGGGCAAGGGGTGGAACCAGGGATGACTGAAATTGAGTGGTCAGGAAAGGTCTCTCTGTTGAGACCCTGAGAAAGAAAAGGAAGTAGCCAAGTTAAGAGGTGAGGGAAGATGGGGAAGAACACAGGACATTGTGGGAAGAGGGAACAGCATGCATGAAGCCACTGGGAGAAACATGGTACATGGTACATTCGAGGCTAAAAAACGAAAAACACACAACATGCCCCATGTGTATGTCTTACTGCTGATGCATGCTCCTCAATTTGAATCCAGACCACTTTTCTTTAAGTTCCCACTAGGTTTAACATGGAAGCCACCCCATAAATCAATTTCCATTATTAAAAATTAACCAGTATCACTGAACATCATTATGCATTAGAAAAAGCATTGGCCAGAATCTGTTTAATACTATCTTTTTCTCAAACCTCTAATGCCTACATATGTATGTTGTGAGCACTTTGCTGAAGACCAAACTGCACCCTTCCAGAAAGAAAAATCATTGAGTCTTCCCACAAAACAGTTAACTTGCACAAAATTTAAAAGATGGTGGACCAGCCTCTCTCCTGACATATACACAAGGTGGAAGGAGGGCCAGGAGATGCTCACCTCTTGTAGATACACTCATGAGAAACACACCTGGGACAAGAATCCCTCCCATGTGGATTTTTAGGTCGTCTTTCCATGGGCATTATGCCAACGTGATTTAAAGCCCCTCCTGAACCACTGTGCATGAAACATGCCTATTTTCTCTTTTCTTTTTATTGAGACAGAGTCTCACTCTGTCAGCCAGGCTGGAGTGCAGTGGCGTGATCTCGGCTTACTGCAACCTCCGCCTCCCGGGTTCAAGCGATTCTCCTGTCTCAGCCTCCTGAGTAGCTGGGACTATAAGCATGTGCCATCACGCCCAGCTAATTTTTGTATTTTTAGTAGAGACGGGGTTTCATCGTGTTGGCCATGCTGGTCTTGAACTCCTGACCTCAGGTGATCCACCACCTTGGCCTCCCAAAGTGCTGGGATTACAGGTGTGAGCCACCACACCCAGCCCAAACATACCTGTTTTCTTATGCATTAAGGAGCCTGTTTATATTAGCTACAGGATCCTCCTTCCTCATTTCTCTCTGCCGATTTCTCATCTAACCAGATACAATGCCCTTTCCAGCAAAACTCTCCAAATGCAATGATCAAGACATTAGATGTAAAAAAGACCCAATACGGCTTGTTGACATGCTGTAGGACTAACAAATCTTCAAAAGATTAAGGCAATCTGCAGTCTACTTTGTACGTCATCTATAGTTATATGCCCTGAAGAGTGGGGAGATATTTGGGAGGAACCACCCAAGGAGACTGTATCAAAAAATTAGCTGGGACAGTGGTGCACGCCTGTGGTCCCAGCTATTCGGGAGGCTGAGGTGGGAGGATTGCTTGAGCCAGGGAGGCCAAGGCTGCAGTGAGCCGTGATCACACTACTGCACTCCGGCCTAGGTGACAGAGTAAGACTCTGTCTCAAAAATAAATAAATAGATAAACAAATAATAAAAGGGAAAAAAGGAAAAAAGCAAAACAGAGTAAGAAGAATACCTTTCAACCCTCATCAGATGAGCTGTACACTAAAGTGACTGGCTCTGTTGCCAGCTGTAATAGGTGGCCTTGAAGATGGTCCCCTGAGATTATACGCAACCTTGTAATAATCTCCTGCTCTTGAGTGTGGGCTAGATAATAATGCCTCACTTCTAACAAACAGAATTAGGCAAAAGTGACGGGATGTCACTTTCAGCATCAGGTTATAAAAAGACTATGGCTTGTGTCTCATTCCTACACCTTACAGTCTGAGGGGAGTCTGTTGCCATGTTTGAGTTGCCCTATGGAGAGGCCCACGTGGCCCAGCAAGGAAGCCAGGAAGACCCAGGCCCACTGCCAGAGAGGAACTGAGGGCCTTAGTCCAACAGCCTGAGAGATCTGAGAGCTGTCAATAGGCAAGTGAGTGGGCCTGAAGTATCAATAGATCCTCGCTCTACAGAGCTTTCACATGGCCACAGCTGGGGAGGACACCTTGCCTGCAGCTTTGAGAGTCCCTTAGCAAGAGGCACCCAGATAAGCCTTATTCAGACTTGCCACCCACAGAAACTGTGGATAGTAAGTGTTGTTTTAACAAGACACCAAATCTGGGGTAATCTGTTACACAACAACAGATAACCGATACAACCATCTTTAACACAGGACACATTTACATGCCATTGTGTGACAATAAAATAAAGTTTGTAAAATGAGGTGCTAAATATGTTTCAAGTATGCCTAGAAATTAGATAATTTTCTGCAGAGATGACGACAAACCAATAGTAAAATACTTTGTGCAACTACCTAAATCCTAAATCAACTGCCTGTACGAGAGATCTTTCATTTTGGGGGATTATCCATAGAAATTTCTAAGAATACTATTTAAAAATGTGAGTGTATTTTTCACTATGAAAGAGGCAGTATAAACTTGCCAAGTATGGCTAACTTGAACATGTTTTATCTCCTCTAACTAGAGAGAAAGAAGCTGATTTTATTCATCCCTTTATCACCCTGGTACATCCTAATAAATATTGATTGAATTTAATTGAATAAAGGTTATAGTCAAAGGCCTATATTTAAAAATAGAAATGTTATATTTTTTCAATAGCAATATTATGTTATGCCCGTAACTACCATATGAGAATTCCAAGCCCCATCTTCCTTTTTTTTCCTTCTACTCATTTAAGAGTCATCTTTTATTTGGGAGGCCAAGGCAGGCGGATCGCCTGAGGTCAGGAGTTCGAGAACAGCCTGGCCAACATGGTGAAACGCGTCTCTACTAAAAATACAAAAAAAAAAAAAAAAAATAGCCAGGTGTTGTGGCAGGTGCCTGTAATCCCAGCTACTCGGGAGGCCGAGGCAGGAGCATCACTTGAACCCAGGAAGCAGAGGTTGTAGTGAGCCGAGATTGCGTCATTGCACTCCCGCCTGGGCAACAAAAGTGAAACTCCATCTCAGGAAAAAAAAAAAAAAAAAAAGATTCATCTTTTAAAGACCAATTAGAAAAGTTAGCTGGCACAGCTGAGCAGTTAGAACTGTATTAACTGTAAGTACAATCTGCAGACCCTGTCCTCCAGTCCCCCAATCCTCATGGCCAAGATTGAAGCAAGATTCCTCTTGGCTTAAGCAGAGAAAAAAAAGGACACACAAAAAAGCCTGTAAAGATTAAGGCAAAAAAAAAAAAAAAAAAATTAAGGCAACCGAGATATCTCAATATTCTGACATGCTGAGAATGTTTTCACTCCACTGCCTCAAGGGGTCATTTAAGGAATTCTGGGGGTCAGGAGTGATTTGAACACCTGCTTGGCTGTCTATTGAATTCCTGATCTAGTAATATCAAAAATGTGGAGTGAGAAATAGGACCTATAATATAAAGAAATAAAAACGCACCCAGAGCTTGTTGATAATTTTTAAAGACAACACCATTTATGTGATTCATATGATCTGCATTAAAAACAACAACAACAACAACAACAACAAAAGAAAACCCTTCAGCCTTTTTACTAGAGCCCTCTTTCTTGCCTGTCCACATAGTTGGGGATGCATATTTTACAACCAATGCATTGTTGCTAAAAACACATTCAGGCCCCAGGAGCACAAAACACAATTAGACTATTACAGAGAATATTCACAAGGAACAGAATGGAACAGATTACTTTACTTAAGAAACACCGAATTCAGTTATTTTTTCTGTATTTGTAACCCATATATTTTGGAACCATTTGGCGAGAAGACTGAGTACTATAGCAGTGTTTTCATCTGAATTCTAGTCATCTGATATACACTGTGGGATTAACCCAAAGCAAAAGGATTTAATGGCCCAGCAGGCTCTCTCTATTTGGAGGATCCTTCTGAGATTCCCCCAGCCATTTTGGCTGGGACCTTTCCCTTTACATGGTCTGACTGATGCTTTTTGCATCTTTCAAAGAGTTGGATTGGAATACACCCCCTACCATGACCACCCCCAAATGAGGTGAGGAAGGGGACAAGGGGATGAAGCAAATTTTCGAGTTAGGGGTGTTTTTAAGAAAAGAAAATACAGGAAACTTTTCTAAAATGGAGGAATAGTGGGTTTATTTAAAATGAATTCAATGTTTTGCATGTTTCACAGCTTAACACCAGATTTCTTGATGGTTGCATCATGAAAGGGCAGGGTGGAGGGTGGGGCACTTAGATCAAACGTCTGGAAAGCCAATTTTGTCTCTTGACTCCATCATCCTCCTATCTCAGTTAATTTTGTCGTGGCCAATGGAAGAGATGTCCCCTAATGTACCTTTTTTTCTCTTTTTTTTTTGAGATGGAGTCAGGCTCTGTCACCCAGGCTGGAGTTGCAGTGCAGTGGCACAATCTTGACTCACTGCAACCTCTGCCTCCCAGGTTCAAGAGATTCTCCTGCCTCAGCCTCCTGAGTAGCTGGGATTACAGGTGCATGCCACTATGCCCAGCTAATTTTTGTGTTTTTGGTAGAGACAGGGTTTCACCATGTTGGCCAGGCTAGTCACAAACTCCTGACCTCAAGTGATCTGCCCACCTCAGCCTCCCAAAAGTGCTGGGATTACAGGCATGAGTCACCGTGCCTGGCCCCTAATGTACCTTTGACATCTACATGGAACAGAATAGAGTGGATTCCAACATGTCTCCTTCAAAGTGACTGGAAATCACCGATATAGATCAAAAATTTGAACCTAAACACAGGAGAAGTCTTTTGGGGTAAATGCAAAACCAAGAAGTTTAACTCTATTTAACATGATGGTTTCCTTAGTTCCTGTTTTTCAAATAATAGTCCAATACCTCAACCCATAAATTAGTTATTAAGGAGTTATTAACAGTCTAGCACTAAGACTTCAAATGTTACAATGTGGTCCCTGACCAGGGAGGGCAGGGTCAATAACCAACATTTGCTGCAGACCTAGGATAAGCCAGGTCATGGTTTTGTGCTCTTTGCCCATAAGCATCTCACTTGACATTCTTAGCCCAGCAAGATCAAGTCATTTCACAGATAAGAAACTGAGATGCCAGAGAGATTAAGCAAGTTGGCCAAGATGACACACAGCTACTAACTGGCAGAGTAAATATTCACGCTCCATTCTACCAGTCTTCAAGGCTAAGGGTTTATATTCTAATTAGAAAGAGAAAACAGATGTGTGAATGTATTCGGCAGCACTGCCTTCAGATTCCAGTCCACATGACATGCTAGACTGCCTGAAGTCTGGCCTCAGTCTACCTCATTTCCCACTAGACCTGTGCTCTCTTACCAAATCCAGACCATATCCGGTATTGGTATGTCCTTCCTTCCTACTTGCCTATGGCTTTGCTTCTGCCTAGGATTTTCTAATCTCTCACCCTCATCCATCCTTAGGTGTTTTCAAGGGCCCCTTCTCCAGGACACCTTCCAGGATGGCTATAGGTCACCTTCACACTCATGTGCTGCTTTCCACAGCTTGTCCCTGCCTCCCTCCTCAAGCCTAAATGTAGGCTCCAGGGCAGAGCCAAGCTCTTCTTCTTGCACATCTCTTCCTGCCATCCCTCCAGACTCCAGAGCCCTGGCTTTATCCACCTGGTTGTCTCCACCCCGTTTTTAACAGCCCCTTTGGGACCAACGGTTCTTTTTGCTTTAGTTACAGAAAATGGGCCAAATATGAGAAAGTTTTAAAAACTGTAAGAGTCCAAAGCTTTGCTCTAGAGATGGCAAGGTGGCAGCCTGTGGGCCACATCTGGACAGAAGACACATTTTGTTTGGCCCACAGAGAGTGATTTAAAAATTGGATTAGGCCAAGCACAGTGAGACCAGCCTAACAAACATGGTGAAACCTCGTCTCTACGAACAATACAAAAATTAGCCGGGCATGGTGGCACGTGCCTGTAATCCCAGCTACTCAGGGGGCTGAGGCAGGGAGGATCACTTGAACCCAGGAGGTGGAGGTTGCAGTGAGCCGAAATGGTGCCAATGCACTCCAGCCTGGGTGACAGAGCAAGACTCTGTCTCAAATAAATAAATAAATAGTCAACTAAAATCACAAGAAAATCTAGGTTTCTGGTTTCTCTTGAAAAATGGAAAGATTTGGCAATAGCTCAGAATGACATTCCTGCCCAGCAATGCTAGGTTGAAACTGAAGGGCATTTTATTTTTTTAATTATTATTATTATTTTTTTAACTAGAAACAGGGTCTTACTCTGTTGCCCACGCTGGAGTGCAGTGGTGCCATCATGGTTCACCCTGAACTTCTGGGCTCAAGTGATCCTCCCCACTTAGCCTCCCAAGTAGCTGGGATTACATGCACGTGCCATGGCACCTGGCTCAAGAGGAACATTTTAGAGGCATGCCTCAAACCAGTCATGCACTCCCCAGTTCCCCTGAATATCATATTGTCTCCAAGACCTGGCCCAGTCACTCATAGATCTTATCTGCCTGACCCAGAGGGCACTTACACCTGTGCCTCTGTGGCTTCTTTGTTCCTAGACAGTCAATGGAAGACCTCAAGGAGGAGGTGGGTTTTGAATGGGACCTTGAAAGATGGATACAGCTGCTGTGCAGTTTCATTTCACAGAGTAAAACCTCAGCTAACTTCACCACCCTTTTCTGATACTTCCCGTTTCCTCTACTTGTAAATAGGACAGCACAACGTTTCTGCCACCTGCATTTTGGAATCAAGACAGCTTGAGTTCCCATTCAGTCTCTGTCATTTATCAGATGAGTGAATTTGGAAACCCGGACAAGTTACCTAACCTTTCAGATTACCCTCCCGCAAAATGGAGATGACACTAGAATCTACCTCACAGTATTACTGTTAGAAGAGTAAATGAAACGTCACATATTAATCTGTCAGGACCTAGTTTTACTATTACTTTTATTAATATTATTTTAAATGAGGGGTTCGCATTTTTTATAAGGGCCAGATAGTAAATGTTTTAAGCTCTGTGTGGTATATAGTCTCTGCTGCAACTACCCAACTCTGCAACTATAGTGCGAAAGCTACTGGAGACCATTTGTAAACAAGTGGGCATGGCTCTGTGCTAATAAAACTTTATTTACAAAAACAGGTAGTCCAGCCTGGCCAACATGGCAAAACCCCATCTCTACTAAAAAAATACAAAAATTAATTGGGTGGGGTGGCACCTGCCTGCAATCCCAGCTACTCACGAGGCTGAGGCACAAGAATCACTCGAACCTGGGCAACAGAGGTTGCAGTGAGGCAAGATCACGCCATTGCACTCCAGCCTGGGTGACAGAGTGAGACCCTATCTCAAAAACAAACAAACAAGGCTGGGCACAGTGGCTCATGCCTGTAATCCCAGCACTTTGGGAGGCCGAGGTGGGTGGATTGCTTGAGGTCAGGAGTTCAAGGCCAGCCTGACCAACATGGTGAAATCCCATCTCTACTAAAAATACAAAAATTAGCCAGGTGTGGTGGCACATGCCTGTAGACACCTGTAATCCCAGCCACTCCAGAGGCTGAGGCAGGAGAATCACTTGAACCTGGGAGGCGGAGGTTGCGGTAAGCCGAGATCGTGCCATTGCACTCCAGCCTTGGCGACAGAGCGAGACTCTGTCTCAAACAAACAAACAAACAAACAAACAAGACAGGTAGTAGATCAGAATTGGCCTATGGGCCTTAGTTTGCCTTAGCTTGCCCTGTTTTCAACCATCTCCACAGCCAAATGATGTACATTAGCTCTAAATATGCACCCCAGGTGTCTAGATGATACCTAGACCAATAGGTGTCTCCAGTGGGCATCAGTGGGTATCTCTAACCTGGCTATTGAATTCACCAAGGCCAAGCCCAGCCCAGAAACCATTCTGCAGGGAGGTTTTGCTCACCCTACACCTTGCCTAGAAACTTCCCAATCTTCGCCCCCAGATCCCTTTAGACTTCCCCTCAAATGTTATTTCTTCTAAAATGCCTCCCAAGACCTTTCTGACAAAATCATGTACCCCTGACAGAGATACTTATATTTTCCCTTCATCCCCTTGACCACATCACAAAATCACCCCTTTGTTTGTGATAAGTTTATATACTATGCGTGTGGTCCCCACCTGATGGTAAGCTCCGTGGGGGCAGGATCTGCCTGGTTTTCCACCTCTCTCTCTCCAGTGCCCAGTGCTGGGCTGCACACAAAGGCACGCTAGAGGTACTGAGCCTGAGACTTCTCTCTCGTGAAATGTGAGAAAGGCGCTATGTGGCGTCTAAAGCGCCCTTTGAAAGTGTATTACCCGTGTGTAGGGTATTACTGTTATCTGGGTATCAGTCAACTGTGCAGGTCCCTAAAGAGCAGGAAAGAAGCTTTCACGAAGACTCAATTAAAGAATACATCAGTATATAGTGAAAGTCCCAATGCTAATGTTGAGAGTTCTCAATATGTTCTAAAGTTATAACGAGAAACAAAGCTCGCCCACTGGTCTTGGCAGCATCGGGAGAATATGGGTTTCAATCCTGACTCTTGAGTCTCACCTATGTGTGACTTTGGGCAAGTTCCTTTAATACCTCTGTGGCCTCAGCTGCATCATCTACAAAGTATGGAAATGTCAAAATACTACTGACATTATAGACTAGCTATGAGAATTAAATGAGATATTTTATTTATATTTAATTTATATGTTAACGTTTTTGCAATGCCTGATACATAAGTGGTCACTGAATTAATGGAAAATATCGTGACTTTGACTTCATTGAAAACACTGTAGGTGAACATTTTGCAGATGGTTTCGGGAAAGGAAAAGGTAGGGCATTTTCTCTAGGCTGTGAATACACAGAGAAGAGAAAGCACTCTAAGGGAAGTGTGAATTCAGTTTTAAGACTACAATGTATGGAGATGGTTTTCCCTCCATTTGGGACAAATTAATCAAGTTGCTTCTTCCTTCTTACTATAGGAGAGAAAATATGCTCTCTGAGAACAGAAATCTTTGTGTACTAGTCACTCACTGCTCACTACTATATCCCCAGAATGGAAAACTGATATATAGTAGGCACATAGTAGATACACACTTCTAAATGATGAAACCATCCATGAGTATCAGATGTTGGCAGAAGTACCAGTTCCATTTATTACCAACATTGCCACCTTTTGGCGAAGCTTTTCTTCAGCCAATATAAATAGCATCCCATTACAGGGCCCTCCTGGCTTCAGGAAAAATTATGGAAATGAAGGCGATGTCTAGTCTGGGATCCTGAGTATCAGTCCTGGCTTCTGTGTAATCACTAAATCTCTGTTAAGTATCCTGCCATTCCAGGACCGGGCGCAGTGGTTCACACCTATAATCTCAGCACTTTGGGAGGCTGAGGCTGACAGATCACCTGAGGTCGGGAGTTCAAGACCAGCCTCACCAACATGGAGAAACCCCATCTCTATTAGAAGTACAAAATTAGCCAGGCATGGGTGGTGCATGCCTGTAATCCCAGCTACTCGGGAGGCTGAGGTAGGAGAATCGCTTGAACCCGGGAGGCGGAGGTTGCGGTGAGCCGAGATTGCACCGTTGTACTCCAGCCTGGGAGAAAAGAGTGAAGCTCCATCCAAAAACAAACAAACAAACAAACAAACAAAACAAAGTATCCTGCCGTTCCAGTAAAGTGCATACTCTCCATGAGTTGTTTTATAAAAGTGATATCCCCCATGGCACCATGCACTGGCATAAGACAGGGCACTGGAATGGCCTACCAAGAACACAGCCATGGAAGGCACTTGCCTACTTTTCCTCAGGGCATGACCTCAAAAGAGCAGCCCCTTCCCCAAAACAGCAGACCAGCCTGTGGTGCCTGAGAACACTGAATCCTAGTTCCACTTCTGTCACTCACTAGCTCTGAGGACATGTCCAAGATTTTTCTGGGCCTCAGGTTCTGCATCTATTAAATAAAGAGGGCTGGATTTGTTCTCCTCAACCTCTTTTAACCTGTTATCCTGTGAGTCTACCAAAATGTCCATAGCAAATTAGACATGAGCCTTTCTCCTAAATAACCATGGCGAATCTTCTTGACCATCGTTATCAACAATACCAAGGGACTTTAAGCTAGCCATGCCTAAAACAAAACATGTTGGCAGATAGCAGAGCCAGAGGGACCAGTTTTACCAATGGATACACCAAAGTTGCAGCCAGGAAAAGGTCTCTGAGAACATTATCAATGACCTTTCCTGCATCTGACCTTCACTGGTCTGCCCTTTGCCTTGTATCACCAGCGTCTTTTCCACAATGAAATTTCCAACCAGAACACTGCCAAAGTTGCATAGTCACAGAATAAAAACAAGTAAACCTGAGCCTATCACATTCAGGAAAGTCTGAGGACAAGGGAATGGGTGAGTACATTTTTATTCTCTGATACTGTGTCTAGCTAATATGCCTTCTTTCTGGTGATACTCTGAGCTGAGCTAAAACTAGATAAGGGCAGGCAAAAATTGAACCAAAGGGAAAACAGTATTCTGTCAAAACGTTTCCATCTCATCTTCCATTAGAGAGCTTAGGGCAAGCCTAGTGACAAGCAACTCTAGGGTAACTTGACTTGTTATCTCTGTAGCATGTGAGCCTTCCCTTGGAAGGGTTAAAAAAACCATATGTATATATATGTGTAATGTATACAGAGATAACAGGACAAGTTATCTGTGTGTGTGTGTGTGTGTGTATAAACATGCATATATATACATAAATATATATATGCATATATACATATTTTTTCTCCAGCTTTATTGGAGTATAACTAACAAAAATAGTATACATTAAAGTATACAATATGATGGTTGTATATATTTAAGGTATACAATGTGATGATTTGATGTACAGCTATATCATGAGGATGACCACAGTCAAGTTGTTAACATTCATCACCTCACATAGTTATCCTTTTTTGATGTGGTAACAACACTTAAGATCTACTCTGTTAGCAATTTTCAAGTATACAATACAGTATTATTAACTATAGTCACTATACTATACATTAGATCTCTAGATACAAGATGAACACATATATATATGATATCTCATAACTAAAAGTTTGTACCTTTTGACCAATACCCTATATATACACATTAATATTCCTGCCTTAAGAAGAATACACAGTATTAGTGAGTTTAAATTATTTGCACTTAGTTCTTTGTCTCCAGTTATACTGTGTTCCTTTGTGCTTGTGAAACAACATATGCTTTAATTAGCAAATATCTGTAAATAATTTACTTGCTTTTCAAATACAATAGAACAATGGAGTCGATTTTCACATACATTTACCAAGCAAGTATCCTGGGTCATAATCCAGACTCTCTCATTTTTCAATAACTCTATCAAGCCGTCGAACTCCAGCTGCCCTCCTTGGTGGAGGGTTGGGGTAGCGGGTTAGAAGCCCAAGCTTCAGTAGCAACATCACATTTTGTAAGACCCCAGAAGGCAAGCACAGATAGTTGTCCAGCTCATGCTAAAACAAACTCTTACACTCTCTAACCCTAGAACCTTCCTTAAGGAGCATGGAAGTGAGCCAAGGGCAAAGGGCGTTGGAATAATGACGACAAGACAAAGGCACCCTTCTGCCCCCTGCCTCCCAAGCCCTGAGAGCATAAGCCAAAAAACGTAAGGCACAATGTATAGCCTATGAATCACAGAACTTCATCTAGGCTCTGCAGGGTTAAAACTGGGTGCCGCGCATGCAGTGCAAAGAAAGATGTTAAATCAAATGAGAATGACTGCTCCAGGACTGGAGGCACTATTATTTTGAATAAGATTGAAAAGGCCAGAAAAAGCAATTCAAAAACATTTCAATTATGTATTTCCCAGAACTACATCTTTGAGCAACTAATGCAAATGTTACCACCACAATAAAACTTCTTCCCACATATAAAACAGGTTGAACAGCATATACTTTATATATCATATGCATATTTTTGACTATTAATAAAAAATTCAAAATCTATGTAAGCTTTACTCTCCTAAGCAATACAGTAATTATGATTAAGGGACAAGCAGCACAAAAAGAGCCAATTTATCTTACTCGTGCTCAGGAATACTATTGTGTAACTAAGCAACTAAAGACAAAATATGGTCTAATTAATTCACTCCTATGCTTATTTAAAAGACACAATTAGAACATTTTTATTTTCCAGCTTGCACAGTAGCTCAACATGCTTGAGGGTATAGAAAGCAAAGCCCATTATTCTCAAAGACAAGAGTTTAATGTTTAGTGCCACTGATCAGGCTTGGAACTCAACTATGGGGTGGAAGGGGTGTTTCATAGGCCGGGTGTGCTTGGAGTCATGAGAAAAGAAAGGTGGGGGAAAAGATGTTTATGGGGTCTCTAGATTGACTAGCAACATTTGGCCTCTGCCGCCTGGGGGTTCTTACTGGGGCACAGGAATGGAGATGTGACTGTGAACTTGATGGTCATATGCCAAGGACACACGCCACTGTGCGTCTATTTATACAGCCACAAAGATCCTACAGAAAATTCGCGTAATTAAACCACCCATCCTAGTCTGCGTGATAAATGTCAAATATCCATCTTTAACGCTGCTAACAGTGCATCTGATTTTAAAAGCAGAATTAATTTACCCAAGTGTGTGCGAGAGATTGATGCCATTAGCATGATTCTAAAGCACCCTTTCAATAATCATCATCATCTGCATGTTTGAAATGTGTTGTCGATACTGATGCTCACAGTCCAGGGCACGAGGGATGTACGCTGGAGGGCTAAGGCCAAGGTTCTCATCTCCAGCAAGTCAGTGAGGAACACAGTGTGGCCAGAAAAATCCATTCTTGGATTTGTGCGAGTGTAGATTCTTCAAGAAATAAGGGAATCCATGACCACATCTCTGAGAGGCAAATGAATCCTTAAGCCAACAATCGATAAATTTGTTTTAAATTTCCTTAAAAGCCAAGGCAACGGGTAGTCACTCGCTACAATATTATTCTGAGTAGAAGATGGCAAATATCCAACTACACTGGCTATAAAAAATGACAAGTGAACGCATTTGATTCAAGCAATTATATTCTGGATATTGGTTAAAACTAGACTTTGATAAATGAGCTTCAGTCATATATCACTAGATGCCACTATGAACAATGGCATGCTTTATTAATAATTAATAATGAAGTATTTACATGTATGGACTCCTGTATTTCATAAAAATAACACTTCCTTAATATGTGCCTGACAGTCTAATTGTCAAGAGAGGTTTCAATTGCTTACAATTTTGAGGCACTATCAAACACGTGGCCTAGTTAAGACCATCAGCCTGCAGAACATGCTGGCTTGTATGAACTGCCAACCAACACCAGGCGAGGAGTGAATCTGCTTCCCTGAAGTCTAGTCTTTTCATAGGTTGCCACCACAAAGCCCTGACTTTTTATGGGTTGACTGCTGAGACAGGAAAATTACCCAACGAAACAGAGATGCTGTCTCCAGCCTAATCATTCAAATATTTGCTTATTTCTTTGGTGGGTGCCCCTGTGAAAAAACCACTTCCCACGGTTTCACATTCTACAGTGCGAAATGACTACAGACTTTGGAAGAGAAAGAAGAAGTGTGAGATGGGGTCCTCGATCTGGCCCACATGTGGATGACTGGTCACTGGTCATCTGCCAGAAAGAAACTGGGTAAAGCTTTAAAAAGGTAGACTGTGTGCAAGAAGGCATTTTAATTATGTGGTTCAGTCACTCAAAAAATACTCACTGAATAGCACCCATAGGTGAGTAAGGCACAACTGCCTGCTCCTGAGAACAGCACTATGGTGGGGGGAGCATGGGGTCAGGCGACAAGGTAAAGGAAAAGAACACAGATAACTATGAAGTGCACAAGAGGTTACAACCAACCGCTGGACTATACGCTCCCTGGGAGCAGTGATTTTTGTCTGTCTTGTTCATGTTGTATCCCCAGGGCCTAGAATAGGATCTGGCACATAACAGGTGCTCTACAAATATGTGTCCAGGGAGTGATAATTCAAAGATGAAGACAGTATTTTCTAATTTCCAGAAAGATTAAGAAATGCTACAAACAAATAATGATCTCAGTTCATCTCAACTCAAACTAAGGAACCCAGATGGAAAGAGCCTGATGGCTTTTCTGTGATTACTGTCTGTCTATAAAGGCAGTCTGGCAACTCCTTGAGAGCAGAGGCCATTCTCTTTTTTTTTTTTTTTGAGACGGAGTCTTGCTCTGTCACCCAGGCTGGAGTGCGATGGCACGATCTCGGCTCACTGCAAGCTCCGCCTGGCCGGTTCACTCCATTCTCCTGCCTCAGCCTCCTCAGTAGCTGGGACTACAGGCGCCCGCCACCACACCTGGCTAATTTTTTTTTTGTATTTTTAGTAGAGACGGGGTTTCATCGTGTTAGCCAGGATTGTCTCATCTCCTGACCTCGTGATCCGCCCGCCTTGGCCTCCCAAAGTGCTGGGATTACAGGCGTGAGCCACCGCACCCTGCCGAAACCATTCTTCTTAATCTCTTGTATCCAAGTGCCAGCACACAGTAGGTCTTCAGTCAACATCTGAGAAATTTAATGAATTCTTTTCCCAAAAAACATGATGGTTGGGAGCCTTCCTTTGGATGCCTATTACATGTATTATCAGTACAATTTACTGACGTGTTGTGTGTCATACTGCTTTTACATTTTTAGACATGTTGATCTCATCTCCTTATCAAGATTGATAAATTTATTCAGAAAACGGGTCACATCACAAACCATTTTGCATCCATCTCTTCACCTACCAGAGTACTGAGCACATAGAACTTCAGGAGTAGTTTTTTATTAACTCAAGATAGATAATACTAATATTGGCTAAAGTTTCGATCTTAACCATACAAAATATAATTTAATATTATTTCACTCATTCTCAAATTTTAATGTCCTAGAATCAATGGTGAAATTGGATTGGATATGTAAACGTTAATGATATAATATTAATGTACAATTTCTTATAGTACTTAAATTTCTTACATTTCTGATATT
The DNA here is from genome assembly GCF_000951045.1 of Mandrillus leucophaeus. Taxonomy (NCBI): domain Eukaryota; kingdom Metazoa; phylum Chordata; class Mammalia; order Primates; family Cercopithecidae; genus Mandrillus; species Mandrillus leucophaeus. The sequence continues at coordinate 351,223 of NW_012103443.1, forward strand.
ACTGGTTCCTGGCCAAAACTCAAGTAAGAAAGAAAAACAGGTACACATCATCTACCTTCTGGCAGATCAACTGCATAGGCCAGGGGTCAGCAAAGTTTTTCTGTAGAAACCCAGATAGCAAATATTTCCACTTTACCAGCGACCTGGTAATTGTCAAAAGAACTCAACTCTGCTGTTGGAGCCTGAGAGCAGCCTTAAACAAATTAGCATGGCCACATTCCAATAAAACTTTATTCACAAAAACAGACAGTGGGCCAGATTTGGCCTTCAGGCCTTATTTGGGTGACCCTTGTCACAGTCCAGTAATTTCTCTCCATGGAATTCTTTACATCTTATCTTTGTTCTAAAAGACCTGCTTGGTAGAAAGTAAAGATAATTCCTTTTCTTAGCTTAAGATGATTACTAAAAATAAGTAATAACTATTATAAGTGCAACCATTATTCATTGAACTCTCATGTATAGGTACTATGCTAGATTCCAGACCCTTTTCATTATTATCTCTGATTCCCAGCACAGTTGAAATCATTAAATCTATTTTACAGAGGAAGAAACTGAGGCTTAAAAAAGTTAAAGCAATTGTCAAAGGCCAGTGTGGTCATTTAAGAGGTCTCAGAAATCTCTAAAAAATTGCCTTATGGTTATAGACCAAGACTGAGGAGCTATCCAAAAAGAAGAGCACGACCAATCCAGCACCTTCTAGATTCCAGAATGTGTCTGCCTAACTCCAGATATGATCAAATCAGGTAATCTTTTGGGAAAAAAAAAAAACAAACCTGCTGATCCAGTTGACAGCTTACTTCTGCAGTAAAATGTAAATCCTTAAGACAGTTTTTATTTTGGCGACACAGCTAAAGCCAACATAGAGATGAAAGACAGCCTGGTTTGGTAGGACTTGGAAGCCCACGTGTCCTAGCAAACTAACCTAGGTGCCATTCCCTCATACAGAAAAACTTTCTTCAGTAAGCTCCATGGTAGTGGTTTCAAACCTCAGTGAGTATAATGCTAATATTAATGATAATAACAACAGTCAACCATTACTGAAATATCTACTATGTGTCAACTTTGTGTATATGCATTTTACATATATTAACTTATTTAATCCTTAAAATAATCCTAGGAAATAAGGACTGTATTTCCACTTTACAGATGAGAAAACGGAGGCACAGAGAGTTTAGAACTTGCCCGAGATCACACAGCTAGACTGAGACTGTTTAAATATTTAAAATTCAGACTCCTGGACCCAACTCTAGATATTCTATTTAAGTAGATTTCAATAGGGGCCCCAGAACATGGATTGTTAGCATTTTTTAATTCAGCAGTGAGGCTGGTGATAACCAAATCACTTTTAGAAATCCTGAATGCATGCTAGACTCTGTAACATCCAGGTATGTCTGATCTTGACTCCCGGACATCATTAGCTTAGCCATCCACATGCACAGTTGAGGTGACCAGCAAACCTTCTCGTAAAATCCCAGCGATGGCTGGTCAGGCTGAAATCCAAGCTTGCATATCCACCCATTTTAAGAGGGTATACTGCCAGTAGATTAAGCACTTAGCAATTGGAAAATGAATGTAATCAGAAGTTATCCAGTAACAGAACCAATTACCCGCCTACTTTGCCGTTTTCCTCCTCTGAAGAGCTACTGGCTGAATGTGGCAATTGTAAGTAATTACTAAAGACACTTAACTCCTTGCACATGGCCCTGCTATTCATTTTCATGGTAATTTAAGATGGTATCATTTTTAGGCCCAAGAACCTCCACATAGACACAAAAGTTATTTTTTTATTGTTTATAAAGTTAAGAATATCTAGAACAAAGGTCACTATAATCATAATTCTTTTCTATTTATTTAAGCACTTTACAGTATATAAAGCTCTTTTGCCTATAAATCCTCTTGATCTTCACCAACAATCTATAGTCATCCCTAATTTGTTCCCATTTTGCAGCTGAAGAAACTGAGGCTCCAAGTACTTAACGGTTGTTCAAGATTAAGCAAATAGCAAGCTGCAGAATCAAAATGTGACTTTCTTGAATGCTTTTCCTCAACACCAGTTGCCAACACTGGAAATATTATATATGAAGGCATTGGTGTATATAAGCATATAAATCATCACCATTATCATTAAAATGAATAGTAAATTGTTAATGATCATTAATAACTATTAAAATATAACCGCTATCATTATATACCACTGATTAGAATTAGCTTAACTTTATAGGATAAGGATAGTTTTGCTACCTAGACATCTGGTGACCTTTGGCAAACCTGATTAACTAGTTACAATTCTAAAATGTCTGAGGGACTGTCCACATTAGTACACACTTCTAGAATATAATATGATGTGTTCAAGCTCTGCTTTCAAGGGTAGGTTTCACTGGGGAGAAAAGATAACCCTGAATTTCAAGAAAGCCTGGGTTCTAGCCTGGTGACCTTTGACGAACCACATAACCTTTCCAAGTCTATGTCCTCATCTGTAAAATGGGTGTACAAAGTCCTGCCTTATCAAGCCTCCCACAATCATTACAAAAATCATGAGAAAATATTCAAAAAAAAAAAAAAAACCCTCTGCAAATCACAGCAAACCACACAGGGACGCTATTTCTAATCTTGCACAATGATCATTTTTCTGCTTTTAGAACTGACGTCTTTACATTTCAAGAAATCATAAAAAGGCAGAATGATTCTCTTAAACCAAAAAAAGCATACTGAGTCCTGGCTGTCCTTTCGAAATGGATGCTGATGTCAGCTCAATCAAGAAATTATTAACCTCCATTTGGTTACTTAAAATAAACTGTACTGGCTGATTAAATGTGCTGAACATTTTCTCCAAGTAACAGTGCATATCACCAAGAAACCTTTCTCTTTCAGTTACATATTGCAAATGGCAACTGCATCATTCAAAACTATTTAAAATCAATAATAAAAATCATTTAAATGTATATAAACAAGTTAATGGAGTAAGTGAAAACAAAGCAAATTTCTTAATGAGAGGGCCCTGTTGCCCCCTCTAGGTGCCAGCAGTAAATGCTGGTTTCTGTAAGGCTCTCCTCCAGAGGAGACTGCTGCTGCTAGTCTGCTAATGAATGACTAACTTAGGCCAGGGGGGAAATGACATCACCAGGGTGGAAAACCGATCTGCATTGGGAAACTTTCTACCTGCTTTACATTTGTCATAATTATTTTGCACAATGCAGCCTGCATTTGCATAATTTTGAGGCGTGTCATTATCTCAATTGAAAATTGTTTTAATATGGCTGAATAATTCACAATGACATCAGCCAAAGTCCTAATGAAATATACAAGTATAATCATACAGCTAATTACCAGCCGTGTTAGCATTAAAAAACAAATCATGCATAATATTAGACGATGTATATGCAGCTGAGGATTATAAATAGAGCCATCTCCCTCTGCAAACCCCCAGAGTTTACTTTTAAATGGCAAGATTAATTTTCTCAGGTATGGCTCATATAGCAGTGACGAAATGCAGAGATCATTACAATGGTTCCCTTTCAATTCCCCATAATGAACAATTAAAAAGAAATCATGTATTTAAAAATATATCTATTCACTGTCAACACTTCCAGCAGATGCAACGTTTGGCAAACATAGCCTTTATTCTTAAATCAGAATTCACCATTTAATTACACCAACAAAAATTAAAACTGGACCAAGTGGGGTCAACTCAGGGTCTTTAAAAAATATCCCAATTTCAATCCCTCCCCCCAAGAAAAGAGTGACCACAAAATATCCCATAAAACACTGAATAATTTCCTCCTGGACTTAGTCAGAAGTCTATTAGGCACAAGTTCTTTTCTGGATATTTAATCCTTCCCTTTTCCAGATCACAGGCCATGTTGAAGTAATAAATTTGAAAAGCAAATAATAAGAAATCAGGAGGGGGAGGGGGAGGAAGACAGCTGCGCAGGAAAGTTGGGTCGGGGGAGGGGGCCGAGCCAGACCTTGGGAGGGGTAAAGAGGTCAACCTGTTGGTAGGTTGAAGGATTTTTCACAGTATTTCCAAACAACACCTTTTTAAAATTGCAGGCGGACGTCGAGAAATATGAACATTTAAAAACCAAAGCTGGCCAGGGAGGGTGGAGGGGGGAGGTGAGCGGGGAGGTGGGAGGGGCTTATTTCCGAAAAGGCAGATTCGAGGGCGAACGTTTCGACGAACTCCAGTAATTAACCGGCATAGCCACTGACGAGTAATTCGATCCTGGGGAGAGGGAGTGAACTGGCAATGCCAAAAGTACTATCAACTCCACCAGACCAAGGAATTCTGGAAGGAGTGGCAGCTCCGAGCCCCAGGATGAGTTAAACGGGAAACCATTCATTTAACAAAAAGATCCTTAGATCCTTACACCTACCTCGAAAGCTCGAGAGCCTGGCACAGCACTAGCTGCTCTCAAAAGTCTGTTTGATTACCCTGCTCTCGCTTTGGCAACACAAAGCCTCGCCAGGCGGCCGTGCGCCCTCCCTCCCCGCTGCGCCGTGGGCACAGACTCCCCAAAATAGTTCCCCCCGGTAGGTACCACGGCGCTGAGGTCGGTCAGCTGACGAGGGGAGCCCGCAGAACTGCGGTCACATATGAAATGACAGAGCCGAAGGGAGGCGGCCGCCCCGGCGCCCAGTGACAGCGGGCTCACCTCCGGCGTCCTCCCGGGAGCGCGGCGAGCGCCCCCGCGGCCGCCCAGAAACGTGCCGGGGAGGCTCTGTCCCTCCCCGCCCTCCCCGGGAGCGCCGTCTGGGCACGGAGAACGCTGGACCCGCAGGGCCAGTGGGCGAGCACACACCCCTCTGCCCTCCCCTCCCCCGCCCCCGTCCCACACACCCCCAAAGATCGCGCAGGAAGACGTCCACTTTGCGTGGAGTAATTGCAAACTAGAACATCAAATGGCTTGTCCGGGGGGAGGGGGAGTGGGCGAGAGATAGTTGTTAATGCTTAACGTGTTTGTGCCTGTTACACCACCGCTTTGAAATCCGCCCGGGCAGATCTGCAAGTTATTTGAATGTATTATTCCAGTACCTGTCATTTATCACTTTATTCAACACGTCTTTGCCAACTCAATAGCTTTTGATCTCATTCTGCCTCCATTTCGTAATTTCCGCCCTCTTAAACATATCAAATACTTACTTAAAAAAAAGAGAGAGAACAATATCGAAACCCACCGAAAGAAATCCACCCAGACACGACGAAGCCAGACACGAAGGTAAATTTTCAAAAGGCAAAAAATATAAAAAGGATGTGATGTTCAAGAGGCAATAGCAGGAGAGCAAATGAACACATACACACACACACACGCACACACACACACACACATCCTTGAACAAAACCCTTCTCGAACAAGTTATTTGATCTTGACTAAAATCAGCAGTTGGATCCTCTTTGTAAAGCTGACAGCCAAACTCTGACAATGGCAAAATACTCGAGCCCCAGCTAGTGGCGCTACCCCTTTAAAAAAGGAGTCGATCCTGCTCGCCTGCAGAAGTGAATACAGTATTTTCAAGCTTGCCCTGTAATAAGCATTACTAGGGGGAAAAATAATAAAGAAAGAAGAGAGGGACAGACAGGTTTACCACCTCGCCATGGTCGCTATTTCTGCCCTGGGGAGTGTCTTCTGGGAGGAAATAAAGTTTAGAGCTGGATAAAAGTTGCCGGCTGGTCCTCTCTTCCCACAACAGCTGGAGCTCCGCTATGCAAATCGGATCCTTTGGCGTACATCTTACAAAGAAAAAGTCGCCAAGGGACAAAATTCTTGGTTTGCCTTCAAGGTGGAATTGAAAAGCCTTGTAGAAAATGTAAGGTCCGTGCAAGCCACACGGTGAGCCGACCCACTGCAGGGGGGGAAAAAAACACCAAATAAATAATGTAGCCATCAGAGCACAAACATCTATTCCCAGACACATTTACACACACATCCACTCTCTTAATACAGACGACCCAACAGATATAACGCTGGGTGGAAAAATAATAGCGCCCACAAATTTTTTGCCTCCCTAAAAAAAAAAAAAAAAAAAAAACTCAGGGCCCCCCACCGCCACTTCTCCCACCTCCCCATCTGAGGCGGTAAAATTACATTATGTATGTATGATCAGTGCAGGGATTTTTTTAAACAATAAAAATGATTTTGGGGGATGCAGAGGGTAAAAGTTTGGTGAAAAGTTTGTGGGGGGTGTGGGTGGGTGCAGAGGTGTGGGTGAGCTAGGGGGTTGGGGGGTGCCGGGGGGTGCCGGGATCGGAGGAGCGGAGGAGAGCGAAATACCTGGAGTGAGTTGGGCTCCATCTCGACGTTCTGAATTGATTGAACTCAACATTCTCTCCAAACTTGTTGGCTTGAATGGATTGCATCAGGTCCTGGCAGGGAAACGCATTCTCTGCCTTCAGCCGGCGTAATGTCTCAATATAAAACTGAGCTCTTGCCTCCCTTTGGGCACCGAAATGATTGAAAATATGTCCTAATATTTCTATAACGACTCAATTTTCAGCTCCTGAAAAAACTGTATGGGTTTTCTTCCAAATATGGATTGATCAAATTCATAATCGAGAGAAAGGCGCCGTACGATCTCGGCGGGAAGAGGATGGATCAAGGCAAAAAACACATAGAAAGATTTGTAAAAATAAAAAGCACCCTAAAACTGTGTGGAGATGTGATTCCTCTCTCTCTAACCGCCCCTGTCTGGGGATATCGTCTGATGAGATTTTTGGAGGAGAGGAGGGCTAGCGAGCTCCGCTGTGCATCTGACAGGACCTGCTTGTATATGTCTAATATAAAGAACATTTCCTGCAGAGATTCCGGGGCGCTGCTCCTCTTTCTAATGCTCCTTAGCAGATTTGCTGTTATTAGACATGTAGATTTGTTTGATAGTTAAATTACGCTTCCTCACTGCCATGTTTTCGAGAACTAATCTGTTAAATTATCTTTTGATGCCTATTTACATGGAAGAGAAAAGTGGGTTATCGATTATATAAACATATAAATATTAATGCATTTGTTCGCTTCGCAAAAAAATACTCAGCAAAAAAAAAAAAAGAGACAAGTGAGCAGTGCACACACATCTTAGGATTTTGCAAACAATATTGAACGGACAGCGACTGCATTTAGGGACTGGAACAATAAACGATGCATGATAAATCAATAAATGCGAGCAGCGAGTCTGCTCAGAATATGAATTCAGGCTCCTGGTTCTGCGTGTGCATTCTTTAATTTTGAAGTATATACACTAGTACGTGTTTACAATGCTGATGGACGCCAAGGGCGCTCTCAAATGATAATGTGTTTATATAACCCAGCGCTACAGGAATAATATACCGACTCCTACCCCACCCCCATCCCCTCCCCCGCCAAAAAAGGGAGGGGAGCTTCCTCAATAATAGTTTGAAACTGAAAAAATCCATTTGCAAACTAGTTAAATACAACCAGAAATTAAGCTGTTGAAAACCGGGGGCATGAACCGTAAGACAATAAAGGCTTTAAATGTGTATATTTATTGTTCTGGAGCCCTGGAGCATTGCGAGGTTTGCATGCACGGCTATTATGCAAACACAGAGAAACTTAAGAGCGACAGAACAAGGAACAGGCAGAGACTGCAAAGCCCTCGCTCGCTCCGACCCAGCTGCCGGTCCTCCGCCAGGCTAGATTGCATTTTCGCAGTGTTGATTTAAAATGGTGTACTCGCTTCCCCCACGTTCCCCCACCCCCTTCCCCGCTCTCCTCCCACTCCTTCCAGCACACCCCCCCTCCAGCTTTTATTATATTGGCACCAATCTTTCCAAAGTGGGTCTGGCATGCTAAAAAAGTAAACATGTACTATATGGGGAATAAGGTCTGTATAGTATGACAGTTGAAACTTGATCTGTGATAAAATTACAGGATGTTGAAATTACTAGTAAGCTATTTTTAACGCTTTCGCAACGTTTCACCTCAAGTCACAGCATCTAGTTGAAACAGGATTACTTTAATGAAAATTATATTCACATGGCTGAAGTTAATACACCCGGCAGAGCACAAATGCCTCATATTCAGTGACTTGAGGTGGAAAGACCCTCTGTGTGTATTTTTATGCCTTTTCATAACGTCTGCGTCCGCTGCAGTAAGAATTAGGGCACTTAACATTATCTAAACCACATTTTTGATTCAGAACATGGGGAAGTAATAAAAGGCAAAATCTATCTCCTTTCTATACACACAGAGATAAACGAAAGAAAATGGCAGATCCTCCAATTACAATAAATAATAAAAGCCCATGCCAAAGAACCGGTATTCTGAAAGCTGTCGAAAACTATTTTAATAATTTAAAGTAATATCACAACTCTGCACGATGGAGGACTACAATTCAGTCTCCAATCTTTTACATTAGCCAAATTATGACTTGCACATCACTCTTTAATTATCTCTTGAAATTTCATCTGATCTTTCTATTTTATAAACATGGGTTACAAAGAGAAATTACAGCTCTCTTGCGCTTTCTCTCTCTCTTTTTAACTTTATAATGCATACTGCAGACATTTGATTAGAATCACCCATTTTGTTCATTTTTAACATATGAGAATGGACTTGACTGAGGGGGATTTTACATGTCTTTTTTAAAAATAGACATGCCTAAGGCTTCTGTTAGTCTCTGTCCTGTTAGCATAAATATATCCATCCAGTTCAAGAAATCCTATATTAAAAAACTTCAGTTGCAGTATTTTGACAAGATCGTATTTGAGATCGACTCTGAGTCAGTTTCCTGTATGACCAATGCAGCAGCATTTATGCAGGAAACCTCAACAGAATGCCTGAGGGTATCCCTCAATTGTATATTAAATCTCTTTCTTTAAAAATTATACAGCTCTTTACAGCATCTAAGCAACTTCTACTATCTTTGGTGCTGTAAGTCTTTAAGTGTGTAACGAACTTCATCTAATTAGAAACCCTGTTTCTTCAGCTCTTCAAGGTAGGCACTGAACTAGGATGCACGGTGCCTTATCTCTCTGATAAGGTTTCTGAGATGTTAACAATTGCAGGGATCTAGGTCTGAATATTTTTGAGCATCAGCAGCCTTGTAGTCAGATGAATGCTAAATTTCAAAATAGAATTACAGGGATATCTTTCCCCCTCTTTTTACAGCACTGCCCCCACCCCCATGAACATAATAAATCTAATAAATCGAACGAATACTGTGAATGCCTCTTAAAATTACAGATCACAATAGTGTTTACCCCTCCCCCCAAAAATCTCTCAATTTTACCTCTTCCTTAATGTGATGTTTGATAGGCACCTGTAAATTATCTGTGTAGCAAATATCCACACAAAGAAAGTTTCAATTAAGATAAGGAGATTGTATTGAAACAGTTCTTTGAAGTAATGTAGTTAATAGCCTGTTTGATTTCTGCTTGTGAGAGAGTAATAACGTGGATTCAAGGCTCCATCAATCACAGAGCAGATGTAAGACTTGAGACACCGACACCCAGGGGAATAGAGGCAAACTCCTGCAGTGCAGGGTCCCTGGGCTAATGTAAAGTAAATACTCATAAACAGATTGAATGTTGTAAGAAGACAATCCATTCAGGACAGTTATAATCATGAAAGCAACTGCTTTATTTATCTGTAAAAAGCTTGTAGCTGGAACTTGCTGTGTATAAAAGGTGGGAGGGAGAGTAGTATATGTTTATATGACCCACTATTTCTGGGCTCTTTCTTGTACTGAAACACAGAATCCTGTACCCACACACCTATATTCCTGCTGCTTTACTAGCCAAAAATCCTACTTTCTAAATTAATCTGGTATATTTACAAGGTAAAAAATTAAAAATCATTCTTGCCCCTCAAGGGGATGGGAGAGCAGTAGACATTCAGTGTCTGCGAATCGCTTCATAAAGGATCGGGAAGATTAAGTTAGTTGCAAAAACCAGCAGTGACATAATTAGGCAGCTTGGACTATAATAAACAGGATCATTAAAAAAAGAAAAGAAAAAAGGAAAAGTACAGTTTGAAGAAAGAAGGCGACCATTTCGAAAATGCAAACCTCTCTGCGTACCCCTGGGCCTCCCCTCCCCCAAATTGAAAAGACAACTGAAGCATTTTTGACCTTGGCTACAATAATACTTCATGTTTTAGCACTTTAGTCAGCATTTTATCTACTAATTGCTACACACTACCGCATGTGGCTCGAATCTGCCACTGCAGCTTTCTCTCATTGGTGAGCGAATTGCTTGATAAAGACTGGGAATTCAACCTGGCTGTTTCCTTCCTTGCTCCCCCTCAGCCACCCGCCCCCCCCCACCCCTTTTCTTTCCTCTTCCAGCTAGAAGCCACTAATTTCTCCAGAAAATACCACATGGATGAGAATAGGGACAGTGAATGGTTCCCTGATCTCCTTCCACTGGTTAAAGCTCGGGTCACTTTTGCGATCCGGAGGCAAAACGGAGGCGGTGAAGGAGGGTAATGGGGGCGGGGAATTAGGGGCACGAAGCGAGAAGCGAGTGGATCCTGGCCTGTTGGCGGACCTGATGCTAGGTGATTCCGAACGTGGGTCCCTTGCCCAGTCCATTGCTGGCTGGGAGTCCGTGGGGCTCTACGCTGCCCACCTGGGGACCTCGAGTTAGGAACGCTCTCGTGCTCTTGCTTGGTCAAGAAGTGGGGTTCGAAGGGGTAGCCCTAGAGTCTGCAGAATGATTCGTAAAGAACCAGCACTGTCTGAGGGTCAGCCACCGCCTGGTCCCATCCCCCTCTATGCCTGGCGCCATCGTGAGCGGCGGGGGCGGGTGGCGTTATTAGTAAGGAGGCCTTGAGCAGAGCAGGCTCGCCAAGTCTTAGTGCAACAAGTCTATTGGTTTGAAGGAGGATAAACCGGGTTATACGGGTCATTGCTTTCCAGGAGACCTCTAGTGGTCAAAGGTTGAGCTACAGCTCAAATTTGGGTCTCCTATTCGTCCCCTGTCTCAAGAGCTGTGGTGGGGGTGGGACTCCAGCCCAGGTCCGGTGGTAAAGGCTGGAAGCTTCAGAAGGATGGGTATGGGGACAGATTTCTCATGAACTTGTAGCCGGAGCCAAGAGAGACACAGGAACTCGGAGCAAGTGATCCCCCTGGGAAGGGTCATGTGATGCCCTTTGTGAGCACTGGAAGCCCCAAGTTCTCCTGCCCTCGGTACAGATGGAGACCTCCTATCTTATCTTGATTTTCCTCCCGAGTCTGAGATTAATCAAGTATTATCCGAGAAGTTGGATTAAATTTGCTCAAGCCTTTCCAGTTACAATAGCAATGCTGAGTCTGTTTATTTTTTCTAATTTGTTTGTAAATTAAAGACAAGTCCCACTCCCTCACCCCATCACAAATACACCCTAACACCTCTTAATTTTAACAATTTCATTGCCTTCAAGTGCCCTTGGCATTTATGGGTTACTTAGTATAGAAATAACTAAGCTTTTATTTTTTTAATTGCCTGCACTGCAGGGTACATATATGACGTTTGACTAAATTGTAATCTTGCCCCTTTATTCGGAATGCCATGCCATTCCATCCCAAATGGCAGGGTGCTGGGGGAAAGGGTAGTGGTGACTCAGGCTTTCAGACTCATTTGTGATCCACATATTAATAAATAATTTGATCAAACTGCCCCCCAGCATGGTATTAAAGAAGTTGCTGGGAACACCTACTATAGGTCATACTCAAAACAGAGGTCCCAACCATCTGAGGTTATTAAAACATCTTGCCATACCTGATTTTTTTTTTTAAAGGAGACAAGAAAATGTACAGACATGGAGTCTTGGCTCCACTGGGGGACTCATATATTGCCTACTAAAATTTCTCTGTGCAGTTTCAAACGGACATTAATGATGCCTTGTATTTGGTGATTTACAACTTATAATTACTTGACAAGCATTAAGTAACTCATTACTTAGAAGCAGAGTGGGTACGGTAGGTAAATCACTAGACTGAAAGTCAAGGGGATCATTCTTCTCTGATTTGCTGTGTATCCATGTCCATGACTATAATTATGTGCCGGGCTCAAACCCTAATTCCGGCTTTGTCAGAATTTCTCACATATTGTGGCAGAATTATCCAGACTGGTCATCTGTATAGAGGCAGCTGCCCTTACTGGGGAGTCACTCAGATCCATGGAAGTGCCGGCAAGTTCCTTGACTGCCTCCACCTACATTTTGCCATGTCACAGACTGATAATTTTATGACTTGTTATTGCAGGTTGAAATATGTAAATGTGGTAATTCACTAAGGGTATAAGGAGATCTGAGTACTTCAGAAGAAAAATAATACCAAGAAGAACAGTGAGGTTGGTTCTGTTTTCATTTTCAATAAGCTTTGGCCAAAATAAAATTGGGTAGGCTTTACACAAAGACAGTAGGGGACCAGATGAATTTCCCTCAGGGCTTAAAAAATGCCCTTCTAGGGGTATGCTGGCACTAGTTCCCGCCGACTCCCCAGAGCTGATGATTACATTTTCAGAAATTTTGCAAGTCAGATGTCAAACACATCCACTATTGAACATTAAATTGTATAAGCTGTCAAATAAATTATACTAGAAAACAATGGCAATATACCCTCAACACTCTAATTGTTTTACTACATTTTACTGTTATCTATACTCTGGAGGTTATTTATGTCTTTTGCATTTTTGTGGCCGTGGTACAGTATCCTCAGAGGACTGGTTCCAGGACTCCTGGCAGATACCAAAAGCTGTGGATGCTCAAGTCCCTTATATAAGATGGTGTAGTATTTGAATATCACCTATTCACATCCCCCTTATACTTTAAGTCATTATATTATAATAACTAATATGATGTAAATACTATGTAAACAGTCGCTATATTGTTGTATTTTCCACTTATTTTTATTTTTCACTTATTTCACCATTCACTTATTTTTATTTTTCACTTATTTTTATATTTATTTATTTATTTGTATTTTTTTTTTGAGACGGTCTCATTCTGTTGCTCAGGCTGGAGGGTAGTGGTGAAATCTCTGGTCACTGCAACCTCCGCCTCCTGGGTTCCAGCAATTCTCCCACCTCAGCCTCCTGAGTAGCTGGGACTACAGTTGTGTGCCACCACACCTGGCTAATTTTTGTATTTTTTGGTAGAGACAGGGTTTCAGCATGTTGGCCAGGCTGGTCTCAAACTCTTGACCTCAAGTGATCTGCCTGCCTCGGCCTCCTGAACTGCCGGGGTTACAGGCATCAGGCACCATGCCTGGCCTTTCTGAATATTTTAAATCTGCAGTTGGTTGAATCCTCAGATGCAGAACTTGTGGATATGGAGGACCAACTCTACTATATAAGGGTGTGCTACTCCCCATCTCTTCCCAGTTCACATCCACTGACATCCTATTGGCAGCTTGAAATTGGCCATGGTGGGGTATTTATACCATGGAATTCAGCAAACATTACAAATCAGAGCTTGATTCATTGTTTTGTTGATTGGACTTGAGAAAGTGATGAAGACAATGTTAATACTGCAGATTGTGATGATCAATCTTATGTGTGAACTTGAGTGAGCCATGGGGTGACCACATATTTGGTCAAACATTTTTCTAGGTATATCTGGGGGAGTGTTTTTGATGAGATTAACATTTGAATCACTAGACTGAATAAAGCAGACAAATGATATGCAAAGTAAACCCCCACACGGGTGGGCATCATCTAATCAGTTGAAGGCCTGACTAGAACAAAAAAGCTGAGTAAGAGGGAACTTCTCTAAACTGTCTGCTTGACCTGGGATATGGGTCTTTTCCGGCCTTCCGATTTGAACTGAAACATCAGTTTCCCTGGTTTTCAGACCTTTGGACTCAGCTTGGAAGTACACATTAGCTCTCCTGGGTCTCCCGCTTGGGGACTACAGATCTTGGGACTTCTTAGCCTCCATGATCAATCATGCGAGCCAATTCTTCATAATAAATGAATCTGTCCCTGTCTTTCTCTCCCTCTCTACACATACTCAACACACACACACACACACACACACACACACACACACACACACCCCTTATTCCGTTTTTCTGGAGAACTCTGACTTAGGTTTAACTAAGTCAAGCCTGTAGCCAATCATATTGTGAATAGCACAATTGAGGAAATAGTTTGAAAACTATTATTTGATACCAGCAAAGAAGGTGTTCATGTCATTGATGAAAAAGCGAAGTTCTAGGATACATCTTTGTTTTTTCTCTTTTGTTGTATTCCTTAATATAAGTGAAAATATCCATCAACATTAAAGTTAGAGCTACACTTATTTGTTAATTGCAACCGTAGGTTAGGTATGGATAGCAGAGTTCAGCAAACAGGAACAGACGCATTCTATGAGAATAAATGAACCAGCTGGAATTCACAATGAAGAGTGTTGTATAATTATTATTTGCACATTTCTGCTATACTTCCTGTATATCTGCAAAATGTATAATAAACTTTCACACATATATATGCATAACTTGATCTAAATATATACATATGTAGAGCTATATATCTAGATCTAGATCTTTGTATATATTTAAATAAAACATACATACCTTTTTGGGGGTGAGGAACTAATTGTTAAAGATTTGAAAGATTTGTATGGGTATCTTTGAACATGATATGCAGTTCAGACTTCTAGAGCAGGGACCAGCAAACTACAGCCTACCACCTGCTTTTCTATAGCTCCCAGGCCAAGAACATGTTTCACATTTTTAAATGGCTAAGAAAAATCAGAAGAATAATATTTTGTGACATATAAAAATTATATGCAATTCAAATTTCAGTGTCCATGAATAAATGTTATTGGAACACAGCCATGCTTTTTCATTTATGTATTGTCTACGGCTGCTTTCGCGCTAAAACAGCAGAATTGAGTAGTTGTGACAGAGACCGTATGGCCCTTAAAGCCTAAAATATTTACTGTCTTGCCCTTTGTAGTAGAAATTTGCTGACTTCTGCCCTAGAATATGGAGGTACGTCCCTTGGTTGGGAGTGGTCAACTCAACCAAATGACCTTTTGAAGTCTTTTCTTGCCTTTGGTCCTAGAAATACTTCCTCAGTAAACAGATAGAAAAAAAAAATGGAATACCTGGAGTTTTTGTGAGGCAGTCAAATCATTGACTCAAGGTCACGGGGAGAGCCCAGGCCATCATAAAAGTAAGAGTGGAGCATGAGATTTCTCACTCATTGGTTTGTATTCTGACCACTGCATGACAGTGCCTTTCCTCCTTACTGCTTGTCCTAAAGCACTGTATAATTTTGTTGGGCGCTGTTAAATATGTATTGAGTTTTCTTGTCCAATGTGGTTCGGTTACTGTGTGTCTGTGTGTGCGATGGGACCCTTCAGGATTAAAGGTGCTATATAAATAGAGGATTATTTTATGACTTGTTATTGCAGGTTGAAATATGTAAATGTGGTAATTCACTAATGCTATATCAGTGCATATATCTGGGAAGCTAGAATGCATTATCCTGCTATTTGAATCTAACATCATTTACATCCTTTTTTAAAAAAAGATGCCCAATCAATTTTTTTTTTTAAATGAGGAAACGCAGTAGAGGAAAAAAAAAAACCTCCTTTAATGCAATACTTCAGCTGAAAGTTTAATGACACAAAAGGCAGGCAATTCAAAGTTACAGTTCCCACAGCAACTGTAACTCTGCTATATAGCACATTTAGGCATAGATTTCACAGCATGTACTGCAATACAAAATACTCCACACTGGGCATGCAAGGGGGCAGAGTTATGGTTGCTATGGGTACCATGACTTTGAATTTCCAGATTTTTTGAGAGTTTAAATTTTCAACCAGAACATCACATTAATAGTTCATTTTTTTGCATTGAAAATAATAAAGGTTGTATCACTGTTTCCACTGTCAAACCCATCTCCAGCTCAGTCCACTGCTTAGTATAAATACCTACCCAAACATATTCACCCTACTTGCTAAAATTAAACACATGACCTCAGCCCAGGGAGTATTTTAGTTTGCAAATTTATATGCGATGACTTTCACTGGATTAACTAAATCTGCTCCCTCGTCATTTCTCAAAATCACCCATACATTCAGATTAACCCTCTCAGCATTCTGGTATATTTTATCTGTTATTCATACGCCGAGAAGATATGATAATCATATTCATTGTGCATGAACGTGTGATGTATATATTTATAATTTATACTCTGTCTACTTCCAAAAAGAACTGGAGGTAGCTAACTACACTTATTCATTTATTCCTTGAACATGTCATGCAATTTTATGTCTTTATACCAGTGGTCACAGGACCCCTTTTCACTTAAAAATTATTGAGGACTGCAAAGAGCTTTTGTTTACGGTGGATATATATACATATAATATTAGCAGGTCAGATTTTGTATATGTAAAATATTATACATTATAATGGAAATATTTTAAAATATTTATAACTGATTTTAAAATAATAATAAATCCATTCTGATGAAACGCTTTTTAATAAAACATAACTATATTTTCCAAAACAATGAAACATAGTGAGAAGAGACGCATTGTTTTACATTTTTAAAAGTCTCTTTAATGGAAGACAGCTAGATTCTCATAGCTGCTTCTGCATTCAGTGTGTTTCATATTGCAAGTCGTATAGTTTCTGGAAAACTCCACTCCACTGTATTTTTCTCAAAAAATGAAAGTGAGAAAAGCAAATAATGTCTTAATATTATTATAATCATTGTTTTGACCCTGTGAGCCACCTGAAATTGTTTCAGACATTCCCACGGATCCCTAGACCATACTTTGAGAGCTAGTTCTCCATGCATTTGTTTATGCTGTTCTCCCAAGTATATGTCTCTTCCTTATCTACAGGAAAACTCTTATTCATGCTTCAAGGCACTAGGAAGAATTAATTGCCCCCTTAGCTGTATTCTCATAGCATATTACATATATGCCAATCAGACCATTTATAATATTATGTGGTTATTATGACTATATGTTCAAGTATCTGTTTGCTGTTGTTAGACTGAATTCCTTACAGGGGAGTCATGTCTTATACATGTTTTCCTCATTTCTTAGGATCATACCTGACATTCTGTATGTATGAAATGTAAGAATTCAATTCAACCAGTGATAAAATAGCTCCCATTCTTAGAGTCCATAATATATTTTAGGAACTGTGTTTAAACTGTCTCAAATTTAATCTTCATAGTAATGTTATGAAGTTGGTACTATTATTATTAATGTTTTTTGATTGAGGAGATTAAGGCTTGCCCATAGTTCAACAGCTAGAAAGTGGGCAGACCCTGATGGGTTTAACATATAGCCAAGAAATATGAGAGAAAGTATAAAGTAGGAAACAGGGTCTTTGCCTTAAAGGCATTTACAATCTACTTTGGGAGACAAGATGTATTGCACAAATGAAAGGCAAATATCCATACAGAAGTTAGCTAACAGCAGACCACAAATGCCATAATTAAAGCAATGCCTATTTAGTAGAAATGGCTACTTACCCAATGAATCATTCAGATTCAAACTTTTGGAGAATATACTTCTATCAGAAAACCTTTGTTTTAGAATGCACACCGGATAAACAGGTATTTATTTATAAATTATATATTTACTCTTGCACCAATCTGTTACAAATGTATCAATATATATATTAATATGCTCAAAGATATAAATCACTAAATATTTAAAAGAATAAGAGAAAATATATAAAGACATTCTACAATATTTTTTAGCATGCTGATGAATTATGCACTCCACTTTGGAGGCAATTTATTTGGACTAGTGGTGCTCAACTTTGGCTGAAAATTAGCTTCTCTGGAGAGTTTAAAAATTGACACTGGGGTCCCAACCCCAGGTCAATTCAATCAGGATCTCTGGGGGGTGGTACACAGATCTTGGGAATGTTTTACCTTCCCCCTCCACCCCACCCACGAGGGAATTCTGTGCAACCGAGGGTGAGAATCACTGGTCTAGCCACTAAGGACAATGGCACCCTGTAGAGAGATCAGTGCGGACAGAGAAGGGAGATGCTACAGGTCACTTTAATATTTTTACATGGAAGTATTGAAAATTTGTGTTTGTAAAGTTAGTCAAGCTGAGTTTTAAAATCTCCCCTTGCCTAAGTTAGTGTTCATGTTTTGGTTTTTTAAAACAGTACCCCTTTTGGGTGTGCCTGGCTTGTCAAAGTCTGGGAATGAGGAGATCTGAGTTGTATCCTGGGCCTGCCTCAGAAGTTGCGCTGAGACCTTGGGCTAGTTTTGAACAATTGTAATTATGGGGGTGGGGGATTTTCTGTAGTCATAAAGTACTTTGTCTCAGAAAAGTATATTCTTGGCGTCAATATAGAAGCCTGCAAATGGAACCCTGAAATATTTGTTCTGGAAGACATCTTTTAGAACAGCACCCTCCGCCGGGCGCGGTGGCTTACGCCTGTAACCCCAGCACTTTGGCAGGCCGAGGAGGGCGGATCACGAGATCAGGAGATCAAGACCATCCTGGCTAACACTGTGAAACCCCGTCTCTACTAAAAATACAAAAAAATTAGCCGGGCGTGGTTGCGGGCGCCTGTAGTCCCAGCTACTCGGGAGGCTGAGGCAGGAGAATGGCGGGAACCCGGGAGGCGGAGCTTGTAGTGAGCCGAGATCCGGCCGCTGCACTCCAGCCTGGGCCACAAGGAGAGCCTGTATAAAAAAAAAAAAAAAAAAGAAAAGAAAAGAAAAGAAAAGGACAGCACCCTGATTACACGTGAGGAAACTGAGACCCAGAGATGCTAAGGGGAGGTAGTTGGCTTACCTAAGACAAAGCTGCAAGAAGAAAGGGTTAGGACACTGGTTGGGGGAGGAGGAGGAGGCTGCTTCTCATCAGCCAAATGGTTCTAAAATGCGGAATTCCACTTTCATAAAGGACTCAGGATATATGGACAGAATAGAGTACAGTAATTGTGGCTTCTCCATCTTTTTTTTTTTTTTTTTTTTTTTGAGACGGAGTCTTGCTCTGTGCCCCAGGCTGGAGTGCAGTGGCGCGATCTCGGCTCACTGCAAGCTCCGCCCCCCCGGGGTTCACGCCATTCTCCTGCCTCAGCCTCCCGAGTAGCTGGGACTACAGGCGCCCGCCACCTCGCCCGGCTAATTTTCTTGTATTTTTAGTAGAGACGGGGTTTCACCGTGTTAGCCAGGATGGTCTCGATCTTCTGACCTCGTGATCCGCCCGTCTCGGCCTCCCAAAGTGCTGGGAGTACAGGCTTGAGCCACCGCGCCCGGCCTGTGGCTTCTCCATCTTTAACTGATCCCATCAACACAAGGGTTAGGTTTAAAAATTCTACAATAAGTTGTATAGAAGGCTTCCATGTTCCCAAAGTTAGAAAGCCCCTATGGTCAAGGTTTCCTCATTCTTGGATCTGTTTTGAATACAGTCATCCAGAACTTTCTCTATGAATGAGGAGGTTAAACTAGATGAGCTCTGAGGTTCCTTCTGACTCACCATGAAACTTCTAGCGCTGTGTGCATTGCTAGTGTCATGCAAACACAAGGACACGATTAGAGCACAAAGTTGGGTTCGAATAATTCCCTGTTGTACTGCATAACAGGGAGGAGAGGTATTCTTGCATAATTTGCATTTGAAAATACAGAAGCCTGGGCTCATATAATTCTGAGGGCAAATAGAATTACGCTTTCCCTTGCCTGCTTAACATGGGTCATTATAGGTGAAAGACAGCACAACTGAGAACTGCTGGACCCGGAGGGCCAGTGTCATGCATACACCAAGACAAGTGCATGTTGACAACTTGTCAAGGCTTGTTTCGTATGGTTTACATTGGCTTTCATGAAGTGGAAAACAATACATGAAACCATTCGTGTTCTTTGTTCTTCAAAACACATGAAAATATTGGGAAGCTTTAAATGTAGGAGTTAACATGACACTTAATGTCTCTTTGTGCCTTTGTTTATGTCATTACTTCTTCTGGATGTCCCTCAATTTGCCTTCCTCACCATATCCACCCAGAGAAGTCCAACATGTCAACTGAAAAATGGACAAACAATAGGAGTAGTCCATTGCCTTAAGTGCTTACATGCATGCGTCTAACTCTATATGGCAAGCACTAATATTGTTCTCATTCTAGAGGAAGACACTGAGGCACAGAGAGGATATGTAACTGACCTGAAATCATTAAATTCAGAGGCAGAGAGTGAATTCAGACTCAAGTAGTCAGTTTCCAGTGTGCTCTCAAAAACACACTTTACCAAGTTTTTGATGGCATTGTAAAGGATATCGGAGAAGAAAAAATTCAAATGTCTGATGAATGCATTAAAATTAAAAAATAAAATTATGTTTATGACCCATCAACTTGGCAAATATTTTAAATAGTAGCTGGTGGTGGGGAGGAAGTGAGAACATGGAATTTGCCCTGCTGGTGGGTGTGCCAGTTTGTACAGTCCTTCTGAAAGACAAATTGGCAGTACAGTAAGTCCCTTAGAACACACTGCCAGACCCAGAAATTTTACTCCCATGAATTTATTCTAAGGATAATTTTGGAGAAGTTCACAAAAAATGAATGTATAAAATTTATACAAGAACATTGTTTAAAATAGCAAAAAGTTGGAAACAACATAAATAATTTACAATGGGGGATTGGATAAATAGATCATAGTACAACTCTAATAAAAAATATGCAGATATTAAGAATGTAATAGAACCATGTTTACTGACATGGAAAGATGTTCAACATATTGTTAAGTTTAAAACTATTTTTGTTTTAACATAAGTTAAAACATAAGTTTATGTCAATAGTAGAATTAAGACAGTTGCAGATTTCTTTGTAGTGTTTGGTAATTTCCAATGTATTACTTACATAAAAGATAAAAATAGACAAGGTGAGGTGGCTCACACCTGTAATCCCAACATTTTGGATTACAGGCAGGTGGATCGCTTGAGCCCAGGAGTTCAAGAAAAGCCTAGGCAACATGGTGAAAGCCCCTCTCCACAAAAAATGAAAAAATTAGCCAGGAAGGGTGGTGTGTGTCTGTGGTCCCAGCTATTCAGGAGGCAGAGGTGGGAGAATCACCTGAATCTGGAAGGTCAAGGTTGCAGTGAACTGGGATTGCACCACTGTACTCCAGCCTGGGTGACGGAAAGAGACTCTGTTACAAAAACAAACAGACAAACAAAACCACACAAACAAAACCCCCTAGATTTTCCTTGCCTTAGCCATTGGAAAACTTTTTGCATATGTGCAAAACAGACAGTGACTCTAACCAGAGTGAGTTTAAAGTAAAATTAATTGTTAACATTCATTGAGCACTGAGCACTTATTATGGGCTAGGAGCTCTGTCAAATACTTTAAATGATTTCTTTTCATCCTTACAACTCTTATGATGTGAGCACTCTGTCTTTTTACAGTTCAGAAAACTGAAGCATTAAAAAGATTTAAATAACTTGCTCCAAGTTCACCGAGAAGGCAGCTTCTAAGGGGATGTAAATAATTTGTGGGATTCAGAAATAAAAGAATGAAGTTGGCCTTTGGACATTAAGGCAGCATCTCCTATGGATAGGAACGTTAGCTAGTTAGCCCAACGCAGAAGATGAGTTTAGATCTTCTGGTTAAAATGATGAGTTGATGGGTGCTGACGAGTTGATGGGTGCTGACAAGTTGATGGGTGCAGCACACCAACATGGCACAAGTATACATATGTAACAAACCTGCACGTTATGCACATGTACCCTAGAACTTAAAGTATAATAATAATAATAAATAAATAAATAAATAAAAAATAAAACCATTCATTGAGATTGAGCCCTGAAGGAACTCAGGATGGGTAAATAGCTACGTTGTGTGACTTTTTACCTTGCAGTTAACTTCTCTGCCAGATAGAAAGTGCTTTACTAGTGTTTGTTTTTTCCTTTGTATCTCACACAAAGCGTATCCCATCTGAGGAGGAGCCTGAGAGAAAGTCACTTCAATTCAATTTTGGTAATTTAGAGATTTTGCTTGGCACCCGATCTCCTTCCAATACTTGTCTCCATAAACACTGATCTTCTCTACCTCTCTGAGGGGCTCTACCCTTGGTATGTCGCTGTTCCTCATCATTTAGTGATTGGGAAATATAAAGGCAGAAGTCCTAAATCTGTGGCAACTTCAGAACTTCTAAATAGTAGAGCTGTGGAGGTAGTAGCACAGTTGGAGGGAGGTGGCTGGACATTCTAAGTTATGTCTACATAGTACTTAACACAAGAGTGAGAAGGCATCAGGTGTGTGAATCAAAGAATGGGCCACTGATAAGTGACTTAGCCCTGAGGAAGGGTAATGAATAGTGACCAGGCTACAAAGAAAATGTGCCCAGTGCCCTAATCCTTGGGTCTCTGCTTAACCTCAGCATGCCTTCAGACACAGAGGAATTGCTTTCAGTGATTGAGTTATCATCAATATTCTATCTTAGATGGAGGAAACCAGGATCTTGAAAGGACAGAAAACTTTTATGATTATTATTCTTTTGTTCATGACATTTATGTTTCTGAAACACCTCTACTTATTCTCTTTCTCATCATCCATTGCAACCCAACTCAAGTGCCCCCACCTCCTTCTATAAATAATTCTCTCTTGCTACTAGACATATTGAGAATGATCTCAATATACTTGGAACTGCATAGAAAGCTTGGACTGCTTTCCTTGGCTGTGTCTTTTAAAATAAGTTGTATAGCTATATTCCTCTGGCCTTGAGGGACAGGAACTCTATTACATAACAACAATGACAAAACAATGCCAACAACTAGCATGGCATAAGCCTATTTATTTCAATAGAGAGAAGCCTAGTGGTTTAAGGTAGACATCATCTATCAAACTAAGCTTTCAGTACTTGAAGCTTTGAGGCTTCAAGTGGTTTGAAAAGTCCAGTGTACCTAGAACCTATTCTGTGCTTGGGGTTAATTGGCTTCTAGCTCAAGACCAAAAGGTAGGAGATACTGGTTGTAGGGTTGGTTCGCTCATCACTAAGACATATTCTCAGTCACTTCTTGCAGTCTTGGTTCTCTCATCTGCCAGTTGACACAGAGCCAATCATACCTAAAAGAATTATTGTGAAAACAAAATAAAATAATGGATGTGAAAAGCCTTTAAAAGTTGAAAGCACTAGGCAAACCCAAGGCATTATTTGGCATTATTGTAAATGACAAACCAAATCTTATGTGGCAGAGGAGATTGCAATTATAAGGATGGGTGGTCAATACTTAAGATTCATGTATGATCAATGAAACCAACTATCTGTGGAAATGACATCCACCAAGGAAAAGCCTGAGTGGTTGAGGAGGTCACAGGGAGATGAGGACAGCTCATATGCAATCAAGGGAGAATATTCATATTGCTGAAATATAGAACTCTGGGAGTTTTTTCATAAAGTGTTGCCTAAAGTTTGATCTGTGAAACAGGTTTTTCAGGGACAAAAATGGGTCAAATAGATTTGAGTTAGACAAAGTCAAATAGAATTTTCACTCACCATCTTTAGAATGCCAACTTGACTCTTCAAAAGGGAGAGAAGCAGGAAGCTTTAATCTTTTCAAGGGCAGTCACCTGGCAAAAGCTGACGCTCAACCCATTGTATTAGATCTGACTGCAGGGAGTATGTGTTTATGATCTGCTTGGAGTTTCTGAGATAAGAACCAAAAGACGAAGACTTGAATGATGTTTCTCCAGCACTATGAAAGTGAAAGAGTCAGGTACAGTGGCGTGCACCTGCATTCCCTACTACTTGAGAGGCTGAGGTGGGAGGATTTTGAGCCCAGGAGTTTGACACCAGCATGGGCAATATAGTGAGATGCAGTCTCAAAAGAAGAAGAAAATAAAATAAAAGAAACTTGGGTTTTGGCAGTCATGGGAATTTTGGTCCTAGGAAAGCTGGAGAAAGCTGGACTCTATTATGACAGAGGGGATTGATTAGGCACACTTTGGTATGTGAAAATTCTCCTTCCAGACAACTGTTGCCCTTGTCCCAATCCTTGGCTCTCCCACCAACCTTCTGTTACCTGCTCAGCTTCCAGGCACTGTTATCATGGAGAGCAGTGGAAATGATGTGCAGCACCATTCAAGAAAAAAAAAACATTAAAAATTATTAAATTCATGTTCATTTTTCTTAATTACTAATCATAAAATTAGCACATTTACTCAAAATTTCAAATGGAAGAAATATAGAGTAAGAAGTGGATACTCTTTCTTCATCTATCACCATGCTATGACACATAGTATAAAATTGCTACATTAAAAAACAAAATGGGCCAGGCATGGTGGCTCACACCTACAATCCCAGTCAGTGCTCAGGAAGACCGAGGAGGCAGGATCACTTGAATGCAGGAGTTTGAACCCAGATAGAGAGATTCTGTCTCTACAAAAAATTAAAAAATAGCCAGGCATGGTGGTGTGCACCTGTAGTCCCAGCTACTTGGGAGGCTGGGGTGGGAGAATCACTTCAGCCCAGGGAGGATACAGTGAGCTATGATCGCCACTTCAATCCCAGCCTGGACAACAGAGCAGGATCCCATCTCTAAAACACCAACCAAGTAACCAACCAAACAAAAAAACCCATGAAATGACTAGAAGCCAGTTCACAATATTTCATAACTATTTATTTAACCAGTTCTCTATGGCTGGGCATTTAGGTAGTTTCCAAATTATCATCATTACAATAGGTGTTGCAATAAACTTGGACATTTATTTTTGTGAATGCATTTTCTATTAGATAGATACACAGAAGTGAAACTGCCATCACAACTCATAACTAAATTGAAAATTTGGCTATGTACTGCTAAATTGGCCCCCTCAAAATGGCACCAATTTCCACTGCCACCAGGAGTATATGAGGGTTGCTCATGAATTTCATCAGCTGGGTGAGTTACTTGGGACAGACTATGTCTGAAGCAATGACAAAAGTCATGATCTGGACTGCAAAGTCTCAGGAACTTGATGACACAAGAGCTACCCCCGTGTCGGGCCTTGTATAGGTGGTCAGCATGCCACGCCTAACAATGTTGACCTCACACATCTCTCGTTAACTGTAAATCAGACCACATTATGGCTCCTGAAGTGCACTAGACTGTACATCAATTTCCTATGAGAGCCCTAATCAATTGTTTCTGTGAGGGGTTTTAAAGGACCCTGAAACATCATGCTTCTTTTTGGCCCAAGGCTTGAATCAATTAGAGCTAGGCAAAAGAGTAAGACAGAAAGAATCAAAACATCACCTTTGTCATTGTTAAAGTTGCTACTGAGGAATGTGGTTATATCTGCTGTGCCAGTGGGCGTCCCCATTCTTAACTGTGATATTACAGGGACCACAACCAGCCTCCAGCAGCATTGGACCACTACTGATCTTCCTACAGGCCGAGGAGTAAGTTCACTGATAAATTCATTAGCTGGTAGAGAAATATCAGGAGTACATGCTCTGTGTGAGTGTGCATACTGCCAGAGGAAGGGGCTTGGCAACCCATGGCTAGTGTTGCTTTTAAAGCTTACCAATCAGATTATGTCTTTTTTTCTTCTCTGGAGGAAAGTAGGAGTGTTACATTAGTGGTGCTCTTTTTACAAGAAGGAAATGTCAGGAATAGGGGAGATTCTTGCTCTTTCTGCCTCAACCTTCCCCCTGCCATGCCATCCCAACAGCAGTGTCCACCTAAAATGTTTAGTGGGAAAGAGTTTCATAATTGATTAGTAATGTCTGCCATGAGAGTGGGCAGGGGGAGTTATGGCACATTTGTCATACATTTTCAATCCTACAATAATTATGCAATGAGTAATATGTGGTTAGTATAAAGGTTCAGTACAGTTGTGTCTTCTAAATTATAAAAGAGTTTCACTACAGATCAGCCACCCCCACAGACTTTCTGTCTCTATTTTTCTGAGTGTTCTGAGTCTCTCTCCTATAGTAGGGTGGAGAGATACTCTGGTCCCAAATAATTCATAACAGTCTAGGTCTTTATACCACTTGGTGCTATTCCCAGTACAGAGCTGATATTTTCATTGTAATGGTTTATAATTAAGAACTCACATATCCAAATCTCCAGCTTTTACTACTGGGGAACAGAGGCAGAAAAGAAAAAAAAAGTCAGTACTAGTATTTGCCAAGTGGCCAAGGATAAAATTAGTAGTGAAAAAATTAGATTTTCAAGCTATTAAAAATGTATTACAAACAATGGAGCATTTAAATAAAATGAAGCTGATGTTGTCTTTCTGAACACTTGGCATGTTCTACTTTGTGCTCCTGTTGATGTTCTTTCTTACAGAAGGAATTTTTATTTATTTTTAATTTTTTTTGCATGCAGATACTTTCCATTTGCAGTACTGAGGAGAAAATAATTTTTTTACTTGATTGGGTGGCTTTGATGCTAAAGAGAGGAGCCAAATATGTCAATGTCCAATTAAGCTGGATTTAAAAATGCATGAGCAGCCTAATAGGGGAGTAATAGATGCTGGGCGGGATCAAGTTAGGAGACAGGAAGGGGTGTATTGAAGAGGAAACCACCGGGAAGACAAAAAGAAAAGATCTGTTCTTCTATTAACATCTTTCCTGGTAGATACTTTATTATTTCTGGCCCTTTCCCATATTCAGCCAATAAGATGGCTGTTCCCTGGGATGGGACTTTAATTAACCCCAGATGAAATAAGCCCCTCCCAAGATCCCTGACCAAATACCTTCCCCTTCAAACTAATTTTTCCTGAACTTTAAACATTGGTGTATTTTCTTTCTGATTTTTTTACTTATCAATTTGCCACTTGTGCTGTTTCCTCTCCTAATTTTATATAAATAAATATATATATTTAGAGACAGAGTCTCGCCCTGCCACCCATGTTGGAGTGTAGTTAGGCGATCATAACTCACTGCAGCCTTAAACTCCAGAGCTTACGGGATCCTCCTGCCTCAGCCTCTGAGTAGCTGGCATTACAGGGGTGAGCCACCATGCCTGGCTATTTAATTAATTAATTTACGTATTCATTTTTTTGAGACAGAGTCTCGCTCTGTCACCTAGGCTGCAGTGCAAAGACACGATCTCAGCTCACTGCAACCTCTGCCTCCCGGGTTCAAGCAATCCTCCCACCTCAGCCTACCAAGTAGCTGGGATTACAGGCACACCCCACCACGTCTGGCTAATTTTTGTATTTTTAGTAGAGACAGGATTTCATTATGCTGGCCAGGCTGGTCTTGAACTTCTGACTTCAGGTGATCTGCCCACCTTGCCCTCCTGAAGTGCTGAGATTACACATGGGAGCCACTGCATCTGGCCTGGCTGTTTATTTTATTGACTCACTTTTAAAACTGTTTATAACTGAAAGAAAAGTCAGTATCCACCCGCAGTAAATACAAGGAAATCATAAAAGTAAGTACAATGGAAACAAAAATGCTACTTAAAAGTTTTTTAAAAATAAAATTCACCAATGAAAAACAATTAATGATAAACCCAGTAAATTAAAAAATTTCCACACCTAAAATAAATTTCTCAATGACAAAAATAGATCTATTTATTTGTAGTCACTAATGGAGGGATATTTAACTCATCGGTGCTTAGTTCCACCCAAAATCATGTCATTGTCTGCAGTTTGGGAAACAGACTTTTCAAGGGGGCAGTGAAGTAAAGTAGGAAAGGTTGGGATTTAAAATCAGACCACACTGAGTTTGACTTCTAGTTCCAGCTGTTACTGGCCCCTCACAGTAAAAGTAGGATGATAACATCTACTTCACAGGACTGCTGTAAGGCTAAAATGTAATTGTATTGAAAAGCATTTAGGACATATTTAGGCAATTTCAGTTTTATTCTTTTCTACCAATATAATATTAGTAGAATATCCCCAGTTTTGGAGTCTTTTTGTCTTGATGGAGAAAGGCATTAACAAAACATGGAATCATAGAATTTGAGAAATAGAAGGCATTTCTCAGAAAAAATAAATAACGTTTACAGGCTGTATTTATTTTCCATTCAAAATAAAAATAGTTTTATTGAGTCCCATGGGAAAAATGTACCGTCTTACCACTTGCATGATCTACTTCATTGACTAGAAGAATGTCAATGAAAAAATTCTCACAGTTTGTCTTTATTTAGTGTAAATATCTCGGTTATTTGAGAAGCCGCAACAGAGGTAGCATCCTAATCATTTAGCCTTATATTCAAAGCGAGGCCAATGGGCTGCATGGCATCCATGGGCCTCTGTAGCTCCTCATTGAGTAGCCGTTTTTTTCAGTACTGATGAACAAATGGAGATGCAGAGCATTGAGTCCCTGTGATATTAACAAATAAATAAATCACATTGAGTGGCAACACAGAGATTTACCCAATATATACCCTCATCAAATGCTTACTAGTGTCCAAATACCAACTGACAGTATTTCATACAGTTTTGGAATAACAGAATGCTCAATATAGAAGGAAATTCAGGGCTTGCTTAGCTCAGGAGGTCAGGTAGCTAACATTAAGGAGTGACGTGGGGCTGAAGGCACTGGGGAACCAGAGAGATCAAGCTATCCTAAAAGGCGCCACCTCCTAAACTGTTCCCCTGCAAGACTTTGAACCCAGTATTGCCAGATATGACTTCTAAAGACAAGCTAGGGAACAAGCGTGGTAGCTCACTCCTGTAATCCCAGTGCTTTGGGAGGCGGAGACAAGTGGATCACCTGAGGTCAAGAGTTCAAGACCAGCCTGGCCAACACGGTGAAATACCACCTCTACTAAAAATACAAAAAATTAACTGGGCGTGGTGGCGCATGCCTATAGTCCCAGCTACTTGGGAGGGTGAGGCAGGAGAATTGCTTGAACCTTGGAGGCAGAGGTTGCCGTGAGCTGAGATCGTGCCATTGCACTCCAGCCTGGGCAATATAGTGAGACTCCATCTCAAAAGAAAGAGAGAGAGAGAGAGAGAGGGAGGGAGGCAGGCGGGGGGAGAGAGAGAGAGAGAGAAAGAAAAGAAGGAAAGAAGGAAAGAAAGGAAAGGAAAGAAAGAAAGAAAGAAAGAAAGAAAGAAAGAGAAAATAAAGAAAATGAAGAAAAGCTAGGAATTTGGATATTGCCATTTTTATGTGAAAATTTCTTCATATATTGGCAACTAAACACCTCCCACCTCCCCCATCCCACACTTAGTGCTCCCCACTCCACTCGAAAATCTCCATGTGAGTCAAATAAGACATGTCTGTGGTTTCCATCTACTCCAAGTGTTGCCATATTGGTGCCTCTGATCTGGTCCAACTGCCTTCTATGTTGGATGGGAAATGGAAGTCCAGAAAGGAGAAATGACTTAATTATGGTCATATCAGAAGCCTCTCTTCTAAAACCTCCTTTGAAAAGCTGACTGTTTGTTCATTTAAGAAAAAGTATGATGTAATAAAACTGGAATCTGATAATCTAGAGAGCAATAATTCTAAGCACTGCTCTTTGTTTAATTGTCTATAACCTATATTATCCAAGCTGGTGAACATAAGAAGTTAAGATAGTAGATCACTGCAATAATAAGTTGGTAAGGGAGGGTTTGAAAATTAAGCAGAAGTATTCGTTGGTGCAAGATTTTTCCACAGATTAACTCTTGTCCCAAAATCATGCACCTGCACTTAAAGTAATATGGAAGTATATCAGTGATTTACTCATGGCCCCAGAGATAAAATTGAATGAGATAATGAGTATAATTTGCAATTCTGTGGGAGGAAAACCTATGAATATTTGGCAGTGATCTTTGAGGATGAATAAATGGATGGATGGTTCATTCATTCATGAGTTCCACAAATAATGATTGACTTCTTACTACAAGTGAGTCACAGTTCAGACACTGGGGATAGAGTATGAGCAAGAAACAAAAAAATCCCTGCCCTAATGTGACTTATATCTCAGTGCAGACACTGGGGATAGAGCATGAGCAAGAAAAAAAAAAAGAAATCCCTGCCCTAATGTGACTTATATCTCAGTGGCTTAGGCAACTCTCAATTGGCTAAATAATGGATCAGCTCCTCCATCTCTTTTAGTCATGCCAACACGAAGAAGAAAGTTGATGGTGGCATTGGAAAGAGAAAGTTGGCTCTTTTGCTCCTAGGCCAATATTGTATTGCCATGGCAATGATGTGCTCACTGGTCTGGATCATGACATAGACCTTTCTATTTTGAATCAAAGCTCTAAAAATACCAGAAGGCAAAAGATGCTATTAACAGGACAAGGTAGGGGGACTGATATCAATTTACTTCTTTGTTGCCCTTGCCTCTCTTAAAACAATATCTGAAATGCAGCACAAACAGGGCGTGCACCTAAATTAAGCCCGTGGTCAGCTTTGCTGGGGAGAGACGCATTTCTGTGAGTGATTTGTCTTCAGCCCTGTTGGCTCTGGCAGATTTATAGGGTTTATATTTCCACACACAAATTGTCCTTGAACAATTTCTCCAATACCTGAAACACTGCTGCCTCCTCCCAGCCCCTTGTCAGATGTACCCATCTGCTGTCTCCCGCCCAGATTTTTTCTTTAATAACAAAGTGATTGTTGACGTTGTAAGAAAAATCCAATTCTTGGTTGAAGTTTATGTTCCAAAGGGTCTCTCTTTGGGAAGAAAATCAGCAGTGGATAGAGTTGCACATTCCTGACATTGGGGCCAGCTCCCTCGAAAGCCTGCATTACCATGAAACAACTGCACTGCCCTTCCCAGCTGGTCCTCTTTTCTTTCTTGGGAGGGATCAAGAAAGACTAATGCTTTTTGTCCTTTCCTCTCCCTGTAAAAGCCAGGGCTGGTGCCTGGAGCAATGTCAGTAGAGGGTCAAAGGGAAGATGGCAGATGAGCCTAATAGCCCCTGAGTTAACCTTCCCGTGACCACTTCCCACTTGCTAGTGATTTTGTTACCTCAACACAGGTTGTTTCTCAAGCTTATCAGTTGTCTGACAATGAGGGGAGCTTGGAAGTCATTGTGAATATCAAAATTCCCTGTGGCATCCACAGATGATGACACCTAGTCAGGCTGAATGGACTTAATAAAGATTTGGTCAGAGGTGGCTGTTCTTTTCTAGGAGCATGCCAGCTGATGGTGTGGAGACTAACCTTTTTATTATATTTCATTGCACCAAAGTTCCTACTAACTTGGGCTAACTAGATAAAAGGTAAATCTTAAGAGGCAAAGTAGAAAAATGGCAGGAGAAAGGGCTTTGGAATCAGATAATTCTTGGTTTGTATAATGTCTCTGCTTTATCACTTTCTAGTTTCAGGGCACTGGACAAGTTACTTAAAATCTCTGAGCCTGGCTTTCCTGTGGGTAAAAAGGAAATAATCATGTCCACAGTACATCACAAGGTCGTCATAGGGTTAAGTGAGATGATGTGTGTGAACATGCTTATAACAGTAGCCTGACATCAGTGAGCACTCAATGAAAGGTGATTTTTATTCATAGCACAAAGTTAAATTATAGAGTATCTTAGGCAAATGCATTTTTAATTAAGAAAACTCAGTTAACAAAATCTTCATGAATAGGCCCTTATGGGACTTGCCATAACAAAGAGGTAAGAACATTTCAGAATAGCTTTATCACTTATTTATAGGAAGAGGTTGCTTTGAAAATATTTTTGAAAGCTCTGAGCAAAAGGCTTTGAAGACTTACTCGCAAGTAGGGCCAATACTCTGCTCGAAACTTTGTTTATACATTAAGTTCTTATTTTATAATTGGTGCAAAGGTTCATTTCAGTTTAGCTCTCTCTATGGAGTGATAAATTTTGAATCTGCAGTGTCTGGATTCCTGAGGCTTTATTATTATTCAAGTCTTTAATTTTGAAGAGATCCTGCATATTTAAAATCTAAAAGAAAGTAGTCTTATATTCAGTATGATTGACCTAGAATATGCCCTGTCAATGACATGATTTTGAGCTCTAGGGCTTGGTGCTGGCCTTCAGTAAGATAGCAATTAAGATATAATGATAAAACCTCCTAGATTTGTCCATGGTTGAAACGATTTCATTTGTGCTTCAAACAATCCTCATGTGGCAGAAAAAAACAACATATTATTACTCACCTTTTACAGTTGAGAAAATTGAAGTTTGAAGTAAGTCACTTGCCTCATGGCACTTGTTTCAGAGGTTTACAAACCTTTATGTAAGTGTTTAGTTGCAGAGCTTTTTCTGAAACTGAAATGTACTCTGGAAGAGAAAAAAATATGAACCAGTTAACAGTCTGAGAGCTTGCCTTCCTGTACTATCCTGTCCTGTCCTGATAGTCACTGATCCCAGGTCTGAGGTAAGATGGCAGCCTTCTTGGACAATGACCGTGGTAGAACTGATGGGTGGTCATGAGAGAATGGCGCTCTTTGGCTTCTGGATTTTATATGGCCTCCAAATCTAGCGAGAGATGGAGGGTTGAGATCTCCCCACTGAATGCCGGTGGAGCTTCCTTGGTGAGTGACATGCTGACTTTGAAGGCAATTCTGCGCAGCAATGCAGAATGACGTCCTCTGCTCTCTGCCCACTGTTAGCTGGCATTCTGAGTTTTGCCTATTTGGCACGCCTGGGGAGTGGTAGACTTTGTAAAAGAGAAAGGTATCTAGTGTTGGTGATGCTGGTGCACATGGTTGGGGTGGGGAATCAAACCTAGAGTTTCTAAACTGGGGAAAAGGCAAAGTGGCCAATGGGATATACAGCCAATTTTATGAAACCCCTTTTTGCAGTCTCCAAGATAGAAAATTGGAATCCTTTGGATAAAATAGTATTGCATATTTATACCTCTTTTACTAGTTTCCAGCACTGGCCCACATTATCAGGAACCTAGCTAGCTAAAGAGATATGTAAACGTAATCATCAACCACTGTTGGCTTACAAAGAACCTCCAGATAAACATTCTTTGGCAATAGACCCTAATTGGTACCTCATTAATGGCCGTTGAGTGAATAACCAACACCTTGTGCAAAGCTGGTATTTTTATCCTCATTTTACAGTGAGGAAACTGGAAGATTAGGTGATGTGCCTGAGGTTATCTGACTCTGAATCTGGTAACTTTTCCATTATACCAATGCATGCTGTCATTGACAACTTTGTCACTGCCTCATAGAAGCAGACTTTTCGTGATAGGAAGAAGCTTTGCCCATGTCTATTCCATGCTCTTCTTTATCTATAAAAAAATGGCACCCAGAGGAGTTTCAAACACCTATGTGAAAACATTTCTTCCTTCGAAGAGACTTGGATTAGTAGCTATTCTCCTGAGATTCCATAATTAATGATGTACAAAAGCTTAGCGATGTACAAAAATGCACCTGGGAAAAATACAAATATATGCAAGAAGGGGAAAGATGAGATGGCTCTAATAGAGAAAGATATCTGTATTAGGGTGGTAATAGCTGCTATAACAAATCCTAAAATATCAGGAGGTTTAGTGTCATGAAATTTTACTTCTCTGTCATGTAACAGTCCAGTATGGATATTGCTGACTAGTAATGGTGATGGTGGGGGCATTGCTCCATGCAGTCTCTCAGGGATCCAGGTTAATGGAGGCTTTGCCATCCTTTGTGTGTCACTTCTCAGCTCATGCCATGCTAGGCATCATCAATATATAGTAAGAAAAAGAGAGGAGAATGAGGGATTGCATGGAGGAATTTGTTTTATGGGCTAGGCCTGGAACACATCATTTCTTTCCATATATCATTTTAGAATTCAGTCACATGGCCATATCTGATATTGGGAAGCTGGGAAGTGTAGTTGTGTTCACAAGACAAGGAAAGACTTTTGGTGACCGGTCAGCGATCTCTGCCACAGGATCCAAAGGATGGACAATTATGGGAAAGTGACAACCTCCTCAGGTTGATAAAATTCCCATGTACATGTCCATTAGATGACTTTGTAGAAGACCACGATTCTA
This sequence comes from Mandrillus leucophaeus, assembly GCF_000951045.1. Lineage (NCBI taxonomy): Eukaryota > Metazoa > Chordata > Mammalia > Primates > Cercopithecidae > Mandrillus > Mandrillus leucophaeus. The sequence continues at coordinate 384,981 of NW_012103443.1, forward strand.
ACCTATATCTTTCATAAGGAAGGGCAAGTGAGTGGAGGAAAGAATGTCCAAATTCTGTTGATCTTTTAGTACCAACAGCATGAAGTTTTTCCTGGTCAGCTTAGACAGAAGCAATCATTTTCTCCTTTGGAATTCCACATTACTCCACTTTCTCATCTCTCATGGACTCTTTGGCTTTGGACAATCACGTCCCTACCTTTTTTTCTTCCCTCTATAATCTTTGACCAAGTTATACTAGTGAAATACTTGTAAAACCTAATTTATATGTTGGAGTTCTACATATGATTTCATTAACAAAATATTTAGTGTTTGAAAGCTGTTGGATAGGATAATCTCTAAAATTCCTTTAAGCTCCATCAAATCTACAATTCTGTTGACCTAACAACATAACCCGGATTTACAGGATAATTGCCAGCTTCCCACTTCACTTTGTACTGGGACCAAGCTTTTAAGCAGGAAGAAGATGGAAAAAATGGTTGAGTGTGGAGGAGGGAAAATTCAACTGAACTTATTGAAACGGATACAGCCCTTCCAGAAAATATTCTAAAGAACCAAGTTGCTAGCTTTAAATTACTGTTTCCCATAGTGAATTAGGAAATGGATTCCCCTTAGTGGGCCGTGTCTGTCGCTTGTATATAAGTCTAATTCAGTTGGTCACATGAGTATAAAACGGCACCCAGGAGCTGTTTTGAGCTGTGTATCAAACTGAATTCTGCAGTTGTCTAACCCAACCTCTAATTTTCAATCTATCAGTGTGTAAGTATATGCTTTTTGCTTTCTCAGAATTTGCATAAACTCCAGCAATCTTTGTTTTTCCTTCTTCTTTATTTTTGGTTGATAATAGTGTTTGTGTTAAAAATCACACCTTCTTTTGATTTCTTGCATGCATATAGACTTTTCTCGTGTTTGTGTATGTAAGTGCTTTTATCTCACTCTGCAATCAGTCACAACCCAGGGTGGAGGCAGGGAATGTTTGGTACAATATTTCCTATATAAACAGTTTCACTGTAAAAGAAACAATATGGCTCTAATTTTGATGTATGATCAGTTTAGAAATATGCAAACACATTTGAATATACATCCTGTACATGACAACAGCAATATGAAATTGGATACACAAAAGGGTTTTCTTTTCCTCTAGTGATTTCCCCAGCCCTCCCCCAACCAGATAATATCAACTTTATTTCCAAGCTTTTAAGTGAAAATGCCTGCTTTGATAGCTTTCCCAAATTGATAAAAATATATGTAGTCAAATAGAATTTTTTTAATGGTCAAGTTGTTCCCTGATGCACACTCTGTCTTCGTCTGAATACAGATAAAAGCTGCCTAAATTGAAGAGAGTTTAACATTTTCCAATGCAGCTGTGAAGTAAAATTGGAAGTGGCAGTAGTAGACACACAGTCCAGGGATATTGAAGATGTATTTATTCTGTGTGAGAAAAAAGCACTTGGATCATTAGGTCTGATTTGTCTGTGCTAGGTGGGAGGTCTTTGTCACTCTGGTTTGGTCACAAACTGCCCAGGTGTGGCTGGGCATTGACAGGGCAGTCTAGTGGTGGAGGTAGTTTTGTTTTTCTAACTCTTTCTCACAACACAACTTTGTGGTTGAGCAGTAGATATTCAGTAACATGTAGTTGTAATTTGGCTACTTGCAGTTTTTAAAGAACAAAAAGAGATCACTTCTTAAAGTTAAAAGTATCATCCATAATCCTACCACCATAATTCCTGTACTATGTATTGGGAATTTATTAAATACCAGAGACAGCTAAGCCAAACTATGAGGTTGATACTATTATTAATATTCCCATTTTTCTGGAAAGGAATTGAGGCTTAGAGAGAGATAATGTAATGAGCTAAGATAATACAATTAGGAAGTGGCACAGCTTGCATTAAATCCTGGCCCAGTGGGCTCCAGAGATAATGTTCGTAATTTCTACTCCAAACTGCCTCTTAACCCTAACACACTAAATTTTATTTTCCCATGTTTTTAACCTGCTTCCTATAAACATGAGTAACTTTTCTTACTTGAAATCAGAGTGAATACACATACACAGAAGAATGTATTAAAATTGAAACATTGGATATTTACAATATTTAGAAATTATTTTAAGGATTTTTGATATTACTTTTATAGTATTCATTACTGCAATTTTGTCATTTCTAATGCTGCGTAGCTCATATTAAAAATATACTTACTGTGTGATTTCAAATTATGCACTAGACATTATACTTTTATATACACTAAGCATTTTGTCCTCTCTTCCAAAAGAAAATTGCTAGAAGCATGCATCTTCATTTTATCTCCATTATCTCCATTTTATAAATGTGGAAGTTGAGAGTTACAGGACTTTAGTAACTTACCGAAAATCTAACATCTGGCCTGTGGCTGGGCAGAAATTCCAAGAGAGACTTTTTGACTCTATAGCCTGGGCTCTTTCCACTAACAGCTGCCTTTTGGAAAATTAGCGAACCAAAATGTCCAATGCTTGGGACATGAGTAAGTACTGCACCCTTCCTGGGAGCCATGATCTCAATGTTTGTATCCCCTCAAAATTCATTAGTTGAAATCCTAATCCCAAAAGCGATGGTATTAGGAGGTGGGGGCTTTTGGGAGACGATTAGATCATGGGATTAGTGCTTATATAAAATGGGCCTGAGGGAGCTTCTTGTCCCTTTCTCCATGTGAGGATGCAGTGAGAGGGCATTATCTATGAACCAGAACATGGGCCTTTACTGATGCCTCGATCTTGGACTTCCCAGCCTCCAGAACTGTGAGAAATAAATCTCTGCTATTTATAAGCTACCCATTCTATGGCGTTTCGTTATAGCAGCCTGAACAGCCTGAAGGAGTGGGCAATAAATTTACTACGTGGGTGGCAGCTGAAGGTAACAATAAGCACTGATTTTCTTTCTGCTGAAAGCGTATGATGTGGCTCCAGTGATAAGATGTGTGCTTAGATGGGTGTTCTCGTGAGAATGATGGATCTGGGCAGATCTATCCAGACCAGCACCCTGTTGACAAACAGTGCATGCTGCTGAGTCTGGACCTTAGGTCTTCTGGGGATCTGCTCTGGGGACAGAAAGACATTAAATGAGAATCAAGGCATCTTCAGCATCCGACTTCAGTGCTTCATTTGGTGTGTGTGTGTATGGAGACCCTTTTTCCACAAATGCTAAATCCTAGCTGTCTCTTCTTCCTCCCTTCTTCTTTTTGGCTTCTTCTACTTTATCTTAAGGCAGGTTTTCCCTATGTGTTGTGGGGCAACTGGGGGTGTACCTGAGATAACTTTTAGCAGTACCTACATGAACATTTCTTTATTTTTATCGTTGTGTACTTATTTTAATATGCATTAGAGAAAATATGTATTAATATATATTTTTAATATATATTAAAGGAAAAATACAAACAAAAATAAGTACACAACAATTAAAATCAAGAAACAGTGACTTTCACCTATATTATTGCTTAAAATGAAGCAAAAGCAAAATTAAAGTTAAAAAAAGTAAGTCATTTGAAGAAAAATATTAAATAAATACAATTATGGGTGGTTTTAGGATGTGTAAAAGTCCTGAAGGCAGCCTGTGAGTGAGGGAAATTTGGGCAACGTTGCTTAAAAGATGTATTGTGGCTGGGTGTGGTGGCTCAAGCCTGTAATCCCAGCACTTTAGGAGGCTGAGGCAGATGGATCAACTGAGGTCAGGAGTTCAAGATCAGCCTGGCCAACATGGTGAAATTCCGTCTCTACAATGATTACAGAAATTAGCTGGACGTGGTGGCGCATGACTGTAATCTCAGCTACTTGGGAGGCTGAGGCAGGAGAATCCCTTGAACCTGGGAGATGGAGGTCATAGTGAGCTGAGATCGCTCCACTGCACTCCAGCCTGGACAACAGATTAAGACCCTGTCTTAAAAAAAAAAAAAGTATTGCTTTGCTTTTCCTCTCCTTCTGCACCAACAGTCCGATCTCTTACTGCAGCTCGATGCCGGGATCTTTCTGGCAGGAACCCTGCCTTGCTTGTCCTTTTAATTCACTGCTTCTTTACCTTAGCACTTGACACAGTGCCCAGCACATAGTAGGAAGTTAATGTGGGCTCTTTAATTTCTCTGCTTTTAAAGTAGCCAAGCAAGTCAACCTGCTGCCTGCCTCTGGGCCCTGCCTCTCAGCAGCATGCCTAGAGATCCAGGGCTCCCAAAGTCTGATCCTCAGCTAAGAGAAGGAAACAAGGGACAGAAATAGAACAAAAAATCTTGAACACAGATAAAAGGCTTTTTGATATTTGCATGAAATATGCTTCTTAAAGAGGAACTATTTTTATAGTATTATCTATAAGAGATTATAGGCAAAAATTAATTTTCTAAGTCTTTATAGTTAAAACAGTCTGCGCACAGAAGGAATTTAAATTCCTCTTTTAATAAAAAACCGTGCATTGTCCTGCAGGCAAAGGGTTAGGTTTCTTTGTGTGATTATTTTGCGATTTCTGAGGCCAAGAGAAATTTGTAAAATGCTATAAAGACTGCTATGCTTACTTCACTGCATTCCAAACTTCGTCTATGCTTCCTCATAAAGCATTATTTGGGGGTAGGGGAAGGGCAGAAATATTATAATATAGCAATGCAATAAAGTATTGTAAAACCGTAAAATACAGAAAGGATAGGAACTAAAGCTTTCTAGGTGAAGAGAGATGAGGCAGGACTAGCTGTCTAAAGTTAATGAATAGGAAGCCAAGAATTGAACTTAGAACAAACTGAGAGTTGAACCAAAGGCATTTGAAGTGTTAATTTATTAAATAACCCTTCACTTTCAAGGCTTACAATAAAAAATATTTGTGGTCAGGAAAGTTAGGAGACAGGAAACTGAAGTCTTCTAAAGCCATTTTTATGCTTGGAATGAAACCAAACCTTTATCCAATCATAAACCTCGTGTGTTTATCTGTAAGGCAGTGGGGAGGGAGAAAGAAAGGGTAGCAGTATTTGATTTCTATTTAAAGTTCCTCTCTTGGCCCTGGATTTCGATACTAACGGGGTGTCTCCATGTGGCGTAGAGGAGACTGCTGTCTCCCCTGCCTCTCCCCGCCTTGATCCACAGCACCCACCCTCTGAGTTGGTGTGCATGCATTGGCTCAGTTTCCCTGCTTTAGTAAAAATTCACAGGGAAGTGCGAAACGGTTTAATGATTAAAGCTGAACTTGATCTGTATCAAAGAGATCCTTTCCATCCTGGAAATCTGAGCCTCTTGAAAATTGTTTAGATCCAAGAGAGAGACTACCCAAGTGTCCACACAGGCCAGCTTGAAAGGAGAGTGGGGCAGATCACCAAACATGACCTATCTTTAATGTGATAGCCCGGAACAGTGCGTCTGAGAGCAAGCCGCTGTCTTTATGCTCCTTTCCAATGGTGCTGCATCCTGGTCTAGTGAAATTCTTCTCAGTGAAGAATTTAATGGGGAAGACCCCCAAGGACCAGGAGAAAAATATGAATGTCTTAAATGGCTGAATATTTCAGATATCTCTCTCTGATGAATGAAGAAACTAAGACCACAGAAGGTAAAGTGACTTGTAGTGGAGTGTATTCACTGAGGAATGAGATTATTGAGTTCTGGATCACAGTAATCTTGAATAAGTGACTTAACATTTCTAAACCTCGGTTGCCCCAACATCCGTGGGTTGTTTGGAAATGTCTACATTCTTGATTCCTGGTCAAGGGCGTTTTCTGTTAAGCTACATCCAGTAGTATAATTTTGCCTTTTTTAAAGCTTGGAGAAGGAATGTTCGTAGATTTGGTATAATCTGTTTACTTTTACCCAGTAGCATTCTGGGACAAGGTTGGCAGAGCTGTTATAAGAATAAAAATGGGGCTTAAGGAACTTGAATTTGTAAAGTGCCTACTATGTATCAGGCACTTTACATACATCTCACTTAATTCCTACAAAACCCAAAAGAAAATGTAGGAGATAGGGGTTATTATCCTCATTCTTAATTGGAGAAATTGAACCTCTGATAGGTTAAGCAATATAACTGAGGTGGCTCAGCTAGACGCCAACCAAGTCCCAAACCAGGTGGTTCTTGTCTCCAAAGCCTAGGTGTTTATGAAACTGGAAATGGTTATTTTGTGACCTTTGGTATTGCCCAAGTCTCCTTAGATTTCTCCTTGATTAGCTACCAAGAAGGATACGTTGTGGATCAGATCTCCTTTGGTTTTCAGAGCCGAGGTTCAAACTGGGCTGACTTGAGCCCAAAGCAGGTGCTTTCAGTCATCTCATTTCATTACCCTCAAACAGTATCAGGACTGAACCTGTTTCAGGAACGAGATAGCACAGTGCTTAGGAGGTGCCTGTCATAAGTTTGAGCTTCTGGACCAGTTGGATTTGCCTAGAGGGAAACTTCTTTCAATGGCTATTAGCACTTCCTCCCTTTTGCTGGATGTAGGGTAGCCACGGACAGGGGACATTTGAAAGACTGGGGAGACCTGGGCCAGACTTAGTGATAGTCACCACTGCTGTGTAGTGGGTGGGCTTTGAAATCAGTCATTCCTGGCTTAAGTTCTAGTTCCATCTCTACCTAGCTGTATATACAGAGAGTGATTTATGAGATGGTTCTAAGCCAGTTTCCTTTATGGTAAAAAGATAATCACAATAACTCTTGCCTGACTCACAGGGTTGTTTTGAAGATTAAATGAAAACATTTGTAAAGAAGAAGCAAACTGGAGGCATAACCCAGTCCACAGGTTGCCTACAAGGTGTTTTTTTTGTGTTTTTTTTTTTTTTTCTTTTTTGAGACAGAGTCTTGCACTCTCGCCCAAGCTGGAGTGCAGTGCTGTAATCTCGGCTCACTGCAACCTCTGCCTCTCGGGTTCAAGTGATTATCATGCCTCAGTCTTCTGAGTAGCTGGAACTGCAGGCATGCACCACCACACCTGGCTAATTTTTGTATTTTTAGTAGAGACGGGTTTCACCATGTTGGCCAGGCTAGTCTCGAACTCCTGGCCTCAAGTGATTCGTCCACCTTGGCCTCCCAAACTAGTGGGAATACAGGCTTGAGGCACTGTGCCTGGCCCACCTACAAGTTGTTTTAAAATATTTTCAGTAGTTTCCAACTTTTAAGAATTATGAGATAACAGACCGGGCATGGTGGCTTATGCCTGTAATCTCAGCACTTTGGGAGGCCGAGGTGGGTGGATCACCTGAGGTCAGGAGTTCGAGACCAGCCTGGCCAACATGGCGAAACCCCGTCTCTACAAATACAAAATTAGCTGGGCGTGTTGGTGGATGCCTGTAATCCCAGCTACTCTGGAGGCTGAGGGAGGAGAATCGCTTGAACCAGGGAGGTGGCGGTTGCAGTGAGCCAAGATCACGCCACAGAGTGAGACTCCATCTAAAAAAAAAAAAAAAAACCACAAAAACACCCTCAAAATTGTCTGTTTATCTGCCTATCTTTATCTCTTCCTTTCCCAAATATAAAATCCATGATGTAAAGATTTTCTTTTGAATATTCAGAAAATCTGGCGGGATCCTCATGGGATCTTCTCATGAGGTAATAATCAAATAAAAATAAACAGCAACTACTGCCTTAGATAGGGCCTGTATGCTCCTGTCTGCCCCAGCGCCCTGCACACCTTACTGCCTGCTTTCTTTCTCTGGTCCCTATAGACTCCGTAGTGTTGTGCTTGGCATATGGTAATATGCAGAAAGTAGCTGAGTCAGGATTTGAATGCTATCATTCTGACTCCAGAGCCAGAGGGATCAATCACTCTGTTATCTGGCCTGGCTACTCAAAGTGTGGTCCATGGACCAGCATCCCTGGCATTCCCTCAAGTTCGTTAGACATGCAGATTCCCAGACCCCAACCAAGACCTACTAAAACACAATCTGCATTTTAACAAGCCCCATAGGAGATTCATGTGCATATTAGAATTTGACAAGCACTTCTTTACAGTTCTTATTATTAACAAATGTTTGGACCCTGAGCTTACAGATAAGGCCAGTGTGGTGGATGGAAGACTAGCCTGGGAATTGAGAACAGAATTCAAGTATATTTGCTTTGGGGTCAAGTCTACTCTGGGCCTCATCATTTTTCTCTGCAAAAGGAGAGGACTGAGCAATATTTATACCTAGTATTCCACAAAAATACTTAACAGTAGTGATAATTCTAGGTAAGAACTTCTAACTCTATGCTTGGTGCTGGGGCTACACAGTGTGAGCATAGGCAATCCATGCCAGTCCTCTGGGACCTCGCAGGTTAGTATGCCAGAGTCAAGCAAAGGAACCACTACAGCATATAACAAACATGTGCCCAGATTGCACCCGATGCCAATACTCTGATCTCCAAATCACACCTAAGATGTACCAAATAATCTGCAGCATCTTGATCCAGGTAAAAGAGCCTCTACATGTGCCTGAGCCACTCCCCAGTACAAAACCCACCCCAATGAAGAAATGGATATGCCTTGTATATAGTCTGGCAGCCCCAGGGGAAACCATATGTTGGACTGAGATGCGGTAAAGAATGTAGATCTCACAGACCTTTATTTATTCACATTTATCCTAGGGGAGAATACCTTTTCATTTCACTAAAAAAAAAAAAAATAATATAATGCCTTTAAGCTAGCACTGAATTATAGATAGTGCTAATTTGGTTCAATTATTTTGCTCATTATGGGCAGAAACACGAGTGACATAACAGACCCAGGACTGAGAAATCAAGTCCCAGATTACTTGTGTGAAAACACAAGTGGGATTTAAAAATGTATCAAATAACTGGCTGTCACACCTGATTGATACCACCTCATCTAAGAGAAGCAGCTATTCTGTCTTCTAAAATGTCATTAAAATATCAAAAATAAAGAGTGCACGTAGTTAAAGAAACATTATTTTGTTCACACAGCCTGAAAAAATGTGATTAGGCAGCAGTTCTGAACTGGTGATAGTCAATCAGGTAGGCGTTTGTATACCAGCGTGGAGCAGATACTGTGGGTTATGTAAAATGTTGCCTCATTACTGTACCGTGTTAGGACAGATGCCAAGGAAAGAGAGAGATGGAGGTGAGGGCACATGGTTCATTCGCTCTGAAGTCACAAGAGTGGAGTTTTTTGTTTGTTTGTTTCAAAGCCAAAATAGCCATTTTAGCAAATAAGCTATCTGGGTTACATTTCCTGTCAGCAAAGCAACAGGACCCACGCTGATGCTTGGATTCCACATAAGACTGATTTAGTTATTCTGTCACTAAACACAACCTAAATTTCCATTCAACACAAACAAGAATAATTGGTTTCGTTTTAGAAAGACAAGCAATCATTTTTCATTAGCGCATGCGGGAATGAAGCATGCTGTTGGATGCTAATGTATGCTCACAATGATGCCTGGGGATGCGGCAAGTAAACGCCACTTAGCAATCATTTTCTGTGAAATAATTTTCTCAAAGTAGGAGATCTGTATATAACTGAGTCTCTTAACCCATATGTTTGTGTATGTATCTATATAAATATATATGTTAGTTCAGGTCACTGGGCAAAAATAAATTCCTATTAGTTGTGCCTCGTTCATAGAAGGCACTGATAAATGTTGGTTGAGTTAATTTGCAGGACGATGAGTAGAAATTTGGTTTAAGGAAACACCATTTTTTTTTATTGTAGTTCGTGGGCTGCACAAATAGAGGATGACAAGAATACTGATGCTTCGTAATTGAAGGCCTGGTTGGAGTGTGCAGCCAGCCTTATCCAGGTAATGTGTTTCTGAGTAGAATGCACAGGAGATTTTTCTTCACCCCTAGGTTTTCCGGCATTGGTCATTGAACCAGCCATTCTTGGTGCATAAGTAAGATATTTTGTCACAAATATTCACTCAAGCAGTGTGTCTACCCAATGCCAAAGCAAATGCTTGAAAAGTGAAAACTTAATCAGTCAAACAGCTGGTTTGATTGTGGTTGCCCTGAATTCAAGAATGGTTTAGTGATGGCAGCCAGGTGTTGATAGGTGGCTCCCTGGACAGGAATTCTCGGGTCCTTGCCCTAGTATGTAGATTAATCCTTGACTCTGTCTGAAAGGATTAATTTAGGCCAATGCTTGGATTTTGGAAACTTAGATTACTAGATTAGTAGACCAGTGGTCTTTACAGAGGGGTGTGGAGGAAAATATTTGAAATCTTTTTGTTAAATTTTGGTTTCTTTTTACTGTCTAGTTGTGTGTGTGTGTTTGTGTGTTGTGTATACTTTATACTATACATATCTGAAAGTAGCACAAGTATAACACTTATGAACAAGAAAATATACATTTATTAGGGATTGTGCTCAAAAGTTTCTCAAATAGTGGAGTGCAGCAATACAAAATATAGAGATATTGTACTTGGTCATGCTCTGTGAGGGCAGGGATGATATCAGCTTTATTTACCTCTGTCTACCCAGTTTCTAGCACAGTACACAGAAGTCGTTTTTTGATACTATAAACTCCAAGACAGCAGGCTTTCTTGTTTTTGCTTAATATCATATATCTCAACTCCCTAGCACCGTCCCCAAAATTTAGTAGGTGCCACACATACATTTTTTTAAATGAATGCCTGCTAGACAAGTCAATTGTTCTAACAGAAGGTTTTACCAAGTTTTCTGGACACAGTTGAGGATCTCTACCTCATGAAATCTTTGGAAGCATTTTGGACATTTTAGATAACCTACTCATCTAAACATTTGAAACAAAGGGTAGGATGTGCACTGCCTTTTATACATGACCTGCACCCTGCTAGGATTCCCTCTCCTTTACATTGTAAGCCAGACTTATTTTGAGACAATCCTGATCAGCAAATGTCCAGATTTAAATGAGGGCACTATGTTGCTTTTCAAATTTAAGATTCTTCACTTTGCTGAAGGATCACCATAGAATCTTTTTAAAGAAAAAAATAACCTTATGCAATAACATTTGACTAGTAAAAAGTAATGTGTACCCACATTTTTAGGGATACTTTTCTGTGTTGTGTGAGGCAGACTTTCAATATTGTCTAGTGTAATCGTATGTCTTGACTGAAGAGAGTAGCAGATCGACCCACAGAGGTCATTTAAAATCGCATAGTAATTTATGGTGTCTGTGTGTGTGCACACGCGCATGCATGTGTGTGTATTTTCCCTTATCCACATTTTGCAAGGTTTTCAATCTCATGATGGAAAGCAGCAAAGTATAAAGTTAGGAAATCTCAAAACCAAATATTAGCTGTGCTGTTTATTAGCTATAATTTGCTTAAAGTGATGTTTTGAAGCTTTAATTTACAATAATTATTTCCAATAATACCTCATTTATAGGCAGATGGATAGAACTCTTTTGGTTTCCAATTTCCAGAAACCCTAATTCCAACTGACTTCAGCTAAAGAAAAAAAAGAAAGAAAGTTGATTTGCTCATGTAAATGACAAGTCCAGGTTATAGAAGTGGCTTTAAGCCCAGTTTCTTATCCAACATCATCACGACTTGCTGTCTCTTCCCCTCTTAACCCTACCTACTTCTCTGCTGGCCTTAATCTGAGGCTCAGGTGAGGTAAGATGGCTGTAGCAGTTCCAGCAGTACTTTTTCTTTGGGAAGAGGATGTACACCTGTCTTAGCAGCCCAAGTACAAGTCTCTTTGCATCTCATTGGCTCATTTGGTCATGTGCCCGTCTTGAAGCAATTATTGTCGCCAGGGGAATGTGATGCGCTCTTTGGCTTTAGTTTGGGTCATATGTCCAGCCCTCTGCTGGGTGTGTCAGCATCTTTTCCCCAATCAAAATCACTTGGTCCTAGAGTAGGGGGTAGATGATTCTGCAGAGAAAAATTGGAGCAAAGTTATGACACAAGGAGGAGTGACTGCTAGAAGGAAGCAAAAATATCAGCAGTCTTCTGCAGCCAGTTTGTGGGAACATTAAATGAGTTCATATATATAAAAAAAGCACAGCACATAAACAATCAATAAATGATTGAAAGTTGGTGATCAGGTTAAGTGAATCTCAAGAAATGAAACTCAGAAGCAATTTAGGGCAAGTTTGAGATTACACATACGAGGAACCTTATCTACTTGGAATAAATTAGTTGAGTTCACTAAACAATTTCTTCAGCATCTGTGATGTGCCAAGTGTTGTATAAAAGGCTGAGGGTATGGAGATTAAAAAAGGAGTTGATCTTAGCCGGGCATGGTGGCTCATGCCTGTAATCCCAACACTTTGGGAGGCCAAGGCAGGTGGATCACAAGGTCAGGTGTTCGAGATCAGCCTGGGCAACATAGTGAAACCCCATCTCTACTAAAAATAGAAAAAATTAGCCAGGTGTGGTGGTGGGTGCATGTAATCCCAGCTACTCTGGAGGCTGAGGCAGGAGAATCGCTTGAATCTGGGAGATGGAGGTTGCAGTGAGTCGAGATCACACCACTGACCGCAGCCTACACGACAACGCAAGACTCCGTATCAAAAGGAAAAAAAAAAGAGAAAAGAGAGAAAAAAGGAGCTGGTCTCTGCCTTGGGCTTTCTTACAGTCCAGCACAGGACGCAGGTGTGTATGTCCTTTCAATACGATGTGAAAGGAGTTGATGGAGATGTGCGCAGGGGCCTGTGGGAACACCAAAGATGAGCTTCGAATACAGCCTTGGGGGGAGGCAAAGATTTGAGGGGAGACGTCCTCCAAGGAGAAACTCCTGATGAGTTTTGAACAATTAATGAGCGCTATTGTGATGAAGAAATGAGGTGGATGAAGGCCTTCTTCTGGGCAGCAGAACAGCATGGAAAGAGGCAGGAGAGCTAGAAAATGCACAGTGCTACTGGGGGCGGGGGAGGTGGGGAAGGCCACCATTTACTACCCCAGAGGTGTAAAGTTGGAGGACAAGAATGGCAGGAGATGAGATTGAAAACATGTTCATGGGGCTCCAACATCAAGGGCCTCATATTCCATGTCATGAAGACTGGACATTATTCTTAGGTTATGGGAGGCCACTGAATGGCTTAAAGGCAGGGGAGTGACATGGTCCAGTTGAAGTTTTTGAAAGATGACTCTGACTGATGTTGGCAAATGGATGGGGGTTGGCCCAGATAGACTTTAGTGAACTGGGGAAGATGCTGTTGCACTGGTCTGAGAGAGAGATGTGGGAGGTCGTGGACTTGGGCACTGATGGTAGGTGTGGGGAGTAATAGATTGGTGCTGGAGGGGAATAGCTCAGGCAGCAGGACTCAGTGATCAGTCAGATGAATGAGTCAAGTCAGGCCCGTGACACATAGGAGGCACTTACACATCCATTCTTTTCTGATAAAAGGTAAAAAGAAAAGCAAACAACTGAAATTGGGTAGGATGAATAAGGAAATGGTTGAATATATGATGGTGCTTTCATATAGTAAAGAAAACTTACTCTGAAGAAGTAAAAAATATTTTAATCAGATGTTTATTGTTTTGAAATATGCTTATGATATAAAAAGTAAAAAAGCAGGCTATAAAATGAAATAGCGGTATGATCCCAATGTATGTAGTTAGTTGTAGAAACATCTGTACCATATAATTTGAGATGACTTATACCAATGTTAATGAATTTTACCACTGAAATAAGGGAGCATTTTTATATTTGCCATTTTTAAAAACAATGACCTTATCATACTTCTAAAAATTGGAAGAAAACAAATGGTATATTTTATAAGAAAATTTAAAAGGCTATTTCTTTTTTAAAAATGTGAATAGTTTTTGGGGTACAGGTTGGTTTTAGTTACATGGATAAATTCTTTAGTGGTGATTTCTGAGATTTTAGTGCATCTGTTATCTGAGCAGTGCACACTTTACCCAATATGTAGTCTTTTATCCCTCTCCCCCTTCTCAAGCTTCCCCCTGAGTCCCCAAACTCCTTTGTATCACTCTTATGCCTTTGCATTCTTATAACTCAGCACACACTTATAAGTGAGAACATACGATATTTGGTTTATTTGGTTTTCCATTACTGAGCTACTTCACTTAAAATAATGGTCTTCAGCTCCATCCAAGCTGCTGCAAAGGACATTATTTTGTTTCTTTCTATGACTGAGTAGTGTTCCGTGATGTATATTTACCACATTTTCAAAGGGCCATTTCTGATTGATGTCAGCCTTCCAGAAAAGATGTTCCCAGGGAATACAAGGCAATAGCTTTGGGCTTACATTGGCCTATTTCACTGGTAGTAATAATGGTTGCTCACACCACCACTTTTGAAGGGGGATATTGAGAAAGACTAATGTCTGAAGTATCTATCCCACTGAAGCTGAAGTCCACCACTCACTGTTGGCTAAGTAAGAAGCTCACTCCCACCTATAGGCCCTGGGATCAGAAGACATGGATATGCCTCTTCACTCTGTGACTTATAAGCAGTGGGATTGTGAGGAAATCACTTTTGCTCTTCAAAATTTCTCATTTCTGAAATGAGGTTCACACTCCCTGCCCTGCCTAACTCATGAAGTAGCTGCAGGATTCAAGAGATGAAGAGAAAAGGCTTCATTGACAGTAAAATGTCATCTGTCTCTGAACTGCTATTATCTTTCCTTTGTGATATGTTATAGCTCAGTACCACTTCTTCTCCCAAAGACTGCCTCTCATCCCATGGTGGGGCGCTTGCAGGCTCATCCCTATAAATCAGCTTACAAATAAATCTATGAATGCACTCACCCACATCACTCCTTCACTCTCCATACTAACAAACAGTGCATCATATTTTCTGGCTGAGAAGCATGGAGCAGTGTGTTTGCTTTTTTTCCTTTTCCCAGTGTTATCTGCTGGCCCACCCCTACCACAGATGGTAAAATTCAAAAAGTCACATGATATCAAACAAAAGTGGGAAGGGAAGATCACCTTTAGATGAGCTCTTGATGAAGACTTTTTTTAGTTTATGAATATAGGAGTAATGGCATTTTGTGTTTGAAAAGGTTGCCCGCAACAGGATAATTAAAGTCAGGTGTTTCACGAGAGTCATTTTCAGGAAGAGGAGTTGCTCAGGGCTTCTCTGGCTGTGTCGACAGCAGCCGCCACCTATACCTAGATGAGTTGCCTTTCACTTTCTCTTCAGGATTTTCCTGGAGAGGTGAGACTTCAATGGGAAGGACTATCACAGACCACAATGGGAATGGTGTTTCTTAGAGTCATAACAGCACAACCTTCTAAGGTGGACCCGGAAAGGAAATCACATCAACAGGGAGAAGAGTGACTGCTCTTGGCTGTCATCAAATGTTAGTTTAGCCTCTAGATGAAATTGATTTGTGGTGACCAGCTTTGAGTGCTTTACACAGAGTGTGAATGTGGTGTTCGTAAAAATTTGGACTTGATGTCTCACCCTCATGGGTTCATATGTGCATTCATGAGTTCTGGAAGTCACAGCTCTGACAAATGGCCTTGGTGATAGGCTGGAAAAAAGAGTATCCTCCAAGTATTTAGAAGAGTTAACTTATTTGATACTGGGAACACAAATTTAAAAATAAAAAAAAAAGAAGACTCATATTTTCAGTGGCCTGGGCATCTCTTGAGTTTTAGATCAAGATCCTCTAGAATAGTTTTAAATATTTTCTTACAACTCAGAAAATTTTGTTTCACTTTATTATTTTCTATCTCTTCTAAGCCCAAACCTGTTTCTTCTCACATTCTCCCCATCCCAGCAAATGTCACCCTCATCCACAAAGTTACAGGGAACCCTGGGGTCATCCTTATCTTTTCTCTTTCCTTAGCACCCCATACACAACCTATCAACATTGACTTTCCATCCCATATCTGACCATGTTTTCTCAACTCCACTGGTCCCACCCTAGTTCAAGACATTCTTGTCTCTCTTCTAGAATACAACCTCTCTACTGTTCTCTTGATTCTATTTGTAACTCCTTAATAGCTGCTGTACTCACAAGAGTCAGAGTGATGTTTAGAAAAACATCTAGAGACATTGTTTGCCATTCACCTCTCAGAACCTTCTAAGGACTGTGTCTCAGGGTAACCAAGAGAGAAAAAATTTCTCTTTATAGAAGTATTTCTGTTAATAAAGAAAGAATCAGGTGTAGAATTAGAAAACTACAACTTAAACTCCAGTTAAAACATGTCTAGGTAACAATCCCAATGGCTGCCAAGATCACAAATGAAAAGAGACAACTTGAAATAATGTGTGGATGTACACATACTATGACCCAAGAAGGTTTCTTTTGTGTGTGAGAACATTAAACCTGAATTTAATCTAGTTTCTAGACCTAATAACCAATTTTGAGGAAATACAAGGGATAGAGGTACATAACAAATGACACAATGGGAATGTACTTAGCAAAATCCAGACAGTGGGAAGTGCTGCAGGAAAAATAATTTGGCAAAGGGTAGGGAAAAGAGTAGAGCAAGCTCGTACTTGTCTTTCCAAGACTTTCCTGGTTGTAGCACTGTAAGTATGGAATCTTGAAACCCACACAGTCCCAGGCAAATTGAGATGGTTTGTCCCAGTCAGGTAGTTGGGAAGGAGAACTCTATAGATTAACAGAGACTTCAGAGATGCAGAGTTGGATCCTACTTAAATAAAAGTTGTGTGCATATGGGGGGCACTGACTAATGGTGATATTAAATAATTAGTTTTACTTATTTATTTTTAAGGTATGATTGTAGTATTATGGT